>NC_042622.1:130770537-131106439 GCF_901001135.1 Rhinatrema bivittatum | reverse complement strand
GGCATGTGTCCTTCTTCTAGGGAGTAGTTTATAATTTTGTAAAAGTAGGAGCGGTGATTTCAGTAAGCTTTATGATTTCTACTATGGGTAATGAATCTATTTGGTGTGGGGCAGGATTTAATTTCTTGATCATGTTCTCAACCTGGAAGTCTGTTATTTCAACAAATTCGGACCATGGTGTTACGTCTCTTTTACACATTTTAATCTCTTGTTTGGGTGTCTTAGGTATTTTTTTCCTCAGAGTCTAAATTTTGTCATTGAAGAATCTGGCTATTTCATTGCATCTGTTTTCGGGTATATTCTCTGGTGAGTTTGCGTTGTCTTTGGTAAGATTATCAACTATTCTGAATAGGGTTCTGGGGTTGTTCCTGTGTTTTTCTATCTTTGTGCTAAAGTAAGTTTTTTTAGGGATGTGAATCGTTTTTTGACTATTTAAAATATCGTCCGATATATTTTTAAATCGTCAAAAATCGTTAGAGCCGCGATACAATAAAAATCCCCCGATTTATCGTCAAAAAATCGTAAATCAGGGGGAGGGGAAGGGGGAGGGCGGGAAAACCGGCACACTAAAACAACCCTAAAACCCACCCAACCCTTTAAAATAAATCCCCCACCCTCCCGAACCCCCCCAAAATGCCTTAAATTACCTGGGGTCCAGAGGAAGGGTCCTGGTGTGATCTTTTACTCTCGGACCTCCGGTGCTTGTAGAAATGGCGCCGGCGCTACCTTTGGTTTTTCCGTACGGAAAAACGATTCGCGGCAGGAGATGGATCCCGGACCCCCGCTGGACCCCCAGGGACTTTTGGCCAGCTTGGGGGGGCCTCCTGACCCCCACAAGACTTGCCAAAAGTCCAGCGGGGGTCCGGAACGACCTCCTGCAGTCGAATCGTGTTGTCTACGGCCGGCGCCATTTTGCGCCGCCATTTTGCGTAAAATGGCGCCGGCCGTAGACAACACGATTCGACTGCAGGAGGTCGTTCCGGACCCCCGCTGGACTTTTGGCAAGTCTTGGGGGGTCAGGAGGCCCCCCCAAGCTGGCCAAAAGTCCCTGGGGGTCCAGCGGGGGTCCGGGAGCGATCTCCTACGCTCCTGACCTCGGGGGACAAAAAACAAAATGGCGCCAGCGCTACCTTTGACCTGTCATATGACAAGGCAAAGGTAGCGCCGGCGCCATTTCTACAAGCACCGGAGGTCCGTGAGTAAAAGATCACACCGGGACCCTTCCTCTGGACCCCAGGTAATTTAAGGCATTTTGGGGGGGTTCGGGAGGGTGGGGGATTTATTTTAAAGGGTCGGGGTGGGTTTTAGGGATGTTTTAGTGTGCCGGTTTTCGATTTACACGATTTTCACGATATTTAAAAAACCCAAACGGCGACGATCCGATTCCCTCCCCCTCCCAGCCGAAATCGATCGTTAAGACGATCGATCACACGATTCACATCTCTAGTTTTTTTGGCTTCAAGGATTGTTTTTTTGTAAAAGGCTAGTTTTCAATATTGTGTCAGATGGTCTACCGATTTGTGGTTTTGCCAGATTTTCTCTATTTTCCTAAGTTTTTGTTTTAGTTCCTTAATATGTTTCGTGTACCATGGGTTTTTTTGTTTTGGTTCTTTTGCGATTATGGTTTTTTGGGGGTTTATGTTATCCACTAACTTTCTAGTCAGGTTGATCCAGGCTGTTGTTGCTGTATTACAGTCAGGGTGATTAAAAGATTTAAGTTCATCTTGTAGTTTGTCTTTTAGAGTTTCTGTGCTAAATGGGGGGCGATAAGTGATTATCATTGGTTTCTTTTTTGGAATTTCTGTTACTTGTGTAACTGCTAATGTGGTTTTAATAAGGAGGTGATCTGACCATGGGATTTGCGTGTAAGTAGTGCTTTTTCTTCGAGGTGGTTAGTGTTAATGAATGTGAGGTCAAGTGAGTGTCCGGCCCTGTGTGTGGGTTTGTCTGTGATTAGCTGAAAACCAAGTGCATTCATTGCATCTAATAGTGTCTGACAGGTATTAGAGGGGGGTATTTTATTCATGTGTAGATTGAAATCTCCTAGTACTATGGTGGGTTTTGTCGTATCTAGGTGAGCTGTGAGGAATTCAATTAACGGTGAGATGTTTAATTCTAGTAAACTGGGTGGACAATATATGAGGCAGATTTGGAGGCTATGAGTTTCAAAGATGGCAATTTCATGGTTAGTCGGTGGCGAGATGGATTTTAACTTGCAGTTGAATTGTTTTTCGATTATCAACAGCAATCCGCCACCTCTTTTGTTTATTCTGGGGATTGAGAAAATATCATAATTTCTGTATGCCAATTGATTTTTTATGACTGTATCGGATTTTTTTTTAGCCAGGATTCAGTTATAGCTATGAAATTTGGTTTAGTGTTGAATAATAGGTCTGTGATTACGGGGAACTTTTTGGAAATTGATTGTGCGTTGACTAATAAAAAAGTTAGCATTAATAGTTTGCTTACCTTAACATAGTTGTTTGCTTTGATTTGAATGAGGTTGTTTGTGTTAGCCAATTTTGTTTCCTTATAGTTGTTTGATTTGTATGTTGAGTGAGGGAGTGTACGGCTATACTTACCATGATTGCAGCAGATCTGGATTGGTTTCCTTTCGGGTCTGTCCTGGTCCATGTTTGACTCTGTGAGAGGAGATGTTATGTGAGCTGGTCTGTCTCTTTCTGGTGCAAACAAAGGGGCATGCCCCTTTGGTGTGCCCCGCCGGCGCGCGGCACCTCCGGCCGGCTCAGTGCTCTTTTATGCCCCCCGGCGCGCTCCTGTGACGTTACAGGCATCGACCGTGGGGGCGGAGCGCCGTTCCTACTGTCGGCTTGTCAGCGTCTGAAGGAGAGAGGGAGAAAAAAAGAAAAGAAAAAGGTTAGAGCGAGCAGTGCAGCAGGGGAGAGGCAGGCAGAGAGAGAGAGGGTCCAGGGGAGGTTGCAGGCAGGGAGCGGCAGGTAGAGCAGGCAGGATGCTGCGGGCGTGAAGCAGAAGGGCCTCCGGTGGTCTTCGAGGCAGTGGTGGGGGCACCATCCACACATTGAAACTCTGGAGCTCTGCCTGCCTCTGGGGACCTGCACGTGGAACAGGAAGCATTTCAGAGAATGCCACCCTGGAGGTTCTGGATTTCAGCTTCCTACCTAAAATCCTAAATTTGGCTTCCAGATCCTCTCTACCACATTTTCCTATGTCGTTGGTGTCCACATGTACCATGACACCCGGCTCCTCCCCAGCACTGTCTATAATCCTATCTAGGTGACGCGTGAGGTCTGCCACTTTCGCACCAGGCAGGCAAGTTACCAGGCGGTCCTCATGTCCACCAGCTACCCTGCTATCTACATGTCTAATAATCGAATCACCAACTATGATGGCCAGCCTAACCCTTCCCTCCTGGGCAGTAGCCCTGGGAGATTTGTCCTCAGTGCGAGAGCATATCCATACTTTTTGATAAGAACCCGCAAACTCAACATTTGGAAAAACATCAAAAAGGAGTATTTTAACAGTAAACGGTAATACAAAACCTGTGGATATATCACCAGTATAAGGCAGTCTTTGTACAACTCCAAAAGTAGTGACCCAAAGACCTTGTTGCTGTATCGAACAGGTGCATTAGAAACGCCCAATGTTGTGAGATATAGTATCTCATCAGAAATTTATATTGCATTTTCTGAAGATTAACATTGTAGGTAAGAGATCTTATACATTTAATCAATTTAACATATTGATCAGAAGTAAAAGTAATCCCTAATTCATTTACCAAGGCATTTAAAATCATTATGTAAGTTCTAGATGCACCTTATTCATCAATAACCTATACCAGAAGGAAATTGTATGTCTAGAGGGATCAGAAATATCAAATCTGACAATAATATTCTATTCTCTTGCTCCCAATCATTGAAGCATAAGGATTTTATAAATGCCTAGTCTGTAAATATGCATAAAAATGCTTTTGATTTAGGTCATATTCATCCCTTAATGTTTGAAAAGTACGTATAGTTCCCTAGTCATTAAAAAAAACTGTGAAATATTTCTCAAGTCATTAGTGGTCCATTGTGAAAAAAAACATCGATTGTGTCCATGGAAGAAAGGCTTTGTTGCCTTGAAGCGGCATGAATTGAGATTTTATGTTGCAGTTGTAACAACCAGGAGAAATATCTCCATGTTTTGACCAATGGAATTATCAAAGGGTTGTTGATATGTCTTGCTCTGTGGCCTCTGGGACTGCCAGTTCTGCCTTGCGTAGTCCTGTGGCTTCTGGGCCTTCCAGCTGTGCCTTGCCTAGTCCTGTGGCCTCTGGGCTTTCCAGCTTTGTCTTGCCTAGTCCTTTGGCCTCCAGGCCTTCCAGTCCTGCCTTGCCTAGTCTTGTGGCCTCTGTGCCTTCCAGTTCTGTCTTGCCTAGTCCTGTGGCCTCTAGGTCTTCCAACTCTGTCTTTCTTAGTCCTGTGGCCTCCGGGCCTCCAAGTTTCTCCTTTCCAGGCCTTTGGACCTTATGATTAGTGACCTAAGGGCATTCTGAACCATTCCCTTAGGGCCTCTGTGTTCTTTGTTTTGTTCTGTCTTGTCCTTATCCTGTCCTGCCCTTGACTGTCTAGTCTTGTTCTACCCTGCCTAGTCCTGTCCCTGGTATCCATTCCCTATATTGCCAGTGCCTTGCCTTGTTCTAGTCTACCCAGCCTTCCAGCCTAGTTCCACATGTGCCCAGTCCTTGTCTTCAGTCCTGCCTAACCTCAGTATCCAGTCCTTGTCTCCAACCCGTGTTTCCAAATTCCAGCCTGCACCTTGATTCCAGCCTCAACCTAAGTCCTGCCAGCCACCAAAAACCAAGGGCTCAACCTGGGGGTGAGATGGCTGGTACAGATGGAAGATCTGCTCTGCCTTTTCTTGAACTCCTAAGCTGCCCCTGTGGGAGTTCCCCAGCCCTAGCTGTACCCTCAGTTGTTAGACTCTCAGACCATGGAAGGCAATTTACGGCACGCTATTGGAGGAGTTTGTGCAAAAAGTTTGGCATCATGTTGGATTTCATCTTGGCCTGTCACCCCTAGAGTCATGGACAAACCGAGCAGTTGAATTAGGATCCCAAGACCTTTCTCAGGCCATATGTCAATCATTTGCCAGGATATCTGGACTTTTCTCCTTCCCTGGGCAGAAGTATGACACAACAACCATGAGAGCACATTGATTGGATCCTCCCTATTCTATCTCGTCTTTGGTTGTCCCCCACATATGCCCATGACAATACCAGTCCCAATAGTCTGCCTGGCTGCCAATATAACTACACAACCTCTGGCAGTTGATACACAACCTCTTGGAACAGGCAGCCGCCCGGTCCAAGAGGCAGGCAGACAAGAAGCACTGTCCTGCAACTCCAATCCGGATCATTGGTCTGTCTCAGTATGTGGAACCTGTGACTCTGCATACTATCGCTTAAGTTTGCTTCCCAGTTTGTGGGACCATTTGCCATGCTCTGCCAAGTTAGAAACATTGCATATAAATTAGTTACCTCCCACACTCCACATCCATGATTTTTCAGGTCTCCCTTTTGAAGTCTGTCATCCTATCCTGGCCTTTGAGACCTCCTCTCTCGCTCTCCAAGATAGATCTCGAAGAAGATACCCAATATGAGATGGCAGAGTTACTGGACTCCAGGATAGTCAGAAATACATTTCAGTACCTCATATCTTGTAAAGACTGCGAGCCTGAAGAGAACTCATGGGACCCAGTCTCCAACCTCCAAGCCCCCAGCTAATATGTGAGATCCATAAAAAATTCCCAAAGAAACCTAGGCCCCAAGACAGGGGAGGGGGCTTTGGAGGGGGAAGTACTGTTAAGCTCCGTGGCATGAATAAAGCTCCCGCGTGCTGCCTCATTCACCAGACCCCTGGCTATTCTTTGCAGTGTAATGCAGTCAACTCATGCCACCATCATGTCCCTGCTGGTGCCCACCTTAGGCGCATGAGTGTGCATCTGCATAAACATATAGGCACCTTGGGAACCTGACTGAGTGCACTGATGACATCATCAACTGTAGAAATAGGGAAAACTGTCCCTTCTTTCTTTCTTTAAAAATTCTGATATCAGAATGAATTGGTTTCCAGGTCCCAATTTGTCTCCAAGCAAATTCTTAATCTTGCAGAGTGACATGAACCAAGAAAATCTGACATTAAACCAAAACTTCTTCTGTAGGTGGTTTATTGCAAAAAGTCCAACTCTAACAGAAAAATCTAACCAAAAAAAACCCAGTTTGCTCCCCATATCCTAGTAGGCAACTTGTTATATACTTTGCATTTTCATTACATACATATACAGCCAATCACTACATTATTCTTAGATTACCCATTTCCTAGTATCAAATTCTCATAATATCACCTCATAAAGCCAGTCATGGAATGAGTTTATTCCTTTATCCAAGAATTATACTGATTAGTAATTAGCATGATGTAAGCTAAAAAACACACCTTTTCTCTATCTTAAATCATATTCTCAATTTTAGATCCAAGAACAAACTGTTCTTTTGTCCTCCATCTTAGATGGAGCATATAGAAACTAGAAATGATGGCAGAAAAGGAACAGTGGTCCATCCAGTCTGCCCAGAAAGCTTACGATGGAAATATCTGCTGCGCCTTGCAGGTAACCCTCATATATCAGTCAGTCAGTACTGCTTGACATACTTTGCTTATGAACTTGGCCGTAGAAGCAATCCTGTGCTTTTTCCTTGATGTCTGCGCATCAGTACCCCAGACTGTAAAAACCAAACAAAAAACCCCCCCAAAACAAAATAAAAGTCATGGCTTGTGTTGGTTGTCTCTGAATCCAAATTCCTCTTCCTTCTACCCCCAGCCCCCTCCTTTGAAGTAGAGAGCAGTGTTCCAGTTGTATCAAAAGCGTAAATGCTTATTGGTTAAGAGTAGTAATCCCATGCCTTCTATTAAGGGTAGTTACTGCTACACTGTGCAGGTTACCTCCATGCTTTTCAATTACCCAGATCGTAAACGTTGGGGTACTCGGTTGCTGTCTGACTCCAATACCCCTTTTCCCCTGCAATTGAAGCAGAGAGCAATGTTGGAGTTGCATCAGAAGTATGAAGACTTATTGGTTAAAGCTGGTAACCGCCATACCAGAAAGTTACCCATATGCACGCTTTCTTCATTTCCTTTCGGACTTGGCTGTAGAAACAGTCCTGTGCTTTTTCCTTTGTCTGCATATCAGTATTCCAGACTGTGGAAGTCGGGGCCCTCTGTTTGTTGTCTGAATCCAATTCCTCTTTTCCCCCTGCTATCTAAGCAGAGAGCAATGTTGCAGTTGCATTAAAGCCTCAAAGCAGATTAGTTAAGGGTGATAATCTCCATGCCTTCTTCTAAGGGTAGTAATCGCCGTACCAGCAAGTTAACTCCCTGTACGCTTATCTCATTTCCGTCCTCTAACCTGTAGAGATCCACAGTATTTATCCCATGCTCTTTTGAATTCTTTGACTGTTTTCTTCTTTACCACCAATTCTGGAAGGGCATTCCAGACCTCTGCCACTTTCTCCATGAAGAAATATTTCCTGATGTTGGTTCTGAGTCGTCCCCCCTGGAGTTTCATTTTGTGACCCCTAGTTCTATTTCCAATGGAAAACGTTCAAAGTCCATACATCATTGAAACCTTTTAGGTATCTGAAGGTTTGTGTCGTATCTCCCCTGCATCTCCTCACTTTCAGGGTATACATAGTCAGATCCTTCAGCCTCTCCCCATAGGTCTTACGATTCAGACCTCACACCATTTTTGTCGCTCTTCTCTGGACCACCTCCATCCTTTTTGAGATATGGGCTCCAGACCTGAATACAATACTCCAGGTGAGGCCTCACCAAGGACCTGTACAAGGGCATCATCACCTTTTTCTTACTGGTTATTCCCTTCTCTATGCTGCCTAGCATTCTTCTGGCTCTAGCTGTCACCTTGTCACATTGCTTCGCCATCTTCAGATTCCCAGCCACTATCACCCCAATATCTGTCTTGGTCTGTGCACATCAGTCTTTCACCCTTCATCATATATAGCTCTTTTGGATTACTGCATCCCAGCTGCATGACTCTGTACTTCTTGGCATTGAATCCCAGCTGCCAGATTCTTGACCACTCTTCAAGCTTTCTTAGATATCTTTACACTCTCTCTACTCCTTCAGGCATGTCCACTCTGTTGCAGATCTTAGTATGATCCGCAAATAGACAAACTTTACTTTCTATCCCTTCCACAATGTCACTCACAAAGATATTGAACAGAACCGGTTCCAAAATTGATCCCTGTGGCACTCTTTTCACTCTTTCAACTGGAAAACATGTTTATCTCTTACAAAATGGGGAACAATTGCAGTTTCATTATGATCTAATACCCCATGTTTGGGCTTATAATAATTCTTGTTTTCAGAAAGTTTTGACTTAATCATTCATTTCTTAATCAAATCCTAAGATGTTAGACCAATGCTAAAACAAATTGCCTAGCTCAGCTTTTTGTTCTACAGCAATATTCTTTGCAAAACTGGCCTAGTAATGAAGACCCTAAGACAGCAAGAGGGTCTCTTCTAATCTAATTTTGCACAGTCTCAGGGTATTTAAACCCACGAAACCCTGCATTCCTCACCTCAACAACAAGTCCCCAGAAGGACCTTTGCTCCTCTGTGCGTGTTGCTTCCTTCCTGTATTTCTGTTCCTTGCCGTGCTTCTGTGTTCCAGAGTTCCTGCCTTGTTCCTGTGCTCCTGTTGGTTCTGTCTTGCCCTTCTCTGCCTTGCCCAGCCTCCCCAGTTGTTGTTTGGTCCTGTCCTTGTCGTGTCCTGTCTTTCAGCCTGATTTCCTGGATTCTGACCTTGGCTTGGATCCTGACCATTCTTTGTTTGCAGCCTGGACCTGACCACCTGCTTTGAACCCGACCTTACATTGTCTGCTGCCTGCCCCAGCCTCCACCCTGTCTACTGGTTTACATTCTGCGCTGACTGCCCTGACCCTCACCTGGCCTTGGATTCCCATTCTCACCACTGCCCTAGGGACCCACCTAAGATTTACTGGCTGCCAGAATCCAAGGACTCAACCTACAGGGCAGGTGCTGGTATAGGCTTGAGGGGCCCATGTCAGTACCTATGAGAAAGTGATTATCATATGTTTCTCACAGATGTCTGTCATGTTGGCAGATGTACCAAATCTTCGGTGTGTTGTTCGGAATCTGACTTCCTCATTATCAGTTAGGGACCAGGCAGCCACAGACATCAGGGATGGATAATTATGGACATGTCAAGAAAATTCTCATTGCCCATGTGTAGGTGCACAAATTGCTGGAGGTAGTCTGTCCCCAAAAAAAAGTGCCAACGCATATGTGTGACTGTGTGCGTCTGGGTGACATACTGGTTTAGCCTTGGTCTACATCAATGTCTGGGGGTGATGTTGGCCTCGTTGTTCCCTCCATTACCATATCTATGCATACCCCAGAGCAGGCAGTGTGTGTGCATCCATTTTGCACAGACTGTCTTTCAACACAAGTGATCGTGTGCCTCCATTGTTTACAGGTGCCTCAGAGATACGATCGTATTATATGGGGAGAAAATAGCCTCACACTTACTCAAAGAACATTCCACCTACAGTTTACATTGTTTATTCCTTATGTTGAGAGGGGTGGGATGTGAAACTTGACACCATCAGACCTCAGACATGGTATGTCACATTTTAGGATGAGTAGATATCTACTTTGCCCTTACTATGTCACAGGGGCTAACGGTGCCATTGGTCAGCCCCTGTCACATGGTAGGAGCAATGGATGGCTGGCACTATCTTGTGTTCCTATCATGTGACAGGGGTCAACCAATGGCACCGGTAGCCCCTGTGACATAGTAAGGGCAAAGGCTATCGGCACCATTTTGATTACTGGCAGCCGATGGTCCGAGTGCAGGAGGTCGCTCTTGGACCCCTGCTGGACTTTTGGCAAGTCTTGTAGGAGTCAGGAGGGTCCCCCAAGATTTGCCAAAAGTCGCTGGTGGTCCAGCAGGGGTCCAGGAGTGACCTCCTGCACTCAGACCGTCGGCTGCCAGTAATCAAAATGGTGCTGATAGCCTTTGCCTTAACTACCGGTGCCATTGATTGACCCGTGTCACGTGGTAGGAACACAAGATGGTGCCAGCCATCCATTGCTCCTACCATATGACAGGGGCTGACCAATGGATGGCTGGCACTATCTTGTGTTCCTATCATGTGACAGGGGCTGACCAATGGCACCGTTAGCCCCTGTGACATAGTAAGGACAAAGACTATCGGCGCCATTTTGATTACTGGCAGCCGACGGTCCCGAGTGCAGGAGGTCGCTCCCAGACCCCCGCTGGACTTTTGGCAAGTCTTGTGGGGGTCAAAAGGGTCCCCCAAGACTTGCCAAAAGTTCCTGGTGGTCCAGCGGGGATCCGGGAGTGACCTCCTGCACTCAGACTGTCGGCTGCCAGTAATCAAAATGGCGCTGATAGCATTTGCCCTTACTATGTCACAGGGGCTACCGGTGCCATTGGTCAGCCCCTGTCACATGGCCATCGGTGTCATCTTGTGCTCCTACAATTTGACAGGGGCTGACCAATGGCACCGGTAGCCCCTGTGACATAGTAGGTCAAAGGCTATCGGCGCCATTTTGATCGAGGCAGGCCAGACAGCTTGACGCCACGGAGGGAGAAATCCCTCACGGGACCCCGCTGGACCACCAGGGGTGTTAGTAAATCTTGGGGAGGGATTGGGATGGTGGGGGGGGGGGGTTGTATTTCATGTATTAAAGTGAATTTTAATGCTTGGGGTGGGTTTTTTTGAGCTTTGTTTTCCTGCGTCGTTTTTTGGGCCGGTTTCGTTTTTCCACGTTTAGTTTTTGTTCGTTTTTCAAAAAAACTGAGGAAAAACGAACTTTACCCTGAAGCGTCCGACTCATAAAAACAATCAGGTAGAAAAAAACAAAGCTCATCTCTATTATCCAGATAACTCTGAAATTGCTATATTAGCTATTTAAACGGGTAACTTTTCAGTTATCAGTCTAAATGTCTTTGAATATCTACCCCTATATGTAAAGTAATGTTATCACATGCTTGCAGTTATACTGTTCTCTTTTCAGCATAACAGATTAATATATATCACTTGACAGCATCCATTTTACACAGGATGCTAGCTATTATCCTTGCACAGCACGTCTAGCTATCTTGTGATCCACTGCCCCTAAAAATTCTAATACAGTAGTAGACACTGATAAATTCCCAAGAAATGTAAAATAAAAATGAAAGATGTTAAATATGTTTCATGCTGTCATGCACCCAGGAGAAACGACTCATGAGTATTTGTGATTTTTTGTCAGGAGCTCTATCTAGAGATTGTTTTAGTGTAGCAATTTGGCTCTGGCCAGCTTACATAGGAGCAGATTTCCCAAGCTGAAGTGTGGAATCTTTACTTTGTTTAAAATATTTGGAGTTGAGTGAGTGGAAAAATCCAGGGAATGTCATTATATTGCTTTCTTTCATAGTTTT
Source organism: Rhinatrema bivittatum (assembly GCF_901001135.1). Taxonomy (NCBI): domain Eukaryota; kingdom Metazoa; phylum Chordata; class Amphibia; order Gymnophiona; family Rhinatrematidae; genus Rhinatrema; species Rhinatrema bivittatum. The sequence continues at coordinate 131,094,934 of NC_042622.1, read as the reverse complement.
CTGCTAGCATCCTTTGAGCATGTTAAATTTCAACAGCTCATGGCTTCTCAGGGAACCAGACAAGTTTTAGCACCAGAAACAGATATTTGTCATATCTGAGGATGACTTTGAACTGGTGTCTGTGTTCCACTGACTAATGTGGTGAGAGCGATTTATTATTGCTACTGTGCATTGATTGCCTGATACAAAATGTTATTTTGGTTTAGTATTGGTTATATGTACTTATTACTTATAGTGTACTTTATTACAGACTTTTTATTGTCTGTTATATGTTACTGTGAGTCCCCTTGGTTATACTTGTGGAAAGGCAGAGATAAAAATAAATATGTAAACAAATACTTTTGTTTGAGTTCCATCTAATCCTTGCTTTTTTATTCCCTCCTTGCAGATGAAGTGAACTTGCTGGACAAGCTGACAGTGCACTCCCCAGACCTCTTGAATGTCTCCCTCATTTATGATGAAGTGAACTGCGGTGCCCTTGAGATTGGCCAGTATTCCACCCTCAGTCTCCCAACCAGGACAGTATTTGGAATCAGGCAAGTCTGTTCCTTTTACACTTGCCTCTTAGAGGGCACCTTAGGTGTAAAGCAGGTTCTGGAACAGGAGAATACAAAGATTCACTGGGATCTAAGGCAATGCAACAGGAATTAAATTGGGTATTATAGTCCTTATCTTCTGTCATGTTTCTATGTAATTTCTGCTTAAAGTACTTGGTGCTTTCATTGATGGACAGGACATTATCTGACATCTAATACCTGGATAGAAGGAATATTTTAACCCACTCAGCATTTACTAGAGATAGTATGATTACGTAAACAATAATGACTAGCAGACTCTTGTATAAATAAAAAATGATTCAGGATATGCAGCAATATGTCACCAGGTGAACATTAAACAGTAGCAAAGTAGAGGAGTAGCCCAATGGTTAGAGCAGTTGCTATGAAACATGGAAAGCAGAGTTCAGTTTTTTCTGCTGCTCCTTATAACCTTGGGCAAGTCACTTTACCTGGCATTGTCTTAGGTATGTATAAACAAAACATAAGGGGTTATTTACTATGCTGTGGTATTTTACCATGAGGAGGCTTCCCCTTAGCATTTTTTCTCACAAACGAATTCCGCTAGTAAAACTAAGGCAGGCAAAGGAGAAAAAAAATCACATGATGGTGGCCTACTTTGCCCAGGGCCACCATCTTCTTAAAAGGCCATGACAGCTCTAATGATTTGGCCCTCAAATATATTAAAAAAAAACCCATTCCTGGGTCTGGCTAGACCTCCACCTCCTCTCCCATTGCCTGTAGAGGTGGTTCAGGAAGGGAAAAAGTAAAAAAATATATATTTTTGGTTGCATGGTGATGCCACACCCCTCTTCCCAAACTCTTTCCCTTTCAAAAACAAATCACTCACCCTCGGCCTTACTTGTGGCCTAGGGTATCCCTAGCAGCCTAGTGGGGTCCTTAGTAGTCTGGTGGGGCTCGGGGCTTGGCCCCCCCCCCATCTCTAGACCAGCGGCCACCGTTTTCCAAAATGGCATTGGCCTGCCTTTGCCCCTAGTCCAGAGGCCGGCCCAGAGCCTAGGGGTAACCCTAGACTCCGCTGACTAACAGGAATACCCTAGGCCACTAGGTAAGGCTGAGGAGGGATGAGCTAGGGTGTTGGGGTGGCACTTTTGGAAATAGGGTGGAGGGGTTTGCATTGGGGTATGACTTTTGAAAAGGAAGGGATTTGCTGTATGACAGTAAAATCTGTAATTTTACAGATGGCTGGGGTCTAGCCAGTCTCCCTGAGGGGGAATTTTACACATTCTAGGGCGAGGACATTAGGGCCATTTTGGCCTTTAAATTTCATGCCCGGAGCATTGGAATGTGCATTAATGTCCCTATGCTCCCAGAGAAAGTTAGCTACAGCTCCTGAGTTGTAGCCAATTTTCTGGAAAATAACACAGCTTGCAGTATTTCAGGCAAGTCATGTTATTTTATTTGCAAGAAATTAGTTATGTATGAGCTGCTTTGCATACATCTGCAAATTTAATGAATGCAAAGCAGATCATTTAAATACTTGGTGGATTTTAGGGGAAAAATATCTTATAACTAGATGATAGGCCCGTTCAAATGGGCGAGATTCCATCGGTCAAACAGCACGTCGGTCAGAGCCGCTCTCTTCTCCACAACTTCTTACCCTTCCCACTTACTCATATCCTCTTCCCTTTTCCTTCCATCCCCTGTCATCTGCCCTTTCCTTCCCCTCTCACCTCATCCACAACCCCTTCCCTCTCCCTCAGCCCTCCTCCACTTCCTCTTTTTCTGTTCTCCACAACTTCTTACCCTTCCCACTCACTCACATCATCTTCCCTTTTCCTTCCATCCCCTCTCAGCTTCCCTTTTCCTTCCTCTCTCACCTCATCCACAACCTCTTCCCTCTCCTGATGTGGTCAGCTCGGGTCCCTCATTCTTGCCACAAGATGCCGGCGACCCCAGGGTCCCATTAAGCGCAGACACGGAGATGGGAGGTGTCTGGGTCTCTCTCTCTCTCTCTCTCGCGTGCAAGCCTCACCACCAGGCTCGATGCTGGCCCACCCGATGCTCGGATACCGCTGCCGCTGCTCCTCCCTGCCGCTTTGCTACACGCATATTGTCCACCTCAGCCTGACTCACATCACTCAGAGTCCGCAAAACGGCGCGTCTGCCGTAAAGAACGCCAACAGTTTCCAAGGCAGCCCTCACACGGCTTCATTTCCTCCTGGCGCCATGTTGTCTGACCGACATGCTCTGACTGACGTGCTCTCTCGCACGCGCACGTGCGGCATGTTGGGCAGAGCCGCTCTCTGCGCATTTGCAGCATGTCGGTCTCGGCTCCCTTATAGGTATGATAGCACCATATGTATATATCATGTGATAAACAGCATTTTTCTCTTGTTAAATGCTTAGTGCAGCTTAGTAAAAATACCCCTAAGATTGTAAATCCTCTGGGTATAAGGAAATACCTACAGTAACTGAATATAATCCTCTTTGAAGTGCCAAATAATATAGTGAATGTAAATAAAATAAAATAAAGTAGAAAAATTATATGCATTGCACAAACAGTAACACATCAGAGTTTGCAATAAAGTAAATTGAAGAATACTTCTTTGTAGCATAGGATTTACTTTGCACTCTGTGGTGTTACTGCACTTCAAATAATCTTCTGAAACACCTTGGCATTACTTGGGGCATTAGCGGATGTCCTGGGCATAGAATAGAATAAATTGAGCAATAATGAAATTAAGCAATGATTGCTGTAACTGTCAGGAATTTTCTTTTCTTTTCCCCCTTCCCCTCACAGTTTTATGGATGAGCTGAGTGTGCTGCTGAAGCTCAGATACTCTCTAAAAGAAGATACCAGCCTCTTGTCCATTCTCAGCATTCATGGCCAGGTGCTGTTCCAGATCAGGATTAATCACTACTCTGTCATCTTTGTCTCAAGCAGGAGAGGCAATTATGAGTAAGTTCCATCACTTACTCCTCCCTTTCTTTCTACCTGATTTGTAGGTGTTGCCAACTTACCCCACTCACCCCAACTGGACTGAACAGGTGGATCCATTCCTGGTTTTGCACCATTGCATGCATAGAGTTGTAGTTCTAATTTTCCCATTGATTTCATTTAGATAATCAGAACTACAACGCCATGAATGCAAAGGCACAAAACTAGGGTTGGATCATTTTGTTCCATCAACCAGGGGTGAATTGCTAAGTCTGCTAGTGTACTAGCTAGATGACTTGCAAAAATGTTCGGATGGGAGGCACTGTCACTGACCCAGATGACTAAAAATTATGGTGCTGGTCATCTGAAACGGTGTACAAAGAAAAAGTACAATTTTAAAAGGGGATTACAAAAGTTATCTAAAGTGCATGTGTTAGCTGAACAACAAGAATAGTCCTGCTACAACAATACAAAGTGTGTGTTCCACCATGGCACCAAGATATCACTCTCAGGTTACCAGACTGAGAGAGAAACTGATACGTTTTGGTGTGCTGTCATATGTTAAAATGTAAATGTTAGTGAGAGGCACTTTCACTTTTAATGCTTTTTGGATTTATTTTTTTTATCTCAATTGCTGCCAGACCATGTCAAGATCCTTGGTGTCTTGATTCTTAGTACTCAGACAAATAGACTTCTGTTTGCTGATTTGTAAAACTACTTAAATCCACCTGGTTTACCCAGGCTCATTTTGTGGTGCCTGGTGGTCACGGTCTGGAGAGATTCTTTAGAATCACTGATAAGTCCTTGTTTCTTATATCCTTTATATCTCTTCCCTGCTATGACATCCCCTACCCCCTTTGCTTTTTTTCCCTTTGCAGTCAGGATGCATTGACCTGTAGAAGGTTAAGGCTGGAAATACACAGGCGAGATGACTGAAACACCGCTGCAAAGTTGTCCTGCTGACAGTTGAGAGGGTGGGAGCCAATTTCCAACTGGTCACACTGGTACAAAGTCTGCAGGTACTTTCTGCCCACAGGCTTTGCACCAGTCCTCAAAGGGAAAGTGCTTGCATTCTTTCCCTTTGAAATTTGCTGTGGGTACAGAGTACCCATGAACGCTGTTTATGTGGGTGATTTTTTTCCATGGAAAATGCATAGATTTGAAAATAAAAATGGAATGTGTGTTTTCAACCCTTCTCCAGGACCACCTCCTCTGTGTGACTAAGAGTCTGTACATTTCCAGCATATTCTGTGGTACAGCCACACCACTGAATAATATATCCAATAATTAGCTGGATACGTTTATCTATCTAACTTTAGACCTCAATAGCAGGTCTAATTTAGATGGCTAAGGGCTAGATTCATCAAACTATTGCAACCCACTGGGGGGGGGGGGGGGAGGAGACAGAGAGAGAGAGACTATCTCTAAAGTCCTTGTAGTAGTTAGCTATTCATGCTACTATAGGAGGCCTACTTAGTAACTTGAGGTAAGGTTTAGGTAGTAGTGTAGGGGTTTGGGGCCACTTTGACATGCAGAGTGAGACATACGAACAGAACAGTACACTCTTGTGAAGATTTGATGTCCTTCAGAGTGAGGAAACTCACTCAACGATGAGATTTGTACAGTGTTCACTCAACCTAGCTTGATGGACTCTCTACCTGGGTAACATCAAGCTAAGTTGAGAGAACATTGTACAAATCTCATCGTTCTGTGAGTTTCCTCACCCTGAAGGACACAAAATCTTCACAAGCATGTACTGTTCTGTTCGTATGTCTCACTCTGCATGTCAGTGACCCCAAACCCCTACACTACTACCTAAACCTCACCTCAAGTTACTAAGTAGGCCTCCTATAGTAGTATAAATAGCTTAATACTCTCTCTCTCCCCAAATTGCAATTTGTATTATGGCATATTAAAATTGTGTGATATCATGCATTATGACTTTGCACTTTGCGAAGCCAGTCCACTTTTACAAAAATCCCACCCGACTCCTCCCCTTTTAAAAATTTGCATCGCACCATGCGTTATGGTGCTTTTAGCGTGCGTTAAGGTGTTTTTCGCATGCGAAAATGCTTTAATGCATGTGAAAATGCCATAATGTGAGTTGGAAAATGACCCCCTAAATTAGCTGGATAAGTCTGAGTATCACCACTTATCTGGTTAAGTTATCGGGATAAGTATCCATCCTCTGAAACAACCCTATCCCACCCACCACTTAGATGGATAACTAGTTAGCAGGATAAAGTTATCTGGCTAAGTAGCCGCTAAATGCGGCAGAATATTCAAACAGTATCACTTAGCCAGATGAGTCTGAACTTATCGATATCTTAAGTGCTTAACTTGGTTTCCCTATCCCTTTCTTTGCCCCCCATTTTGCCCACCAAAATTGTGCCACCCAGCCCAAGTACATTTTCATATTGGCTAATTTAGCTTCCACGCTCCCAAAGTTATCAGCTGAATCCTTACTGTACAGCAGGGATGTCTAACTCCAGTCCTCGAGGGCCGCAAATGTTTTTAAGATATTCCTAATGAACATGCATAAGATAGATTTGCATACAACTGAAGCACTGCATGCAGTCTTCCTCATGCATATTCATTAGAAATATCCTGAAAACCAGACTGATGTGCTGTTCTTAAGGACTAGAGTTGGAACACCTGGTCTAACCAAAAGACACTTCCATTGTGATTTCTAAACATGAACGATTTCTTTTAACACACGACATATCAAGTCATACTTGCTCATTACAATGCCTTGTTGGTGCATTGTCTACAGAAATAGTTTCCATACTTTTGCAAAGGAGATGATTCTCTTTGCCTTAGTACTCAAGCCCCATACTGCATCTGAAAATTTATGTAATGAAAATCTAAAGCACACCTTGTCATGTCTTAAAAGCTATGTTAAAAACTAAATTTTGTAGAATCTGCAGTTTGAATTTGAGAGAGCATATTCAAGGAACCAACTTTTCTCACAGGGCAAGCAGGATGGTAGTCCTCATATATGGTCACATATGGGTGACATCATCAGAATGGAGCCCAATCACAGAACACTTTTGTCAAAGTTTCTAGAACTTTGACTGGCACCTACTGGGCATGCCCAGCATAGCACCAACCCTGCATCCAGCAGGGGTCCCCCTTCAGTCTTCTTTTTTTCCATGCAGCAGTAGCCAAGTGGGTTAAGGAGCTCTTCAGAGATTCCTGACAGAAATTTTTCCTCATGGAACTTTTTCAAAAAATTTCAAATAATTATACCCCACAGGAGTCCCCTTATCAATACCTTTGCTCCGCGGTCAAACGGTAAGTTTTTTACCGGATTCCTGTCGAGTTTTTTCCCGTCAATAGCAGGGCTGAATTAGCCATGCTGTCATGGGAACTGCCAATCAGGGCCCGGGAGGCAGAGCTTAAGTAGCAGAGTGTAGACTTTTTTAGACTCTGCGGCTGCGCGTGTGTTCCAGCGCAGGAAAGTAACAGATTCTCCTCAGTCTTTTTTTTCCGCGTGCGGGAGCGCATGCGGAGCCATATTCTCCTCACAGATTTTTTCAAAAATTTAGAGAAAATGTCGAAAAAGCCTTCGGGCTTCAAACCATGTCCCTGCAGTAAGATCATGTCCATCACCGACGGACATGATTGCTGTTACCGCTGTTTGGGACCGGATCACAGTCTGATTGTGATTTTTGTGGACGGATGTCCCCGCGAGCCCGGCGTCATAGGGCCTACAGGATGATGGAACTCAAGCTCACAAATAGGCCGTCGACGACTCATTTTTCACCGGGGCCGGCCTCGCGGGCGCCACCCCAGAAGAGAAGGGCCTCGTCGTGGGACCAACAAGCCTCCCGGACCAGAGTTAAGGTCATGGAACAAAACCTCGTATCACGAAAGGTTTCGAGGGACTAATCACCCTCAACTCAAAAAAGACGATGCCGACGGTCACATGAACCTGGCCGTGCGCTTCAGGATCCATCGAAGCAGAGGGCAGTTTCCCGAACGGAATACAAAGCCCGCCCGATGCTCGTAGCATCGATGAAATGGCACCGCTCGACGGGTCTAAAAAGGCCGGAGCCGTCGCTGCGAGCATCGAATCGGCCAAAGACGCCGGAGCTGGCGCCAAAGAGAGGGGAACCGGCACTGAAGAGGCCGGAGCTGGCACAGTTGGGGCCGGAGCCAGCGCCGAAAAGACCAGCGCAGTCTGAGCCGGAGCCGGTGCCGAAAAGACCAGAATAGAGAACACCGGGGCCGGCGCTGATGAGATCGGAGCCAGCACCGCATTAGCGAACACCGGTGCAACAGTCTACGGAGCCAGTACAGAGTATGTCACGCCAGGTATCGGGACTACTTCCAGGATTGAAGCAAGTACGAAGACAGCTCATAAAGCACATAGAACCCCGATCGTTGCATGAAAGACAGTCCTTGGCAGGTAGAAGTCATACATCTTCAAAACGCTCAATTTCTGGTAGGGATTCTACAATGGATAGTGAATATTCGCATAGACGGAAGAGGTCGAAACATAATAATAAAAGTTCTTCCTCCTCCTCCAGACATCTTTCCGAGTGTACACACTGCTCCTCAGATTACACTGGAAACAAATCACCAGCTTCATCTTCCTCCGATCAGACAGGAAGGTCACGACCTTTGGAGAGGCAAACAATACCAATTTAATATTCTAATTCATCTCGTTCCCTCTCAGAGTCTACAGACAGGGAATCCTCTGGACAACAATCGGGGAATCAAGCTAAACCATTAGTAGAGGATACTACTTCGAGACCTCCCACCCCTCAGTCTGTCCAGCCACTGCAGGGCCCGCAACCATTGGGCACGTCTCATAGATGCCCTTCGATGCCAGCCCACACCAAAAATGCATTCTGGGATCTCTCACAATCCCTTGCAGGATTCTTTGAAACGCTGCAGTCTTCATTTACTTTGCCATCAGAAGACATATCTAGCCTATGGGAACCAACAGAACAGCCGGTAGAACCAACACCTGTCCCAATACAACCACAGCCTTCGTCTCCAGCTCGCTCTCACTCCTCACAAGGGGAATCAGTAGTGTCACAATCTTTGCCTTCCTCATCCGCCCTACCCTTCAGATCCGCCAGAGCAGCCATCTGAACCGTATTCTCCCCCGGAGGATCTTTCTTACCCCAAGTTTGTAGAAAAGATGGGAGCCATTTTAAAATTGGAGGTGCAGAAATTACTGGAGCCCAGGGCAGAAACTTTGGGCCTATTAAAGATCTTCGATACACCAGGGGAGCCTACATCGCTGCCACCGCACAATGTCTTACATAGTGTTCTTCAGAAATCATGGGAGACGCTGTTCACAGTCTCAGTGGTATCTAGAAAAATGGACTTGAAGTTTAAGTTACAAAAACCTTCTACATATTCCACTCCACAGCTATCGCATGACTCTATCGTTGTAGAATCAGTGTTACAAAGATCCAAAAAGTCAAAAACACATGCCTCCAACCCCCCTGGCAAGGATAATAAATGCTTAGATGATTTTGCGAAGCAGATCTACCAAAACGCTATGCTAACAGCTCGCATTCATCATCATCAATTCTACATGGTCCAGTACATGTATGAATGTATTCTGGCAACCAAGGGAATGTTTACCTCGACTGGAGATAGCATTCCTTCTCCTATTTTAGACATGGAAGAATGTTCACGTCATCTGCTTAGGGAAGTCTATGAAGGATTTGAAAATTCCTCTCGAGCATCAGCCACAGCAATAGCAGTACGCAGACAAGCTTGGTTAAAAGCCAGTGCTATCCGAGATGATTAAATGAGAAGTTAACTAATCTTCCTTGTATGGGAGATAACTTGTTCGGTGAGCGTTTTCATGATAGTCAGCAAGTTAAAGGATCAAGCTCTCGCAGTACAATCTTTAACAACACCAACATCTTCCAAAAGATACTATCAAATGGCTTGTAGACAACCCTTCTCTAGACGACCGTATAGAAATTATCAATCCTTTAGAATGCCGTCTTATCCTACATATCAAAGACAGCAGACTCATCCTCCTCCACAACACCAGCAGAGGAGGGGAAAACCATGATCGCAAAGACAACAACCGCAACAAGCAGCCGTCCCAGAAAAGTCCTCACAGTCTTTTTAGGAACCAGGCCACCACCACCCTCAACAGAAGCACCTCCCGGAAGAATCACAGCTCGCTTCTCTGCCTGGGAGTCCATAACATCGGATCAGTGGGTACTAGAAATAGTGAAGAATGGATATCAACTTCAGTTTGTCACCAGTCCCCAAATTCCACATCTAACACCTCGGGGATCGAAAACTCTGCACCCCCAGCTCACCCAAGAGATAACCCTACTGCACCATCAGGGGGCTATCCGGTATGTTCCTTGAGCGGACCAGGGCAAGGACTTTTATTCCCCTTACTTCCTAATTCCAAAGAAATCCGGGGGAAACCAACCTATCCTAGACCTAAGGGACTTGAACAAATGGATAGTTTGGGAAAAATTCAAGATGGTCTCTCTGAAGTCCATCCTTCCATTATTACAACCCAAGGACTGGATGTGTTCAATAGATCTGAAGGATGCTTACACACACATTCCAATCCACCAATCCTCTTGGCAATACCTTTGTTTTCAATATCACAATCAACATTACCAATACAAGGTTCTCCCCTTTGGTCTATCGGCAGCGCCCAGGGTATTCACCAAATGTATGGTAGTGGTGGTGGCCCACCTTCGCCAACAAGGTCTGACAGTTTTTCCATATCTGGACGATTGGTTGGTAGTAGCGTTGGACCCAATTCTATTAAGGAATCATCTCACCATAGCGATCAAGTGCCTCCAGAGATTGGGGTTGCTCATCAACTACCCAAAATACACGTTACAACCTACACAAGTTCTACACTTCATAGGAGCTCACCTGGACACAATTCGCACAAGAGCATTCCTTCCAGAGGACAGGAAGATAACAATACGTTATCTCCTGTGGTCACTAATGAATACACAACACCCAATGGCTCGAAACATTCTGACATCCTTGGGTCACATGGCGGCAGCAAATTTCACGGTGCCGAACACGAAACTTCACATGAGACTCTTGCAGTGGGGTCTCAAACGACAGTGGAAATAGCATGTGCAACCATTGCAAAAACGTGTAACGCTGATGTACCAAATGGAAAAGAAGTGGTGGCTCCTAGAACGCACGTTAGACAAAGGAGCCCTATTCATTCCTCCACCGGACAATGCAGTCCTCACGACAGATGCATCCCGGAAAGGTTGGGGAGCACATCTAGACCTCTGGGAATCACAGGGTCTATGGACACCGACCAAACAGAATCTGCAGATCAATCTCCTGGAACTAAGAGCGATACGCAATGCCCTAAAGACCTTTCAGAAACACCTGCAAGGTCGGCGAGTCATGATTTATACAGACAATCAAGTGGCAATGTTTTATATAAACAAGCAAGGCGGGTCCGGTTCATGGTCCTTCTGCAGGGAAGCTCTGCAAATCTTTCACCATGCACAAAGGCACTCCATCCATCTTCAAACGACCTACCTGCCGGGACTAGCAAACACCAGAGCGGACAGGTTAAGTCGCATTTTCCACCCGCATGAATGGTCACTCAACCCAGAAGTGACTCTGCAAATCTTTGATTGTTGGGGAACCCCAACGATAGATCTATTTGCAACGGAAGCAAACACGCAACTTCCACAATTTTGCTCAATTCGACCGAGCTCATCACGACTCGCCCAAGATGCCTTCCTAATACCATGGTCGACGAGTCTTCTATATGCCTTTCCACCGATTCCACTAATCACCAAGACACTTCAAAAATGCATATTGGACAACAGCCAAATGATCCTCATTGCCCCAGCCTGGCCCAGATAACCGTGGTACAGTTATCTCTTATGTCTGTCAGTCGACAACCCAGTTCGACTTCCAGACCGACCAGATCTTCTACTTCAGGAAGGCAGAGTGATCATCCATCCACTCCATTCCTCCTTCCATCTGACTGCATGGAGATTGAACGGGCGCTACTAACGGCACAGGGAATTTCTGCAGTAGCACAAGCGATACTTCTAGAATCAAGGAAACCATCTACTAGATGCAGTTATACATTCAAATGGAAACGTTATTCTAACTGGTGTATAGAAAATGGTATTCCACCCATTGACTGTTCACCAACCCTCTTATTAGATTATCTCCATTCACTATACTAGGCTGGATTGGCAACATCATCTATAAGAGTTCATCTCAGCTCGATTGCTGCATATCACTGACCGACTAATAATCACTCGATTGCTGAACACCCATTATTATCCAGGTTTATCAAGGGGTTACTGCATCTTCACCCGCCTATAGCTAAACCACTGGTTCCGTGGAACCTCAATGTACTTCTAGTACAACTAATGCTACCACCATTTGAACCCATGGAGTCAGCACATCTCAAATATCTCACCTGGAAAGTAGTAGTTTTAGTAGCAGTAACATCTGCACGTAGAGTGAGTGAATTGCAGGCATTAGTACATTATGAACCATACCTACAATTCCATCACAATAAGGTCATCCTGCGTCCTCATCCAGCCTTCCTTCCAAAGGTGATTTCAGCCTTCCATCTCAATCAATCAATAGAGTTACCCATATTTTTCCCAAGACCTCATTCAAACGACAGAGAACATTTGTTGCGCACCTTGGACTGTAAAAGAGCATTGGCTTATTACAAAAGGAGAACTCACTCTATGAACCGAGTATCTCAATTATTCGTTTCTTTCAACCCGAATTCCCCAGGATTGCCGGTTGCTAAACGAACAGTCTCAAGCTGGATAGTACAGTGTATCCAGTTTTGCTACAACAAGAAAAAATTACCACTTCCCTCGCTTCCACGAGCTCATCAAGTTCGCGCCATGGCCACATCCATGGCACATCTCAGGAATGTACAACCAATGGACATCTGCAAGGCGGCCACATGGTCCTCCCTCCATACCTTTACTTCTCATTACTGCATAGACAAGCAGTCAGCAGCAGATGCGAAGCTGGGACAGGCGATTCTTCAAACATTACCTACTTAAACAAGCGACTACCACACTTACCCATCACGTGCTAGGTAATTGATAAAGCGTGATAGGGAGCTTGGGACTCCCATGACAGCATGGCTAATTCAGCCCTGCTATCGACGGGAAAAAGCAAGTTTGCTTACCGTAAACGGTATTTCCGTAGATAGCAGGATGAATTAGCCATGCTGACCCACTCACCTCCCTGGTAGTCATATTTTCATCAGCTACGCTCAAGCTTAACTACAGACTGAGGAAAATCTGTTACTTTCCTGCGTGGGAACACATGCGCAGCCACAGAGTCTAAAAATGTCTACACTCTGCTACTTAAGCTCCGCCTCCCGGGCCCTGATTGGCAGTTCCCATGACAGCATGGCTAATTCATCCTGCTATCTACGGAAACACCGTTTACGGTAAGCAAACTTGCTTTTCCCTCGCAGCCTACCAGACATCGACCGCACCGCGACTAAATTTTTGTCGAGACCATGGCGTCGAGTTTCCTTCGGTGCCCCGACTGCACTAGAACAATGTCCATCACTGACCCTCACACAGTCTGTGTGATGTGTTTGGGGTCAGACCATGATGTCCTTACTTGCACCAAATGAGCCCAAATGACACCAAAGGGTCGCAAGGCTAGGCTGGAGAAGGTGGAACTTCTCTTTCGGTCAAAAACCCTGACTCCATCGATAGCTTCGATGTCATCCGAACCAGTACCGTCGACTTCATGCCAGCACCGGGAAACCGCTGCTTCCCGACCAGCTTCGTCGTCTCCATGGGTGTTGACCCCCTCTGTTCCTCCTCAGGAAAAAGACCGAGGAGAATATCGAGAAAAACCTTTGACACCGCCATCGGAAAACTCAGGCTACAGATAAAGGCAAGCCCTCGGCATCGATGTTGTCTGAGCCACCGTCAAAGAAGTCCCATACAGAAAAGGCCCCATCCTCTTCTGTTTCTGGGTCACCGAGGCGTTCCCCACCTGGACAGGTGTCGGGAGCCGCAACTCTACTTTCACCGGTGGACCCTCTGGGTACGCCAGTTCTGCCTCCTACTCCAGAACCGGGTATCCATGCCCCAGGTTTCCATGAGGAATTGGATCAGATGATCCAAGAGGCCATCGGTAAAACACTCCAGGGGTTCAAACCTCTATCAATGCTGGTGCCGGTTCCCGAGCCGGCCACTGATCCGATACCCAAGGCGCTTGCACCATTGTTGGCAAGAATGGATGTGTTAATCGGTGCCCTTCTACCGGTGGATCTGAGGGAACCGATGGCCCCGATTCCTTCCTCACCGATACCCTTGTCATCGGAAGAAGAAGAAACACCAATCTCCATTCTGCCCTTGGGAGTGCTGCCATCGATGTCACTGATTCCATCGATGCCATTGATGCCTTTGCCTCTATTGATGCCTTCGATTCCACCTCTGAGGCCATCGATGCCTTGAACCCGGGCCTTCCGGGATAACACCATTACTCCCTTCTGATGAACATATGGGAGCTGGTGATGAGCCTTATAATCCTTGGTCTGATGATTCATCGCAGGATACTGATGATCTTCCTTCACAGCCCTCTCCTCCTGATAAAAGGAACCAGTCTCCTCCAGAGGACTTGTCCTTTATCAGCTTTGTAAAGGAAATGTCTGAAACGGTTCCATTCCAGCTTCAGTCTGAAGAGGACTCTAGGCTTCAGATGCTGGAGCTTCTCCAGTTTCTCGATGCTCCAAAGGAAATCATGTCTATCCTTATTCATGAAATCCTTCTGGACCTTTTAAAGAGAAATTGGGAGCACCCTGGCTCTGTAGCATCTGTCAACTGTAAGGCAGATGCCACCTACTTAGTTCAGTCAGCCCCTGGATTCCAGAGAACTCAATTAGATCATCACTCAGTGGTTGTGGAGTCAGCCCAGAAGAGGGCATGACACTCCAAACCTCATTCCTCCAGGAAAGGAACAAAAATTCCTGGATGCATTTGGAAGACGTTTATTCCATGGCTCAATGCTGATCTCTCGCATTGCTTCCTATCAATTGTACATGTCCCAATACAACAGGGCCCTGTTCATGAAGATTCAGGAATTTGCTGAAGCCTTACCTCTGCAATTCCAGGACCAGCTTCATGCCCTAGCACAAAAAGGCCTAGATGCTGGCAGACATGAAGTACGGTCTGCATATGACATCTTCGACACCACCTCCAGAGTTTCGGTGGCAGGAATTAGTGTGAGGAGATGGGCCTGGCTAAAGTCTTCAGACCTCAGACCAGAAGTACAGGACAGGTTAGCTGACTTGCCCTGTGCTGGGGATAATCTTTTTGGAGAAAAGGTTCAAGAAGCAGTGGCACAGCTCAAGGACCATCAAGAGATTCTGCTTCAGCTCTCCTTACTGCCTTCTGATCTCTCTTCCTCTTCCAAAAGATCCTTTAGGAGAGACTCCAAGATATAAGTCTACCGGCAAAGGAGATACTATGCCCCGGCGTCCAGGGATCAGCCTTCTAAGCCTTACCAAAAAAGCCAACCCAGGCAACCTCGAGTACAGAAGTCACAGCCAGCCTCCCAGCCAGGTCCAGCGTCTGGCTTTTGACTCCTTTCTAGAGAGCAGTACCCAACCTCCACTTCCGGCTATTCCAGTCAGAGGCCGGTTGTGCCACGTCTCCAAACCTTGGCACACAGTCACCACAGATCAGTGGGTACTCGCTGTAGTAACTCAAGGTTACCACCTCAACTTTCTCTCTGTTCCACCAGATTCCCCACCTCGGCTGATGTGGGGAACATCCGACCACTCATGACTCCTAGAGCAGGAGGTCTCCCTCCTCCTCCAGTCATGAGCAATAGAGCCAGTGCTCCTCTCCCAACAGGGGCTGGGGTTCTATTCCCAGTATTTCCTGATACCATTCGGCCTAGCATCTGCCCCACGAGTCTTCACCAAGTGCCTTGTAGTGGTAGCTGCCTTTCTCAGGAGACAAAGTGTCTACGTCTACCCCTATCTCGATGATTGGTTGATCAGAGCTCCCATTCAGCAAACTGCACTGACATCCCTACATCTCACTTTGCATACCCTGATCTCCCTAGGGTTCCTCATAAACTATCCAAAATCCAGGCTAGTTCCTTCTCAAACCCTGTCGTTCATAGGAGCCGACTTGGACACTCCAAAAGCAAAAGCCTTCCTACCTCGGAATCGAGCTTTCACTCTCGCTTCTCTGGCCCATCAACTGCAGTCTTGACAACATTCAACTGCACGTCATTTTCTGGTCTTACTGGGTCATATGGCATCCTCGTTGCATGTCACTCCCATGGCTCGCCTTGCCATGAGAGTAATGCAGTGGTCTCTAAAATCGCAGTGGATTCAGTCTTCTCAGCCAATGTCCACCATTGTCCACATCACCAAACAGCTCTACTTATCGCTGGCCTGGTGGACAGACCAATTCAATCTGCTACAAGGATTTCCATTTCAGGTTACAGAACCTCAAATAACCTTGACAACAGATGCTTCCAGCCTTGGCTGGGGTGCAAATGTTGGAAACCTGCAAACTCAGGTCATTTTGTCTCCAGAGGAAGCCAAACACCAAATAAATTTCCTGGAGCTTCATGCAATCAGATATGCTCTCTGGGCTTTTCAGGATCACATTTCCAACCAGGTCATCCTGATTCAAACAGACAACCAGGTGGCCATGTGGTACATAAAGCAAGGGGGAACGGGCTCCTACCTTCTGTCAGGAAGTTGCACAGATATGGGCGGAGGCCCTTTCCCTCTTGATGTACCTCAGGGCCACCTACTTGCCGGGAGTGGACAATGTGTTGGCAGACAAGTTGAATCGCACTTTTCAACCGCACGAGTGGTTCCTCAACCCCACTGTAGAGGACTCAATATTCCAATGTTGAGGTTACCTTCACATAGACCTCTTTGCGTCAATTCACAACCGCAAAGTAGGGAACTTCTGCTCTCTCACTTGCAGCCAACACCCGCAGCCAAGAGTCGCTGTTTCCCTCTCATGGGCCAGCGGTCTCCTTTATGCATACCCTCCACTTCCACTCATTTCAAAGACTCTCGTAAAGTTGCGAAGGGACAAGGGGCTAATGATTCTGATAGCCCCTCATTGGCCACGCCAGGTCTGGTTTCCAATTCTCCACGACCTATCAGTACACCGGCACATTCCTCTGGGGAAAGACCCGCTTCTGATCACTCAGAACAATGGTTGCCTTCGTCACCCCAACCTCAAGGCCCTCTCCCTGACTGCCTGGATGTTGAAAGGTTAATACTTCAACCTCTTAACCTTTCAGAGTCGGTTTCCCGTGTCCTAGTAGCTTCAAGAAAGCCTTCCACAAGGCAGTCTTATCGTTACAAGTGGAACAGGTTTATGGTATGGTGTACTTCCATGTCCATCGATCCCTTCACTTGTTCCACACCGAAGTTTCTGGACTATCTCTGGCAACTGCCAGAGTCTCAGGCCTCAAAACTTCATCTATCAGGGTACATGTCAATGTGGTAGCCGCCTTCCATAAAGGTGTGGGGGATGTATCTATTTCAGTACAACCCCTTGTAACACGCTTTTTGAAGGGCTTGCTCCACCTTAAACCTCCACTGTGCCCTCCGGCCCCTTCCTGGGACCTCAACATGGTTTTGTGGTGGCTCATGAAACCACCGTTTGAGCCTCTCCAATCCTGTGATCTCTGCTATCTCACTTGGAAAGTGATTTTTCTTATGGCGATCACATCCGCTCACAGAATTAGTGAGTTACAGGCCTTAGTCACCTACCCGCCTTACACTAAACTTCTACATGATAGGGTAGTACTCCCCACTCACCCTAAGTTCTTGCCTAAGGTAGTATCGGAGTTTCATATCAATCAATCCATTATACTACCCACCTTCTTTCCCAGGCCCCATTCAAATCCAGGAGAACGGGCTCTGTATACCCTTGACTGTAAACGTGCTCTAGCATTCTATCTAGACCGTACAGCGGGTCACAGGAAATCCACTCAATTGTTTGTTTTCTTCGATTCCATCAAATTGGGTAAACCTGTTGGTAAGCAGACTCTCTCCTCCTGGTTAGCGGACTGTATTTCCTTTTGCTATCAGCAGGCAGGCATTCCGCTTCAAGACCATGTCAAAGCACACTCTATCAGGGCCATGGCAACATCAGTAGCGCACCTACGCTCTGTGCCGCTTGCTGACATCTATAAGGCTGCTACCTGGAGCTCTCTCCATACCTTCGCAGCCCATTATTGTTTAGACAAGGCTGGCAGACAAGATTCCATCTTCGGCCAGTTTGTGCCTCGCAACTTATTTGCGAATTGAGGTACCAATATCCTTCCGCCAACCTGTTAGGGTTCAGGATGCCCTCTACCAAATTCCACCCCACTTGTTGTGCCTGTTACATGTCTTTGGGTACATTTGGTGCATTGCTCGGGCATCCTCAGCTCAGTACTCACCTATATGTGAGGACTACCATCCTGCTTGTCCTGTGAGAAAGCAGAGTTGCTTACCTGTAACAGGTGTTCTCACAGGACAGCAAGATGTTAGTCCTCACGAAACCCGCCCACCACCCTGAGGTGTTGGGTTCATTTACGTTTTCTTATTTTATTTTTGCATGTACTTTTTACTTTAAGATGAGACTGAAGAGGGGGGGGGGACCCCTGCTGGATGCTGGGTTGGTGCTATGCTGGGCATGCCCAGTAGGTGCCAGTCAAAGTTCTAGAGACTTTGACAAAAGTGTTCCGTGATTGGGCTCCATCCTGATGATGTCACCCATATGTGACCATATGTGAGGACTAACATCCTGCTGTCCTGTGAGAACACCTGTTACAGGTAAGCAACTCTATTTCACATTTTCGATTGTTGAACTCATTTGAGCCATTTTTATTTTACAAATATGTTTTAAAAACAGAATGGAATATAGTAGGAAAAATAACCCATGGAAAAACATTTATGGGCAGTTCTAACCCTGACTCGTTTGATGGACAGAGGCAAGATTCTGTTATAGCATGGCAGAAAATATTCCTTGCAGGGGTGATTATTACCTATACATGCACTGGCAGCCGGTAACAATTAGTGCAGGTTGTCAGAGAGGGCAGCATGTTACAAGTTAGGTGCATGAGCCTGAAAGTTTCATATGGTTAAACATGTTGTACTCCACAGGTTCCCCATTTCTTTCCTGTCTGACGGGGAGTGGCACCGCATTGCACTAAGCATCTCTGCAGACAGGGTGGAGCTGCATGTGGATTGTAAACTCATTGAGAGCATAGCCTGGACCAACTTCTTTGGGATGGGGGTCACCACTGAAGGCCTGGTCATGGTAGGAGGCCTCATCGAGCCTTTTGAGATACCATTTGAGGTAAGAAAAGGGGCTTGAGAGGAAGGGAGGAGGGAGGTGATGCATCAAACTCGGTAAAGAAATCCATGATTCACTCAGATTTGTGTTACATAGTTAAAATCTAAAAGTAAGTAGTATAATATTTTCTGTCGATAAGCAGGCTGAATTAGCCATTACATGTGGGTGACAACATCCAGTGGCAACAAAATAACTCTTCTCTCCAAGCTAGTAGAACTATGAGCTCTATTGAGTAAATGTGGGAGTTCTCACGTGGAGGTTGCCTGTGAGCTGCCTCAGTCATTTTTTGTACAAGCACAAGAACTGATGTGTACTGAGTCACTCCTTACATATTTTTCAGCTAAATTTTTAATTCTGAATTTTCAACAAATTCTTGTTTCTAGTTGCCTCACTGCCTCTGCAACACCCACAACAGTACTTTTCAGCGATACCTAAAAATAAAAAAAATTACAATTAAAAAAAGGCCTTGTCTCCTCAGAAGAAAGTCTATGGTGAGTGGATTCAAAAATTGCATTTGTGGCAAGATAATGTCTCTGGTCATGAGCTCTGATATTGATGTCTTCGGGCTGGAACATGACCAAAGCAACTATTACTATTGTGGACAGATGACCCTGTGTTCTTAGCATTCCAGGGCCATCAAGATTGACGAACTGTGTAAATCTTTCCAGAGTCACAGCAGATCCTCCTCTTGCAGTGCAGTATCATTTCTTGCTAGGAAGAGTTGTGCAGGAGCTCCTCAAAAATTCCTCAATCTGCCCAGGCCAAATCCCCAGAATCGAGTAGTGTAAGTTGTCCTGCACAGGGATGAATTTAGGTTTTTGATGCTATTAGGCACTAGGGGTGTGAATCGTGTGATCGATCGATTTTGGCTGGGGGGGGAGGGAAATCTGATAAGAAAATTATTCCTTACCTGCTAATTTTCGTTCCTGTAGTACCAAGGATCAGTCCAGACGGTGGGTTATGTCCCCCGTCCAGCAGATGGAGTCAGAACAGACTTTGAGGGACTCACCATATAGGCTAGTACGCCCTCTGCAGGAGCTCAGTATAAAGAATATCAAAGCTCGAATAACGAAGTACAATCTGGATCAAGCAACCTTAACCATAAAAACAAATAACAGTGCCAACGACAACATGTAGAATGTTTTGGGCAACACAACCAACTTGTAGGGAGCTGAGTTCATATTCATATGAAGAAACAGAAAACAGAGTAGACTGCCGAAAAGACGACCCGAGCAATAGAAAAGGAGCAGGCCCAAAACCCCAAGAGTGGTGGGCGTCTGGACTGATCCTTGGTACTACAGGAACGAAAATTAGCAGGTAAGGAATAATTTTCTTTTCCCTGTACGCACCAGGATCAGTCCAGATGGTGGGATGTCCCAAAGCTTCCCTAACACGGGTGGGCCCCTGAGAGGCCTGCTCTGAGAACCTGCTTGCCAAAGTTCCCAGAGTCTGAAGACAGAAGGTGCAGCCGATAATGTCTCGAACGTGTGCAGCGATTTCCAAGTAGCTGCACGACAAATCTCCTGAGGAGAGACAGAGCGAACTTCTGCCTAGGAGGCGGACTGAGAGCGGGTAGAATGAGCCTTGAAACCGGCGGGAGGAGTCCGCCCCGAGCCAATGTAGGATACAGAAATGCTGTCCTTTAACCACCGAGCGATCGTCGTCTTCGAAGCCTGCGAACCCCGCTTTGGACCAGACCATAGCATGAACAAATGATCCGTGACCCTGAAGTCATTGGTAGCCTCGAGATATCGGAGTAACGTGCGCTTGACATCCAAGAGGCGAATGACCCTCGGTTCGCTGGAAGTGAAGGAAGGAAGTTCCACCGTCTGATTCAAGTGAAAAGATGATACTACCTTCGGGAGGAAGGAAGGAACGGTGCGTAGAAGGACGCCTGAATCCGTGAAGCGTAGATAAGGTTCTCTGCAGGACAACGCTTGAAGCTCCGAAATGCGCCGGCCGAACAGATAGCGACGAGAAAGACGGTCTTGAGAGTGAGGAACTTAAGCGTAGCTCCGCGGAGAGGTTCGAAAGGCGGCCCTGACAAGGCGCGAAGAACCAGGTTGAGGTTCCAGGAGGGACATGGATCCCTTATTGGGGGACGCAGGTGCTTGACTCCCTTGAGAAAGCGTGCGATGTCCGGTTGGAGAAGTAGGAAGCCGCCCGTCTGCAGCAGAGAGCTCAGGGCCGCCACCTGTACTCGGATGGAATTATAGGCAAGTCCTTTGTCCAAACCATCCTGGAGAAATTGAAGGATCTGTGATATCGTCGCCCCCGTGGACCGAATGTCCCTTGTGGAACATCACATCTCGAAGACTTTCCAGACTCGAACGTAAGCTACCAAAGTAGACGTCTTCCGGGCCCGCAACCGGGTCGAAACTACCACCTCCGGGTAGCCCCGGCACCTGAGGCAACGCCTCTCAAAAGCCATGCTGCAAGACAGAAGAGTTCTGCCTGCTCGAAAAATACTGGTCCCTGATGAAGTAGCCGAGGGAGATGGCCCAGTCGAATTGGACCGTCTATCGACAGTTGCAGAAGGTCCGCAAACCAGGGTCGGCGGGGCCACTCTGGAGCGATGAAGATCACGTTCCCTGGATGGTTTTCGAGCCTGCGGAGCATTCTGCCCACCAGAGGCCAAGGTGGAAAGGCGTAGAGGAGTAGATGAGACAGCCATGGGAGAACCAGCGCGTCTACCCCTTCCGCACCGTGCTCTCTCCTGCGACTGAAGAAGCGGGGAGCTTTGGTGTTGCGGAAAGTCGCCATCAGGTCCAGGTGCGGCGCACCCCACCGACGGACCAGGAGTTGCATCGCTTCGTCGGAGAGGGACCACTCACCGGGATCCAGCTGTTGACGGCTCAGATAGTCCGCCTGTGTGTTGTCCACCCCGGCAATGTGGGAGGCTGCCAGTCGGGCTAGGTGAATCTCTGCCCATTCCATCAGGAGTGCCGCCTCGAGAGCGACGTGCCGGCTCCTTGTACCTCCTTGTCGATTGATGTAGGCCACTGTGGTTGCGTTGTCCGAGAGAATCCGGACCTCCCGGTTTCGAAGCAGAGGGAGGAAATGGAGAAGCGCCAGCTGGACCGCCCTGGTTTCCAGGCGGTTGATCGGCCAAGTCGCTTCTACCCTTGACCACGTTCCCTGTGTGGCACTTCGCTCGCAGGCGGCACCCCATCCTACTAGACTTGCATCGGTGGTGACCACCATCCAGTTGGGGACTTCGAGGGAAACGCCCCGAGCCAGGTGCTCCGGGACCAACCACCAAGTCAGACTGTCCTTGGCCTCCTGTGGAAGAGGGAGAACCATTTGATAATCCTGAGAGACCGGTTTCCAGCGAGATAGAAGAGCCACCTGCAGGGGACGCAGATGGGCAAACGCCCAGGGCACGAGGTCGATGGTGGAGGCCATCACGCCCAATAGCTGAAGATAGTCCCAGGATGTGGGTTCTGGCAACGCAGAGAACCGTCATATATGATTCCGTAATGATTGAGCCTTGTCCGGGCGTAGGAAAACCTTGCCCTGACGGGTGTCGAATCTCGCTCCCAAGAAGTCCAAGTGCTGCGAGGGAACTAGGGAGCTTTTGGAGAAGTTCACCACCCAGCCCAGAGAGCGAAGAACCTGTATGACTCTGGCTACTGAGGCCTGCCCCTGGGCGAAAGACTTTGCCCGAATCAGCCAATCGTCCAGGTAGGGATGAACTAGAATGCCCTCCTTCCTGAGGGTCGCAGCCACTACTACCATTATCTTGGTAAAGGTGCGTGGGGCAGTCGCAAGGCCGAAGGGAAGTGCCGTGAACTGGAAATGTTGACCCAGGATCTTGAAACGGAGAAAGCGTCGATGGGCCGGGAAGATTGGAATGTGCAGATAAGCCTCCGTCAGGTCCAGGGAGGCAAGGAACTCTCCCTGATGCACCGCGGCGATCACGGAATGGAGCGTTTCCATGCGGAACCTGAGGACCCGTAACGATTTGTTGACTTCCTTCAGATCCAAGATGGGATGAAAGGAGCTGTCCTTTTTGGGTACGACGAAGTAGATGGAATAATGGCCCAAGCCCACCTAGCCGAAGGGGACGGGAGTGATGGCTCCTATCGCCTGCAAGCGGTTCAGAGTTTGCTGTACCGCCGTCCTCTTGAGATCCGAGCCACAGGGGGAGAAGAGGAATCTCTGCCTCGGGGGGCGGGCAAACTCCAAAGCGTAGCCGTTCCTTATAGTGTCCAAGACCCACTGGTCGGAGGTGATACGCACCCACTCCTCGAAGAAATCAGACGCCCCCCGATCCTGGGGATGGAAGAGTGGGTGAGCCTGGCAACATTGTGGAGGCTTGGGCGGGAGATTCCCCTGGCCCGAGCCATCGCGCGTGGGCCTACGGCCACGAAAGGACCGTGGCCAGGTCTGGGATCTGGAGTAGGACGGCCTGGACCCAGACTGCCTGGAACTCCTGTAGCGCCGTTGTGCTCTGGCCCTGGTTCGCGAAGAGCCAAAGAACCTTGAAGGTCGTTGTCTATCCTCCGGTAACCGGTGGACCGCATTTTCCCCCAGGGGCTTGATGATCTGGTCCAGGTCCTCCCCGAAGAGATACTTGCCACGGAAGGGTAGAGAACCCAACTGGACTTGGAGGAGGCATCCGCCAACCAGTTACGGAGCCACAAGAGGCACCGAGCCGCCACCACCGAAACCATGGACCTCGCGAGAACTCGGAAGAGGTCATATAAGGCATCCGCCCCGTAGGCTATGGCCGACTCCAGACGATCCACCTGGACGGCTTCTCCCAGTGGCAGGGCTTACGACGTAAGCAGCTGCTGCACCCAGCGAAGACTGGCCCTCTGCGCAAGCGAACTGCACATGACTGCTCGCATTCCCAGGGCGGAGACCTCAAAGACCCGCTTGAGAAAAATTTCCAGCTTGCGGTCCTGGGTATCACGCAACACTGCTCCACCAGTCACAGGAATTGTCATCCTCTTGGTGACCGCTGACACCGCCGAATCCACTTTTGGAACCTTGATGATCTCCAGAAAGTCTTCGGGAAGAGGATACAGCTTCTCCATGGCTCGACTGACCTTCAAAGATGCTTCAGGAGTGTCCCACTACCTGGTCAGGAGCTGCAAAAAGGATTAATGGATGGGAAAAGCCCATCCCTTGGTCGCAGGGCAGCTAGGACCGGATCCCCCTTCCTGGAGGACATGGCGATGGCAGGGGCCACAGGTGCTGGTGGTTCCGGCGGCGGGTCAAGATCCAGCTCCAGAAGTATCTGAGGGATCAGATCATCTAGCTCCTCACGTTGAAAAATGCGAAGAGCCCGCGGGTCGTCGCCCTCCGAATGGGCATCCGGCGATGCATCTGCGGGGTCCGCGGGATCTCCCCCCGAGGGTGAAGCCACCCCCGCTCCTCCCGGTGGAAGGCACATCCGGATGGGCAATGTTGAGGCCCCCGACTCCGGGCCTCCCAGGGCAGGGGGGCCCATCGGGCCAGCCGGTGCTCGTGGCGTTTTGGCAGGAGGGGGGCCAGCGGGAAGCCCCCCGGGAGCCTCCAAGCCCTGCAAATATGCACTGTGCATAAGCAGGATAAATTCCGGCGAAAAACGTGGTAAGCCCGGGGTGACAGATTCGGTGGCGAAAGACCGCAATCCTCCCTGTCAGACATGGCTGTGGGAGCGTCCCCCGAGCGCTGCAGATCCAAAATGGCCGCCATTCCCGCCAAAGACGGCGATGTGGCCGGCCCGCGCCTCCCTGGCCACTCAGGAACAAGAAAAGAAAACTTGCTGAGGGGCTGCGAGGTGCCTTCCCCTCCAGGGAGACACCTAGCGCAGATCCCCTCTCTTGAGATCCTCGACCCCGGCTCGCCGCAGGCCGAACACCGGGAAGGCCATGGCATCGAGATTGCTGGGGGAGGATCAAAGGAGGCCGCGGGGGGGCCCAGAGGAGAGGGGTGCCGTGGGAGGGCCGAGGAGCAGGGGGACCGAGTCTCCCTGCTGCGGCGGCCCCGGATCCCTCACAGTCAGGTTAGGGCTGCGGGAAAAAAAAACAACGCGGAGAGGCCGGCCCCACTGGCTTCCACAAGGCACCACCAGCCGAAGACCTGGAAGGAGAAAGAAAGCAAAATACACAAACCAACTCTAAACTTTAAACTTACCCCCGCCAGGAATAAGAGAGAAATAGAGGAGGCAGACAGAACTGAAAACAAACCACGCCTCCCCAAAAATTGAGACTTTTTTTTTTTTTTTCAAAAACTTGATCCAAATTTTTTCCAAAAGTAATAGGTAAGAAGAAGAATGAATAAAGAAGCAGAAATCCTGAAATCCCTGCTACTCTGGGGAAGCCACCGGTTCCCCTACTCGCATCTGCTGGAGTCAGAAGAATACTGAGCTCCTGCAGAGGGCGTACTAGCCTATATGGTGAGTCCCTCAAAGTCTGTTCTGACTCCATCTGCTGGACGGGGGCATAACCCACCGTCTGGACTGATCCTGGTACATACAGGGAATGTCGTGTTTTGGTTTTGTTTTTTTTAAATCGTTAAAAATTGTAAATCGGGGGAGGGCGGGAAAACCGGCACACCAAAAAAACCCTAAAACCCACCCTGAACCTTTAAAACAAATTCCCCACCCTCCCGACCCCCCCCCCCCCCCCCCCAAAAAAATGTTTTAAATTACCTGGGGTCCAGTGGGGGGGTCCCGGCGCGATCTCCCGCTCTCTGGCCACGGCTGCGTTAAGAGAAATGGTGCCGGTGGTCCTTTGCCCTTATCATGTGACAGGGCAAAGGTAGCGCCGGCGCCATTTTGGTTCCTGGCTCCCAACGTCACGCGTGCAGGAGATCGCCCCCGGACCCCCGCTGAACCCCCAGGGACTTTTGGCCAGCTTGGGGGGGCCTCCTGACCCCCACAATATTTGCCAAAAGTCCACATGTAATGGCTAATTCATCCTGCTATTTACGGAAAATGCCATTTATGGTAAGCTGACTTGCTTTTACAATGCTCTTTTAATACTTATTAATGATTGGACATAATTAAGATGTTCAGTAGATTCTCAACCATGGCGTCTTGAAGAAATAAGGCTGCAAATAGCTATGAAGGAGAATTTTTATTTAATGTACCATACAAGATTCAGAAATTATCTTAAAATTATTATAACTCTAAATCCTAATGTATCTATTGTAGACCATTTAAAGCACAGTGCCATTCCCTAGAGAATTATATAATGATTGTAAAAATTGAGGCATTATTTCTTTACTTGCCATAAATACACAGCCATTTGCTATATTCTGACAGCCAGTGTTGCTGCCTCTCAATGAGCAGATTCAAGAGTTCAGTTGCATGAAAGGTCTGAAAGACAAACACCTCATCAAACTAGGTTCAACGATCAGACTATGAAGTTTGTTGCTCCAAAATTATCAGAAATAAAGGTAAACAAATAAAACAAAAAAATATCAAGTGATACCTTTTCATTGGACTGACTTAATATATTTCTTTCTTAGCGCCGAGAGCTAAAACTCTCTTCTTAGGTCAGAATTCAAAGACTCTTCCTGTATCATCTGATATATATATATCTATTGGAGTGGCCCTTATTTTTCAACTTTTGAAATCCTTTGCTCCCAATCCCTAATCTTGCTCCAATATACGAAAAAGTGCTCCTTGCCAAATTTCAGCTCAATTGAACTATTTTAAGGTGACCCCCAAAGGTCTTAAAGTTTCAAATTTCACCAAAAATTAATATTTCTTATTTAAAACTTTTGCATTTCATTTTTAAATATTGTTTGGGAAAATAATAGTCAAGCATAATCGAAAGACAATTTTATTTCTAACTATTTTCTTCATACAGTTATTTACATGAAATAAAAATTAGCCACGATATTGAGCAAAAATTGAAACCAAAAGAAAAATACATACTTCACAAAATAGCATTTAAAATGGAAATAATAAGAATAAAAATGTAATAAGATACCAGCTTTTACTGCTTCATTAGGCCAGTTTTGGTAGTATCTGGGTACTTTTTTCTGTTTACTAACAATCTGCACAATATATTGCTTTTCTTTTTCGCTCTTGGTCAGAATGTTCTGATATTCTTGGATTAGCTTCACTCCTCTCTCAGCCACGTCATTAACTACTACAATGCTTTTCAATGTTTCCAACCCACATTGGTAGTTGACATCATCTTTCCAAGTAGATAGGCAATTTTTTAGAAAATTTATGTTTATTGAACATCTTGAGAAGCACATCTTTGATTCTGCAGAAATAAAATCATAGAAGTGTTTTTCTTTTAAACAACTGAGGTCTTCAGTACTAACAATGTATCGTTTTATTTGATTTTCTGCATTGCTGTCTTCTGTTGTCATCATTATAGTACCCATTTTTTGCTTAATGTCCAGTGGAATTTCATCATCAAAGAATGCGAATGCTGCAGTTTCTGGTGATAGATCCCATAAATGTTTTGCAAATTTTTTCAGGGCAGCACTACTAATTTCTGGATCTACATCCTTATACTCA
Source organism: Rhinatrema bivittatum (assembly GCF_901001135.1). Taxonomy (NCBI): domain Eukaryota; kingdom Metazoa; phylum Chordata; class Amphibia; order Gymnophiona; family Rhinatrematidae; genus Rhinatrema; species Rhinatrema bivittatum. The sequence continues at coordinate 131,067,679 of NC_042622.1, read as the reverse complement.
ATTTCAGTAAAAAATTGTAATCTAGATACGGAGTATGATAAATAAGATAAAAACAGTTTAATATAAAAAATATTGATTTTGTTAAAGTCTGAAACTTCAGGGCCTTTTGGGGGCCATTTTAATATTATCTGATTGAGCTGAAATTTTAGAGAGTACTTTTTTCACAGATTGGAACAATTTTCGGGTTATGAGATGAAAAATATTTCAGTTAACAAAATCATATACAACTAAGGCCACCCTAATATATATTGTTTTTATTTGATAACCTTTATTTTGGTGCATTCAAGTGGACTAACACTACTTTCTCACAGGACAAGCAGGATGTTAGTCCTCACATATGGATGACATCACAGGATGGAGCCCTGTATGGAAAACTTTTCTATCAAAGTTTCTACAAAGCTTTGACTGACACTGGCACACTGAGTGCACTGAGCATGCTTAGCCTGCAATTATCCCTGTGAGCCACAGGTGTCTCCCTCAGTCTTCTTTTTTCTGCTCTGCAATAAGCATAGCGGGTAGGAGCTCTGAGAGAAATTCTAACACTTTTTTCTCACGGAAGCACAAACTTTTATTTCACAAACACTTTTCCCTGCACGGGTCTCCCTTCGCATACGTTTATTCGACACACGGTGAGTACTATGCCCTGTTTTTTAGGTCTGTTCCTGTTACCTCCCTGGCCTGCCAACCCACTACGGCCTTCCCTCTCCCTATGTTTTCAGTTAGCCATACATAGCCTGTGAGTGTCCCTCTGTGACACTCTGCCTGGTTATTAGCGCTAGTGGGATAGGGACTTCTACGGTTTCCGTTGCTGCCAGGACTCCTGTCGATTTCAGGTCCTTCGATTTCCTCGGTAACCTTGCACAGTCGATGCCCCCATTGCTACTGTCAGTACCCCCTTCAGACCATCCTGGATTCTTCGATGCCATCGGTACCCCTCCCCCTGCAGTACACTGATGCCATCGGTCCCTGCATTGTTTCTATCAGTGCTATCCATGTTTTTCATCCATGGCACTGATTTTTCCTTGGGTTTCATCGGTGCCATCATAACCCGGATGGATGCCATCAACCCACACTTTGTGTCGTCAGTGCCATCCATGCCCGGGTCGATGCCATCGTCACCCAGGGCACTTCCATCAATGCCAGGGACATTTCCATCGATGCCATTGTTTATTTTATCAATGTCATCGATGCCCAGGATATTTCCATCGATGCCATTGTCCATGGCATCGATGCCAGATCGATTCCATCAATGGACATCGATGCTGGGTCGATTCCATCAATAGCATCCATGCCATCATCGATTCCATCGGTACCATGTCGGTGCCAATGACGCCATTGGTGCCCAAGTCGATCCAATCAATACCGTTGATGTCCATGGCCATGCCGTTGATGCCCGTGGCCATGCCACCGATGCCGTTGGCGCCCGTCTCCATACATCAATGCCCTTGACACCCATGTTGCTTCCATCGGTATCTTCGATGTTCCTATTGATGCGGTCATCGACTCCATCGATGCCGGTATCATTTTTCTGATGCCAACGATGTTTTTTCGATTATTCGATGCCACATCATTTTCATAGATACCTACGCTGACGCCGTCAGTGCTTCCGTCATTGTCAGTGTTGCTGCTTGGATCATCGACGTTTTTTCATATATATTTTTGACAATACTCTCGAGGCCGCTTCGGCCGCCATCGACACCATCAATACCGACATAGCCACGTAATGCTGTTGCCTAAACACAGTGCTCCATGCTTGAGTTCTTATTAAAGCCCCATATTAGCCTACAACACTACATAGTGCCAGGAGCAGTGCAGGCATGCTGACAGTCCATCATCAGTCGCCATCCAAGACAGCGAGGGCATCCATCTCGGCGCTGGGGAAAGACCGGGCCGAGCACCATGGCATGCATCGTCACCGACACGGTGACCGTCCGCCACCGACACCATCCAGCACATCGGTGCTATCCTTCTCGATGCTGGAGAATGCTTGGGCCAAGCAACATCACCACTGCCATCGACACTATTCTGCACAGTATTGGCAGTCCTTGGTGCTCCAGAAACACCGGAATGAGTTCCGAAGAATTCTGCACTGGCTTCACGAGACATCGAACCGTTGTGATGAGGGTCGGGTTCACGAGCTGTTAATTGTCTCCCCTGTTCCCGAGGAATGCCCCACAGACATAGGTGCGGGATTGTGGCCCTCCACTAAATACGGTGGTAGCGCCAGCCATGCTCAGCCTGTCTCCTCTATACCTGCGTCACCATACCAGGCATCAGAGTTGAGACGGGCGTCTACTCCCTCGATGACTCCTGAAATCCACAGAGCAAGCAATCTTCACCAGCTCGTCCTTCGGCGATCCACGTCGGATGGTAAGTACCCACTTCTGCGGCATTCCCATTGAGATGTGTTCTCTAATTCGGGCCACATGGTTTGAAAAGTTCTAGGTCATGTTCCTTCTAAGAACCGTATTAGTGTCACATATCGCTATGCCAGCTATATCAGCCACAATACCAAGAGAACCTCTCTATCATTTCTTTGGGATTGCATCAGGACATCCTCCATTTTCAGCAATGGGGCTCTGTACTGATTAATACTCTGGCTTCTGGTTCCTAATTCAGAACCAAAGTTCCAGATGCATTCGCTGATCTGCTAAACACGAGATCCAGCAACTACTACCTCAAGTGCAAGTACACCTCAAAGCCTGACGAAGGTCTCGATGTCTCCTTGTACAGCACACAGAAATGCGGGTAAGACTTTACCGCTCACGCTCCCATGGAAGCTTACATGATATCCAGATTACATCAGCCCTTCCAGTTGGATACCTCCTGGTCTCCCAACTGGCCGGATATCAGAGCGGCCACCCCACTTTGTACCAAGGCTCCCGGTAAACTCCCCCAGACACTACAAAGCGCAGGGGGGGGGGGTTGGGAAGTTTTAATTACACTATTCTTTCTTTCTACAGAAAGTAGTTACTCTCCGCCCATCCTGGACCTCAGAAATACCAACTTTCTTCAGAAGGCACAGGTAAAATGTCACCATGCTTCCATATCGCAGTAAGTACATTACCTCTAATCTTTCTATGTGCTTCATGGTGAATGAACAATATTACAATCCCAAGCTCTGCCGGTTGCACCAGCTTTGGCAACTAGGGTATTTCATTGAATCACTATCAGTGACTGCTGTTTCTCAATGGAGTGCAACATCATTCACACCTTCCTTGCATGCACAGCTGCATAACCACAGTCAGTCCACGCAAGGAGCTCTAACTTCTTCATGACTCACTATACATTTACTACCTGGGATTACTGTCACTGCCATAAATCCCTTATACAACACTTCTGGACACCACAGTCATAATGACCTTCCTGTCCAGCATACGTGCAGACATTCTAATAAATTCTTACATGTCCCTGCGTGCATTTTCCATAACCTCAGCCCCTCAATTCTTCATTGTCGGGCCATGGGGTTTTTTCACTATGCACTTTCCTCCTAGATCAAAAACTGCTATGGGTTAGATTCAGTGAATTTCCATTATCAGTGGGTCTAAGCTGTTCAACCGCTTTCGTCCCTCATCCATATTGCAGATCTAGAACCAAAGCATAGTCTGCTTCTGCTCATGCTCGCATTTAATCAGGGTTGTAAAGTTTGACCTAAAAGCTTCTCAACCCAATATGCATCTATTCCACTCCAGGCACATTTTCACATGAACTTCCTGGAGCTTGTAGCCATGAGTTATACCCTTATGCCTTTCAATACTGCCTCTGCAACAAATCTTTGTGCATACAGACAGACAGCATAGGGACAATGTGCTTTCCAACACACAAGCATGCACAACTCTTTGCTGCTCTGCAAGAAAGCTGCGCAGCTCTACCCTTGGCCCTTGCTCACTTCATGCAACCTCGGGCCACTTATTTAAGAGATTTACTGAACGCACTAGCAGACCTTCTCCATGTAGGTTTTCATCCTCTCGAATGGTCTCGGACTACATGTGTAGCTGGAAAAATCTTCTAACACTGAGGTCAACCAAACTTGCCCTCTGCGTCCGAATCAAACCATACGGTGCACAGATTCTACTTCCTACACATGTTTCCAATGCGTTCCCATAGGCGCCTTTCTTCCATCCAGGGCCTCTTAAATGTGTCTCTTCTGCTGCCTCTCATAGCCATCACTCTTCTAATGTTGAACCGGGATGGGGTTCACTGTTCCTCAGACCCACGTCCTGGCCGAGACCAGTAGGCTTCCCATACTTCTCAATCTATCACACCAGTAATCAGTTTGCCTTCTCACAAGTCAGTCTTAAATCGTAGACTCACTGATGTTATAGAAACATAGAAATGACGGTAGAAGAAGACCAAACGGCCCATCCAGTCTGCCCAGCAAGCTTTGCACATTTTTTTTTCTCATACTTATCTGTTACTCTTGGCTCTTAGTAACCTTTTGGTTCTATTTCCCTTCCACCCCCACCATTAATGCAGAGAGCAGTGTTGGAACTGCATCTATGTGAAATATTTAGCTTAATTAGTTAGAGGTAGTAACCGCCACAATAAGCAAACTACACCCATGCTTATTTGTTTTCCCAGACTATGTAATTTAGTCCTTTTTGGTTGTCTGTATATAGATCCTCTTTTCTTCATTCCCCCTGCCATTGAAGCAGAGAGCTAGGCTGGATATGCATTGAAAGTGAAGTATCAGGCTTATTTGGTTTGGGGTAGTAACCGCCGTAACAAGCAAGCTACTCCCTGCTTTTTTGTGAATGCAAATCCTTTTTTCCACATTCATTCACGTCCTCTAGACTTTATGGATCCACAGTGTTTATCCCACGCCCCTTTGAAGTCCTTCACAGTTCTGGTCTTCACCACTTCCTCCAGAAGGGCATTCCAAGCATCCAGCACCCTATCTGTGAAGAAATACTTCCTAACATTGGTTCTGAGTCTTCCTCCCTGGAGCTTCAAATCATAACCCCTGGTTCTGCTGATTTTTTTCCAACGGAAAAGGTTTGTCGTTGTCTTTGGATCATTAAAACCTTTCAAGTATCTGAAAGTCTGTATCATATCACCTCTGCTCCTCCTTTCCTCCAGGGTGTACATATTTAGATTCTTCAATCTCTCCTCATAAGTCATTCGATGAAGACCTTCTACCTTTTTGGTCGCCCTTCTCTGGACCGCCTCCATCTTGTCTCTGTCTTTTCAGAGATACGGTCTCCAGAACTGAACACAGTACTCCAGGTGAGGCCTCACCAAGGACCTGTACAAGGGGATAATCACTTCCCTTTTCCTACTCGATATTTCTCTCTCTATGCAGCCCAGCATTCTTCTGGCTTTAGCTAACGCCTTGTCACATTGTTTTGCCGACTTCAAATCGTTAGACATTATCACCCCAAGGTCTCTCTCCTGCTCCGTGCACATCAGCCTTTCTCCCCCCATCGAATACAGTTCATTTGGATTTCCACTCCCCATATGCATGACTCTGCACTTCTTGGCATTGAATCTCAGCTGCCATATCTTCGACCACTCTTCCAGCTTCCTTAAATCCCGTTTCATTCTCTCCACTCCTTCCGACATGTCCACTCTGTTGCAGATCTTACTGTCATCCGCAAAAAGACAAACCTTACCTTCTATCCCGTCCGCAATGTCGCTCACAAAGATATTGAACAGGACCGGTCCCAACACCGATCCTTGCGGTACCCCGATTAACACCGCTATCTCTTCAGAGAGAGTTCCATTTTCCAACACACATTGTTTTCTGTCCTTCAACCAGTTTGCAATCCAGGCCACCACCTCGACACTCACTTCTAAGCTTCTCATTTTATTCACCAGTCTCCTGTGCAGGACCGTATCAAAAGCTTTGCTGAAATCCAAGTAGATGACATCGAGTGCCCTTCCTTGATCCAATTCCTTGGTTACCCAGTCAAAAAAGTCAATCAGATTTGTCTGACAGGATCTTCCCCTGGTGAATCCATGCTGCCTCTGGTCCAGCAATTCTCCTGACTGTAGATAGTTCACTATTCTCTCTTTCAACAGTGACTCCATTACTTTTCCCACCACCGAAGTGAGGCTAACCGGTCTGTAGTTACCAACCTCTTCTCTGTTCCCACTCTTGTGAAGCGGGACCACGACCGCTCTTCTCCAATCACTCAGCACAACTCCCGTTTCTAGGGATCTATTGAACAGGTCACACAGCGGACCCGCCAGCACATCTCTGAGCTCTCTCAGTATCCTGGGATGAACTTCATCAGGCCCCTTGGCTTTGTCCACTTTCAGTTTCTCCATCTCTTCCCATACATTTTCTACTGTAAATGGAGTTACATCTACTCCACTCCACTCCAGTTTCTTGTTAACTAGCTACTGTCCTTCTCCAGGGTCCTCTTTAGTGAACACAGAACTGAAGTATTCGTTTAATATTTCTGCCATTTCTTCATCTCTCTCCACACATTGATCCTTTCCACCTTTCAGTTTCACTATACCACTATGAACTTTTCTCTTTTCACTGATATATCTGAAAAATGTTTTGTCACCTCTCTTTACCTCCTTGGCAATCCTCTCTTCGGCTTGAATTTTGCCATCTTGATTAATTTCTTCGTCTCCCTCAGTTCTACCAGATATTTTTCTTTGTGCTCCTCCCTTTGGGATCTTTTATATTTCTTGAATACTGTTCTTTTAGCCTTTATTTTGTCAGCCACCTCCTTTGAGAACCAGATAGGTTTCATTTTTCTTTAGCTTTTCTTTACTTTTCTAACATAGATTAGTTGCCTTGGTAATTGCTCCTTTTAGATTGGTCCACTGTTGATCCACTTCTCACAGGACAAGCAGGATGGTAGTCCTCACATATGGGTGACATCATCAGGTTGGAGCCCAAACACGGAAAACTTCTGTCAAAGTTTCCAGAACTTTGACTGGCCCCTACTGGGCATGCCCAGCATGGCACTAACCCTGCAGCCAGCAGGGGTCCCCCTTCAGTCTTCTTTTTTCCGCGCAGCAGTAGCCTCGCGGTTTAGGAGCTCTGAAGAGATTCCTGACAGGAATTTTCCTCACGGAGTTAATTAAAATTAAATTGCCCCACAGGGGTCCCTTCTCTAACTTTTCTCAGGCCGCGGTACTCCGGTAAGTTTTTCGTCGATTACCGTCGTTTGGCCCTCACGGCCTACTGGCCGTCGACCGTACCGCGGCTCGATTTTTCTATGGCCATGGCGTCGGGGTTTCGTCGGTGCCCGGACTGTACTTGCACCATGTCTATCACAGACCCTCATGGAGTCTGTGTAATGTGTTTAGGCCATGAGCATGATGTCCTGACTTGCACCAAATATCCCTCATTACACCAAAAGGTCGCAAAGCCAGAATGGAGAAGATGGGACTCCTTTTCCGTGCTCACACCCCGACGCCGTCCATCGCATCGACATCATCGGAACCGGCACCGTCGAAGTCGCACCAGCATCGACAACCGTCCGGTGACTGCCCACCATCGACATCTTCACGGCCATCGACTCCCGTTTCTCCCCCTCAAGATCGAGGGAATCGTAGGGAGAAACATCGGCATCGTAAGTTTCAGACCGTCGAGGGAGCAAAATCATCGACCTTGCCACTGTCCGAGCCACCATCGAAGAAGCCCTGTCCAGGAACGGCACAGACCATTCCTGCGACCGGGTCACCAAGGCCACCCTCACCCGATCGGGGTTTGGGAGTCGCGATTCCGCCTGTAAAGGTGGTTCCTCCGACTGTGCCTCAGCCTCCCTCTTCCGTCATGGAGCCGGGGCTGATTGCCCCAGGTCTCCGGGAAGAACTGGACTGGCTGGTCCAGGAGGCCATCGACAAGGCGATGCAACAACTCCAGGTTCCTCCGGCACCGACACCGGCACTGAGAGTGGAACCGGTCACCGACCCGATTCCAGCAGCGCTGGCACCGCTGCTATCCCAGATGGAGGCGTTCATGACCGCCCTTCCACTGGTGATTCCCTGGTCTCCGATGGCTCTGGTGCGCTCCCCTATGACATCTTCATCGGGAGGAGAAACACCATTCTGTATTCCTCCTTCAGGGGTATTGCCTCAGCCATCGATGCCATGTCGTCCCTCGCCACCGATTCATTCATCAGGGACAATACGCACATCGGCGCCATCGATGCCTTCGATGCCGGCACCGATACCCCCCAGGCTGTCCACGGTGCCCCCAGTGATTCCTTCAATTTTCTCAGAGCCTCAGCTGGGCCCTTCGGGTATCCAACCCCCTTCTCGTCCTACAGGTCAGCCTACTGATCCTTATGACACCTGGGGTGATGATACTTCCACAGACACCGATGACTTACCTTCACCTCCCTCTCCTACTGAAAGTAGAAAGCGTTCTCCTCCAGAGGACCTTTCTTTCATTAATTTTGTGAAGGAAATGTTGGAATTGGTCCCTTTTCAGCTGCAGATGGAGCAAGATGATAGGCACCAGATAATGGAGCTTCTCCAGTTCCTGGATGCCCCTAAAGTGATTACTTCTATTCCCATTCATCAAGTTCTTCTTGACCTCCTCAAAAAGAACTGGGAAAACCCTGGATCCATTGCCCCAGTACACAGAAAGGCTGACACTACCTATCTAGTACAGTAAGCCCCTGGCTTTCAAAAATCTCAGCTCGACCACCACTCAGTTGTGGTAGAATCAGCTCAAAAGAAAGCAAAAAGGACGAAGCCTCACTCCTCTACCCCTCCTGTTAAGGAACACAAGTTCCTAGACAATATCAGTCAATGAGTGTTCCAAGGGGCCATGCTCATCTCCAAAATTGCTTCTTGCCAGCTGTACATGACGCAATACAACAGGGTCATTTTCAAGCAAATACAGGACTTTTCTGAAACCCTGCCTGACCAATTCCAAGAACAGCTTCAAATCCTTGTCAACAAGGGCTTTGAGGTAGGAAAGCATGAGATAAGAGCAGCTTATGATATCTTCGACACCTCCACTAGAGTGTCTGCAACTGCCATTTCGGCAAGACACTGGGCCTGGCTCAAGTCTTCTGACCTTCGCCCAGAAGTACAAGACAGGCTTTCTGACCTGCCATGTATAGGAGATAATCTGTTCGGTGAACAGATTCAGCAAATAGTGGCTGAGTTAAAGGACCATCATGAGACCCTCAAACAGCTCTCATCGATACCTTCTGACTTCCCTTCTAGACAGCCCTTCAAGAAGGACTCTAAGAAGTCATTCTTCCGCCCAAGGAAGTACTATCCTCCACCAGCAAGGTCCCGAATTACGAGGCCCTGTCAAAAATCTCAGCCTCGCCAGCCCCGGAAACAAAAGCCACAAGCAGCTCCCCAGCCGGGGCCTGCTTCAGGTTTTTGCCTTTCCCTTGGAGAGCAGCAGCCTGATTCCTCTGCCAAGCATACAAGTGGGAGGTCGATTGTGCCACTTTCACGGCATGTGGCAATCAATCACAACCGACCAATGGGTGCTAGCAATCATTGCTCAGGGTTACCACCTAAACTTTCTTGCTCTTCCACCGGACTCACCACCTCTACAAGCGTGGAGAGTAACCGACCACTCTGTCCTTCTGGAGCAGGAGGTTTCCCTTCTTCTCCAGTTAAGAGCAATAGAACCCGCCCCTCTTTCGCAACAAGGCTAGGGTTCTATTCCCGATACTTTTTGATCCCCAAAAAATCCGGGGGCCTTCGTCCAATTCTGGACCTAAGTGCCCTCAACAAGTACCTCCAGCAGGAAAAGTTCAAGATGGTAACCTTGGGCTCGCTTCTACCTCTTCTACAAAGAGGAGACTGGCTCTGCTCTCTGGACCTCCAGGACGCATACACCCACATTGCGATATCTCCAGCTCATCGCAAGTACTTCAGCTTTTTAGTAGGTCCAAACCACTATCAATACCAAGTGCTTCCATTCGGCCTAGCATCGGCACCACGAGTCTTTACCAAATGTCTCGTAGTTGTCGCAGCCTTTCTCAGGAAAGAAGGTGTTCACATCTACCCCTATTTAGACGACTGGTTAATCTGGGCCCCAAACCAGCAAGCCGCTCGATCGTCCCTGGATTTGACCCTACACACTCTAATTTCTCTGGGATATCTCGTCAATTACGAGAAATCCTATTTAGTCCCATCTCAAACCTTGTCGTTCATTGGGGCAGATTTGGACACTTTGCAGGGAAAAGCCTTTCTACCTCAACAACGAGTGCAAACCCTCGTGTCCCTCGCTCACCAGTTGCAGTCTCAGCATACAGCAACAGCTCGGCAATTCCTTGTCCTTCTCGGACACATGGTGTCCTCAGTCCATCTCACACCAATGGCCCGCCTGGCCATGAGGCTCATGCATTGGACTCTGAGGTCACAATGGATTCAAGCGACTCAGCCTCTGTCAACCATTGTCCACATCACCGAAGCACTCTGTCTGTCTCTCGCCTGGTGGAAAGATCTCCTCCAGAGATTGCCTTTTCACCTACCAGATCCTCAACTCATTCTCACCACTGACTCTTCCAACCTCTGGTGGGGAGCTCATGTGAACGATCTACAGATACAAGGATCTTGGTCTCCAGAAGAAGCCAAACACCAGATAAATTTCCTGGAGCTTCGAGCAATGCGATATGCTCTCGGAGCTTTTCAGGAACTCCTGTCAAATCACGTCATCCTGATTCAGACGGACAACCAGGTGGCCATGTGGTACATCAACACGCAGGAAGGCACAGACTCCTTCCTTCTGTGTCAGGAAGCTGCGCAGATTTGAGCGGAAGCGCTCTCCCACTCGATGTACCTCAGGGCCACCTATTTGCCGGGAGTGCACAATGTTTTGGCAGACAAACTGAGTCGTGTATTCCAACCGCACGAGTGGTCTCTCAACCCCTCGGTAGCGACCTCTCTCTTCCAGCAATGGGGTTATCCCCAAATAGACCTCTTTGGATCCCCTCAGAACCACAAAGTGGACAATTACTGCTCCCTCATTCACAGCGAGCGCTCTCAGCCCAGAGATGCATTCTCCCTCTCGTGGGCAGCCGGTCTGCTTTATGCATTCCCTCCACTTCCTCTTCTCTCAAAGACTCTTGTGAAGCTCTGTCAGGACAAGGGGAACTATGATCCTCAGCACCTCACTGGCCACGCCAAGTGTGGGTTCCCATACTCCAGGATCTCTCCATCCACAGGCACATTCCCTTGGGAACGGATTGCTTCTAATCACTCAGAACGACGGATGTCTACACCATCCCAATTTCAGGCCTTGTCCCTGACGGCATGGATGTTGAAAGGTTAATCCTTCAACCACTTAACCTTTCAGATTCGGTTTCTCGTGTCCTGATTGCTTCGCGGAAGCCTTCCACAAGAAAGTCTTATTCCTATAAATGGAAAAGGTATACATCATTTATTTATTTATTATTTTGTTATACCGAGTTTCATGACTAGAATCACATCAACCCGGTTTACAATTAACAATGTGTGTAAGGCAGAGAGTAACATAGTAAACAATATTCCCAATTCAAACTTCAAATACAGTAAAACAATAATATGGATGTGAGAAAGTTACAATAAAACAGGGAAAATTAACTAGGATCTGGAAAGGGGGAGAAATTGAACAAAGAAATATTTACATTTCAGCCAATTGCATCAATTAATATAGTTGTATAGCAAAAATAAATATGATACAGTTGTGAAGGACGATGATATGGTGCTGTGTATGAGTGGGTAGTTGGTGGATTCTTATTTTAATCCAATTTTTGAATACGAGTTTGTGCTGATGGGTGGAGGTTTTAATCAAGGCCTGGGAATGCTTTTTTGAAAAGCCAAGTTTTTAGTCTTTTCCTAAACGTTAGAGTGCATGGTTCTTGTCTCAAGTCAGGTGGGAAAGAGTTCCATAGAGTTGGACCTGCTGAAGAGAAAGCTCTGAGACTCAAGGATTTATGTTGGTAGGTTTTGGCATGTGGAATCTGGAGTGATTCTTTGTAGTATTCCCTGATGGGTCTGGCGGATGTGTGTTTTTTAAATGGGATTTGTAGGTAGAGTTGAGTGTGTTGGTGGATAGCCTTGTAGATGATAGTGATGGATTTGTACATGATTCGGTAGTGGATCGGTAACCAATGAAGGTCTTTGAGGATAGGGGAGATGTGATCGATTTTCCTGGAGTTTGTAAGGATTCTGGCTGCTGTGTTCTGTACCATTTGTAGAGGCTTGGTATAAGAAGCTGGGAGGCCTAGTAGTAGTGAGTTGCAATAATCTAGTTTGGAAAAGATTATTGCTTGCAAGATTGTTCTAAAGTCCTGAGCGTGGAAAAGTGGCTTTATTCTTTTCAGAATATGTAATTTGTGGAAGCAATCTTTGGTGGTTTGGTTAATGAATGGTTTGAGGTTAAGACGGTTGTCTAAGATGGCTCCTAGGTCTCTTACGTGAGCGGTTTGAAGGAGGGCTGGTGGCTTTGAATGTGTGTTGTTGTTTTCCAGTGATATGAGCAGGTATTCCGTTTTCGAAGCATTGAGGACGAGGTTTAGGCTGGTGAGGAGATGTTTGATTTCTAATAAGCAACTATCCCAGTATTCCATTGTTTTTGAGATTGATTCTTTTATGGGGATCACGATCTGTACGTCGTCTGCGAAGAGGAAGTGTTTCAGGCTTAATTTTGTGAGTAGTTGACATAGGGGGTAGCAGGGTAGACATTAAAGAGCGTGGTGAAAGCGATGAACCTTGCGGCACCCCTCGGTTGGAAGGGTGATATTGGGATTCTGTATTGTGAATTTTGACTCTATATCCTCTGTTTTCCAGGAAGGTTTTGAACCAGGTTAGTGTAGCACCTGTCACTCCAATGTTTGCCTGCTGTTTTAGAAGGAGGACATGGTTGACGGTGTCAAAGGCCGCCGAGAAGTCAAGGAGGATTAGTAAAAATGCTTGGCCTTTATCAATTCCGGAGAGGAGGAAGTCCGTGATTGAGAGGAGTAGCGTTTCGGTGCTTGCGGCTTTGCGAAAACCATATTGGTTTGGAGACAGAATACTGTGGTCCTCTAAGTAGTTGGATAGTTGAGTGTTCACCAATTTTTCCATGATTTTGGATATGAATGGGAGGTTGGAAATAGGGCGGAAGTTGTTGGGATCACATGCATTTAGATATGGTTTTTTTAGGAGTGGTTTGATTGAGGCAGTTTTTAGGTCATCTGGGTAGATACCCTGGGACAGGGAACAGTTTATGATTTCGGCTAGGGTTTTTGATATAGTATCAGGGATGAGAAGAAGCATTTTGGAAGGGATTTGATCAAAAGGGTGTGATGAAGGTTTCATTATCTTCAGCACCGATTGTATCTCTGTGATTGTGATGGGTTCGAATGCGTTAAGCTGAATGTCTTTGTTTGGGAGAAGATATGTGTTATCAGGAGAGGTAGTGTTTGGTATCAGCTGATTGAGGAGGTCAGAGATTTTTTTGTTGAAATGAAGAGCCAGTTCGTCTGCTTTAGTCTGAGATAGTTCGGGTGGGATATCTGGAGTGATAGGTTTAGTGAGACTGGAAACGAAGGCGAATAGAGCTTTTGAGTCAAAGATGAGGTGGTGAACCTTAAGGGCATAGTAGTTTCTTTTGGTTTTCAGAGTAATGCTTTTGTATGTTCTTCGCAATCCCTTGATCCCTTTTCCTGTGCAATCCCAAGGTTTTTGGACTATCTCTGGCATTTATCGAAATCAGGTCTAAAGACCTCTTCCATCAGAATGCATGTCAGTGCGGTAGCCGCCTTCCATAAAGGTGTCGGGATGTCCCTATATCGGGACAACCCCTCGTAACACGTTTTCTGAAAGGCTTGCTCTATATCAAGCCACCTTTACATCCTCCGGCCCCTTCCTGGGACCTTAATCTGGTTCTCGGGCGGCTCATGAAACCACCGTTTGAACCTCTTCACTCCTGTGACCTAAATTATCTCACATGGAAAGTGATTTTCCTTTTGGCTGTCACTTCAGCTCGCAGGGTTAGTGAATTACAGGCCCTAATTACCTATCCACCTTACACTAAACTCCTGCAGGACCGGGCGGTACTCTGCACTCACCCTAAGTTTTTGCCTAAGGTAGTTTCGGAGTTTCACATTAATCAATCCATCATACTACCTATCTTCTTTCCCAGGCCCCACTCCAACCCAGGGGAACAGGCTCTGCATACCCTTGACTGTAAACGGGCTCTAGCGTTCTACCTAGACCGTACAGTTGCCCCCAGGAAGAGCACTCAATTATTCGTCTCTTTCCATCCCAACAAATTAGGGCAACCTGTGGGTAAGCATACTCTCTCCTCCTGGTTGGCAGACTGCATATTTTTTTGCTATCAGCAAGCAGGCATTCCTTTTCAAGACCGTGTTAAAGCACACTCTGTGAGGGCCATGGCGACTTCAGTAGCACACCTACGATCGGTGCTGCTTCCTGACATTTGCAGGGCTGCCACCTGGAGTTCTCTCCACACTTTCGCAGCCCACTATTGCTTAGAAAAAGCCGGAAGACAAGATTCCATCTTCGGCCAACCTGTCCTGCGTAACCTATTTCCAACGTGACGTACGAACTCCCTTCTGCTTGCCCGGTGGGGTTCAGGATGCCCTCTACCAAATTCCACCTCCAGCTGTTGTGCCTGTTGCACGCCGTTGGGTACATTTGGTGCAAGTTCGGACATCCTCAGCTCGGTACACACCCATATGTGAGGACTACCATCCTGCTTGTCCTGTGAGAAAGCAAGTGTTGCTTACCTGTAACAGGTGTTCTCACAGGACAGCAGGATGTTAGTCCTCATGAAACCTGCCCGCCGCCCCGCGGTGTTGGGTTCGTAACTTTTTGTTTTATTTTTTCGGCACTGCCTGTAGCTATCAAATAAGACTGAAGGGGGACCCCTGCTGGCTGCAGTGTTAGTGCCATGCTGGGCATGCCCAGTAGGGGCCAGTCAAAGTTCTGGAAACTTTGACAGAAGTTTTCCGTGATTGGGCTCCATCCTGATGATGTCACCCATATGTGAGAACTAACATCCTGCTGTCCTGTGAGAACACCTGTTACAGGTAAGCAACACTTGCTATCTCTCTCATTCTCCCAGCCTTTAAGTTCTTCCTCAGGTAATTCTCCATTTCATCAAAGTCCGTGTTTTTGAACTGCAGAACTTGGGTCTTTGTGCTTCTTTTCTGTATCTTTTTTGTGATATTAAAGCATATCGTTTGATCACTGGTGCTGAGGTGGGTGCCCACCTGGACATCAGAGACATTATCTCCATTAGTGAGCACTAAGTCCAGTATAGCTCATTCCCTCCTGGGTTCCATAATCATTTGTTTGAACAAAGCTACTTGCAGGCCATCCACTATTTCTCTACTATTATTAGATTCTGCAGATGGGATTCTCCAGTCTACATCCGGCATATTATCACCACTTCTCCCTTCTTTCCTATCTTTTGGATGTCTTCAACCAGATCTCTATCCATCTCTTCCTTTTGGTTTGGAGGCCTGTAAACCACTCCAATAAAAATGGATGTCCCATCTTTTTTTAGGTTGTTCTCAGGTACTGGTAGCATCACAAACCCTTCCACACATAAATCCTACCATTCAAAATGGCATGATTTACCACATGATGCATACAAAAGGGTATTACCCTTTTTTCTTTTTCTACACCACTCTTTTCTCTTGCTACCTCGGATTCTGCTCTCCAGTCATCCTCCACATAGGTACACCTCTGTTCCAATTGGTGTATCGTTTGGGAGTGGGGGTATCTAATTAACGGTAAACCCCTTCTGAGTTAGCTTGCCATGGATTATCCACTGATCATGCCGCCTCTATTTTCACTAGTCACAGAATGGAACCTATATCTTATCCTTATAAGTCTCATACGCTCTCCATTCGAGCCTTTCCATTCCTCTCATTTCACGGTTTGGCATGGAAAATTCTTTCCCTCATAAATGTCATTTCTGCCAACAGGGTCAGTGAGTTACACACCTTGTTACATACTCATCCGACCCTGCGTTCCTCTGTGACCAAGTGGTTTTACATATTCAACTTCATATCCTTCTTAAGGTAGACGTTGCATTTCACCTTACTCAGAATATTCTCTGCCCATTTTTCCCGACACCTCTCTCTCACCAAAGCGAGAGGGATTTTCCACTTCTTGGACAATAATAGTGCACTTGCATTCTATCTAGATCGCACTACATTCCATAGGAATTCCACCTAACTCTTTCCTTCTGTGGCAAGAGTCAAGCTGCGAGTTCCAGTGGGCAAACAGACCTATTCCTTCTAATTGACGGTCTGTATCTTTTTTCCTACCAACAAGCAGGCATTTCACTACAACACTGTGTGTAACCACACTCTGTTGCGTCCATCCCAGCCTCAATAGCTTCCCCTTGGCCACTGCTGCTTGTACATATTTATCAGGCTGCAACCTGGAGCTCTCTCCATACCTTCGCAGCCCATTATTGCTTAGATATGACTAGCCGGCATGCTCCATGTTTGGCCAGTCCATCTACTCTTATTCTTTTCGGTTTAACTACCCAACATCCTTCCACCAACCCGTTAAGGGTTTCAGGATGCCCCCCTTTCCAAATTCCACCCCCATCATTGCGCCTTTCGCGTGTCTTGGGTGCATTTGGTGCACTCTCGGGCATCCTCAGCTCGGTACTCACCCATATGTGAGGACTACCATCCTGCTTGTCCTGTGAGAAAGCAAATGTTGCTTACGTGTAACAGGTGTTCTCACAGGACAGCAGGATGTTAGTCCTCATGAAACCCACCCGCCACCCCGCGGAGTTGGGTCTGTATACGTTTTTACTTTTATTTTAGTTTTGCTTGCGCTTTTAGCTATAAGACGAGACTGAGGGAGACACCTGTGGCTCACAGGGATAATTGCAGGCTGAGCATGCTCAGTGCACTCAGTGTGCCAGTGTCAGTCAAAGCTTTGTAGAAACTTTGACAGAAAAGTTTTCCATACAGGGCTCCATCCTGTGATGTCACCCATATGTGAGGACTAACATCCTGCTGTCCTGTGAGAACACCTGTTACAGGTAAGCAACATTTTCTTTATCCAAAATTATCAGTGAACATGCCAAGTCCTTGTGAGTGATAATCTGAGCATAGTCAATGAATACCATTCAATTCTTCTATTAGTTAAAACACAGTATTGCATATATGAGTTAGGAAACCAAATCCAAACAGCATTGCATAGACAAATGATGTGGTGATATTCATTGACTGTAAGTTGTGTGTAGAATGGCTCTTGCATTGGGCTTCATTGCCCAATAATACAATATATAAAATAATACATCTTGTTGTGCAAAAATTGATCCACAGGAACCCCAGTAATATGCTCGTATGTGTGTACAGCATTAGATTTAATCTTTGCAAAGTTGCATTCCTGCCACTCTGTCACCAGAGGGCAGCAGAAAAGTGTGGTGCTTGGAGAAACACTGGATATGATGATGCATCGTTATGTTAGATTCCTTTACCACATAAGGATATTCAGGCCTGATAATTTCATTTCAGCTTTTTTTTTATTGTTTGTTTCCCGAACCGATGAAAAACATTAAAAGGCCCCAAAAAGAAACAAAAGAAGAAAATCAGCTCCAAATGGACCTCCCAGAGACCTTTCAACTCCACCTCCTGCCCCTCATCAAAGTCTTGGGGCTCAGGCCATGCTCAGTCATGGCCTGCATGAGCCCATCTGACCCCTACCTCCTGCTTCACAAAACCAGTTTTGGGGCCTGGGCCTACCAGTTTAGCTAAGCTCAGTCCAGGTGGGGCTTCTCTGATCCTTTTGACTCTCCTTTGCCTAGCTTGCACTCACCTTTCTATGAGGGGGATGCCCAAGAAAGGGGCAAGGGTGATGCCTGTTTTCCAGTTTCCACCAATTCCTTTGCTGCTATTCTCATGACTCAATAACCAACCTCGTTTCCTTGAACTATAATTCTACAACCTCCAGAAAATCCAGGAAACCTCTAGATTTGTGGTTTTTGTGCGGTTGGTATCTATGGTTCAGCCCCTTATTTTGGCTGGCCCACTTAGATGGCTCCCGTGTTTTATTCTTTAATTTTCTTAATAGACAATTTTCTTTTTTTCTTTTTTGTTTTTATAAAAGAATTTTCTGTGCATTTACTGCCCCGGTGTTTGGTGCGATCCCTCGTTAATTTTTGTCTTTCGTTAAAAAATTAACTTATCTTTGAGCTGTTCAATTGCCGCCACTATTTGATGGGACCACCTCCGCTTGCCCGACACTGGCCATGTTTTGGCAGCTGTCTGCCTGCTTCAAGGGCCACGGGAAGGAATTTCTAGTCGCGGATCTTCCGTCAAAATGCACTTAGATCTGTTTTTTCTTTTTGACTCGTCACCGTGAGCGGCACCTTCATGTTTGTATCCATTTGCCCGACACATAGCCAGTGTCGGGCAAGCGGAGGTGGTCCCATGAAATAGCGGCAGCAATTGAACAGCTCAAAGATAAGTTAATTTTTTAACGAAAGACAAAAATTAACGAAGGATCGCACCACACACCGGGGGAGTAAATGCACAGAAAATTCTTTTATAAAAACAAAAAAGAAAAAAAGAAAATTGTCTATTAAGAAAATTAAAGAATAAAACACGGGAGCCATAGATAGCAACCGCACAAAAACCACAAATCTAGAGGTTTCTTGGAGGTTGTAGAGCTATTCTCATGACAGCTGGTGCCATTCTTTTTAAAGGAATCGATGGAGGCAGGAGCCTCCGATTCCATTGAAAAAAAAGGCACCAGCTTTTGTGCTACCACAGAAGGAATTTCATGGGACCAGGGAGGTCCCTCACCCCAGCAAACTAGGTAGGAGGGTGTAAATGGAGGAATCCAGAGAGGCTGGGAGGCTAATCCTTTTTTTGTTTTGTTTTCATTAAAACAAAAAATACCCAACAATTTTCAGGTATTTTTTATGAGAGGCCATTTTCAGTCCCTACCATTTGGAACAAATTGAAAATGGCCTCATTCATTATGTTTAAGATTTGTTTTAAACAAATGTAGCAAAGTATCTTAGCTCAATGCTGAGTGGGAAAAATTTAGGGACCCAAGGCCCTTCTGAAAGGCCAATGGGTAAGTAGGAGGTAAGAAACATCAACTTAACTGGCTGCTGTTGAGCTAGAGTGCTCATTAAATTATTTTCACTTCAGAGCACCCAATGAATGGTGATTTCTGGAACCCAAATATGACTGTAGCATCTTTTCTGTCTTTGGGATCAAGGAAGCTTATACCTGGTTGGGGGAATGGAAGATGAGCAACAGTGAAAACATTCAAGGGCTCTGGAGTAATTGGCAATTAATGTTTTGTTTTTTTTTTCATATTCTTTGATAAAGACATTACCAAAATAACCAGGATAGGGGAAAAAAAACCTCAAGCTAGATTTTTCAGAGGTATGCAATTGTGTCCCTAAGTGGAATTTTAGGTACATAAATAAAAACAGGACTGATTTTTTTTTGTCTGTATTAAGTCCTGTAAAATACCATCTGTATATCTGATTCAACACCTAAATAGGATGCCAAATTAGATGCTTGAATATCTAGTGCAAGTAGAAATGACTAGCATACCAAAAATGAGCTCATTGTGTTAAATTATAAGGTCACACCTCTAAGCTCTACACTCTCCAGGATGTCAGAGCAGGTAGAATCTTCACTGCCTGACAGTCTCCTTTACATAGACCAATTTCAGGCATTGAACTTCCTGCACACCTTTGAAGATATCATCCTGTTACTGCTATAACACCATGTCAGTAGAGTTGAACATTTCTTCAAGGTCCCGGTAGATACTGGAAGGGTATATTTATCATTATGAAACTAGTACTGATTCAAGAGCACTGTAGGTAGATAATTGAACCTGAAATAAAAAGGTGACCACCTGCCTTTAAAAAGAATTGTCAGATATCCTGTAGAAAGGACAAGACTTGATGATTAGATGAGACATCTAAGAATGCATCAGGAATGTAATGCCGTATGCCTTGGTGCAATGGTTCTGCTAACAGGTTGAAAGATGAAATGACCCTTGTTGCAAATAAACCTACAATGTGCTGTGTGGGTGGTCTGAATTGTCTGCTTATGTGAGGATCTATGCTTGAAAGTCCTGAAAAGAGACGGGTTACTTTGGAAAACAGTAGTGGGTGGGAAGTTCCATTGATATGTAGATTCTCCCAGGTATCCACATTTTGCTGTGTTTTTTCATCACTTTTATGCACTTGGCTGTTCCTTTTCAACAGAGCATTTCTAGAAAAAAATCATTAAAATTAAGCAGATTGAAGTACAGTTGTATGCCCCTATAGCTTTTCAGTGCAGGATTCCCTTGGTAAAACAGCAGTTACACAGCTCACTTAAACTGATTCTTTGTAGTGTGCTTGAGACCAATCACAGAATATCAAATGTCAATAAATAAATAAATCTGCACTCTGCTGTGTGGAACTTTCTCTATACAGAGCACTAGCTAAGAGGAGGATTGATTTGCTAGTGACATACATCAGGCCAGTACTACTTCCATTTTCTGACATCTTTCCATTTGTAGCAGTGTTAGATATATAAGAAAGAGGTATCACCAGTAGGAAAAGGAAGGGCATACTGGCCTTGTAGGTTTACTGGTGAAACTCTACCTACTGTTCAGTATTGAAGGTCATGCCTTTGTAAGGTCATAAAGGAGATGGAAAGATTTCAGGGAAGACTGCCAGACTGGCGCAACATCTGCAGGGCTTCCCAGTCTCAGGCCGATACAGTAAGGGCACGTAAGAAAAAGTGCGGCAGTGCCGGGCGCCCGCTCGTTTGCCGCGCGCACAGTTCGGATCACATATCGCTCGATACAGTATTTAAATGGCATGCAAATGCAAGCCGCGTCCAAAGCGCGTCCATGAAGCGCAATCCATTTTACTGTATAGAGCGTTATACAGTGCCTATACAGTATCCTGGGTGCGCTGGTACCTGTCATTTCAAATGTCATTTCAAATGACATTTGAAATGACAGGTACCAGGAAGTGGATGGTTCTCCTACACTCGGGGATCGGGGATTGCCAGTCCTCTCTCCCCCCTCCCGAAGCAAGGCGCAGGGCGAAAATCGACTCGCCATGTTATTAAAGCAAATAGAAATTGTAACAAAAGTAAACTTACTGCATGCTTCCAGCAGCCCCAGTCTTCTCTCCCCCCCCTCCTGAAGCAAGGCGCAGGGCGAAAATCGACTCGATATGTTATTAAAGCAAATAGAAATTGTAACAAAAGTAAACTTACTGCATGCTTCCAGCAGCCCCATTCCTCTCTCCCCTTCTCCCAAGGTGCCCACCGCGGCTCCCCTGCCTCCCGGGGGCAGCCGGCGGCGAAAGCGGCTTCCAGCAGACCTGCCGGCGAAGGTGTATGAACGCACGTCCAATTTGGGCGCTCAAGCAGCGAAGGCGCATGAGTACACACCGTGACCTGAGTGCCCGGATGGACGTCCGAGGTCACGGCGTGCGCTCATGTGCCTTTGCTGTTTGAGCGCCCAAATTGGACGTGCGTTCATGCACCTTCGCCGGCGGGGCTGCTGGAAGCCGCTTTCACCGCCGGCTGCCCCCAGGAGGCAGGGGAGCCGCGGTGGGCGCCTCGGGAGGAGGGAAGAGAGGACTGGGGCTGTTGGAAGCATGCAGTAAGTTTACTTTTGTTACAATTTCTATTTGCTTTAATAACATGTGGAGTCTATTTTCACCCTGCGCCTTGCTTCGGGAGAGGGGGAGAGAGGACTGGGGCTGCTGGAAGCATGCAGTAAGTTTACTTTTGTTACAATTTCTATTTGCTTTAATAACATGTCGAGTTGATTTTCGCCCTGCACCTTGCTTCGGGAGGGGGGAAGAGAGGACTGGCAATCCCCGATGCCCGAGCGTAGGAGAACCAGGCCACACCATGTTACTCGCTTGCTCCAACCCACCCACTTATTTGACCGGAGCCTACCTATTGCTGTAACATCCCTGTAACGCCAGGGACAGGGTAGGCGGTAAATTAGCGGGTTAAAGACGTGGATAATCGAGCTGCACGTTACTGTATGGGAGGGAATAGCTAATCCGATCGTTTACATATCATATACATGCCGCGGGCGGAAAGGGATATGCGTGGATTTAAAGAAGCGGTAAAGATTGGTAAAAACGGATAGTGAATCGCGGGTTAGACTTACGCGGCCAAATTGTAGGTAGAAAGCGGGTTAGAAACAGGATAACCGCGGCCTCGCTTTACTGTATCGGCCTGTCTGTGAGTTGGGAACGCAAATAGGGTCACAAAACCTTCAGCTGGGTTCACAAGTGCTCTTCGGGTATCAGCAGCAGTATTATTAGTAGTGGAAGTCAGTGTGGACCCTGTGAGCCAACATGCACTCACAGGCCCTGCAGTGGCACTGCCCTTGCATGAGCTTCTGTAGTAAGAGAAAGCCTTGCGCAAAGAAATCATGGAGCCTGCAGGCTCTGTGAGCTTTCACAGGCTCTACACTGACTTTCATTACTAATACTATTTCATCAGGTTTAGGACCAAGCATGAGGGAGGAGATAGCTGTATGCATAAGCCATTGGGGATTGCCACTGCTCCTTTCTCCTCACCCGCCACTGAACCTACCTAAAATAAAAAGGTTGCCTCTGTCATCAAACTGCCTTGTCTTCCTATCAGTTGTAATCCATTTTGGCCCAGGTCCCAAAGGAAAATGTTGCTGCTGACCCTGGCCAAGGGGATGTTTGGAGGAGAGACTGTGTTTGAAAAGGATGGATTAGATGTAGAAAGGGTTTAAGGGTTGGATCAGGTGGCAAGGGATTGGCTATAGAGAATGAGATGGGGGAATGACTGAAGGTTGCCTGAGGGATGTAAGAGGAGATGGGAAATGTGAGTGAGGACGGAATAGGGGATGAGGCAAGAGAGAGGGAATGCCATAGGTTCAGTTGGGAGTTATAAGAAATGCTTGGGTATGAGGAGGATCAGTTGGGGGAATGGAAAAAGGGCTAGAGGGATGGAAGAGAAATGATGGACTGTGGAGATGAGAGGAAATGGGGAATATAAGAGGATATCAGTTGGAGGAGTGAAAACCTGGCCTGTTTGTGGCATATGAGGGCTAACATTCGCCGTCATTGGTCTATGATGATATAGACTGAGGGTAACTGGGGTGGGTCAAGAGGTCCTCATTATATGCTGTTGTGCTATCACAAACCACCTGACTTGTCCGTGAGTGCTCCACAATTTACCTTACCTCATTATTATTAGTTGCAGTGTGTAAAGAGGAAATCTCCTGTGATTATGGGATTCCCTGGAACAATATTAGGCTTTGAGAGGTTATCACCTATGCAACACTGAACTCCACCAACCTGAGGAACCATCTATAATGAACTTTTTTTTTCCTTCCAGGGCTCTCTTCAGCAACTGATGTTTATCATGGGAGACCCCGGGGCAGCCAAGGATTACTGTAGTAACTACAATGAAACCTGTTTGAGCACTTTCAATACAGAGCTCATCAACAATCAATCGAGCTTTTTCAGTGAACCTCACACAGTTTACCCTGAGGTGCAATATGCATTTATAACCCCTTTTTAGCAGATAAGCTGGATCCCAAGGGGCTTACTCTACCGGCATTTTCCCTGTCTTTTTGTCCCAAGGAGTGGGCTCTTTCTGTTGGGGAGGAAAGGATGACCTTCAGGGCTTAGAGCTGGGGTAGAATCCCTTGTGTGTGTGCAATATTACAGCTCTTTGGGGCAGGTACTTGTACAAACCAAGCAAGACTCATGGAATGGTTGTTCAAATAAAAATGTACTGTGATTTGATGTAAGACAATTAAGATGTATAAATAACATAATGTCCCTGTTGCGCCGGAGGTGGACCCTTGAGCCAAGGTGGGGTTGACGCAACCCGTAGGCAGGGGCCTACAGGTCCCCACCGTCGGCAGGTAGAGTGGGCTGATGAACAGAGACCAACTGGAGCTTCACCAATACCAGCCCTCGTTCCCCGCAGGTTGAGCCTTTGGGTGCCAGGGCCAGCTGGACTGGGTGGGTCTCTGTATAATGTCGATGAGGAGATGATAATCAGCCCAGAGACAGCAGAGGGAAGATGGAAACTCGAGCGCCAAAGGAACATAGGCAGACAGGGGGCGCCCGAGCAAGAGCAGGCCAAAACCTGAATAGACCAAGTCCAAGAAGTAGGCTGGAGAGGTGTCAAAGAACAGGCTTGAGTCGGGGCTGGCAGCATACTGGATGTAGTGGCAAGCAAGGCAGAGGTCTGAACATGGAGAGGGTCAAACGTAGTCAAACGATGCTGAGGTCTGGGTCTGGAGAGAGGCAACAACGTAGTCAGGCAATGCAGAGGTCTCGGTCTGGAGAGAAGCAACAGGCAATGCAGAGGTCTGGGTCTGGAGAGAGGGAACGGCGTAGTCAAGCAATGCAGAGTTCCGTGTCTGGAGAGAGGCAACGGCATAGTCAGGAATGCAGAGGTCCTGGCTTGGAGAGAGTCATAGGCATGGTCAGGCAAAGCAAAGTCAGTCAGTGTAGGCAATCTGTGGGAAGGTGTAGGGCAGGAATGTAGAGTCAAGGAGTCAGGAAACAGGAACAGCAAGGAACAGGAACAAGGGAGTGAGACAAAACTCTCAGGAGGCAACGAATACTCGGCCAGTGAGGATACTTGTTGCAAAGGCAAAGCTAGGGAGCGGGGCCCAGGCTTAAGTACCGGTGCTCCGCTGAGGTCATCATCCAGGACTGCAACTAGGTTCCCACCACGGGCCCTACTTAAACATTGGAGATGCGCGCACGCGTGCCCAGGGAGGGGTACGCGCCATGTAGCAGCGTCTTTCCGCGGGCCACGCAGAGAGGCCCGACATGAAGCAATAGAGGTGGTGGCTGGACCAGGAATGCCAGGCACTGTGGCTAAACTGGAAGCACCAGAGGAGGCCTGAGGACGGACCTGGCGGCCCACCGCCGCCAGAGACGAGAAACCAGAAGCTGGAGTTACTGCAGAGAGGTGAGAGGACCATGTCGCGGGTCTGCCGCGGATGGCATGTGTAACAATATCCCCCTTTTAGCCCCCCCCCCCCTTGGAGGTCGGGGTTTGCTCAGATGGGCATGATGAAAGTGTTGGAGGAAGGTCTTGTCCAGGATGTTTTGAGCTGGTTCCCACGAGGTTTCTTCAGAACAGTAACCCTCCCAGGAAAGGAGGTATTCCCACCGGTGGCCCCTATGGCGGATGTCTAGGACTTCATGTACTTTGTAGGTTGTATCAGTCTTAGCCACCAATAGAAGTGGTTCAGGAGCCTTTCGGGAAGGCCAAGACAAGACCCCTGGTTTTAGAAGGGATATGTGAAACATATTGTGTTTCCCAGCGTAGGTGGCAGCCGAAGCTGGTATGTAACTGGTCCAATGTGTCGGGTGACCGAAAAAGGTCCAATGTACCTTGGAACGAACCTTTGAGAAGGTATCTTGAATTGGATATACAGAGTGCTCAACCAGACTTTCTGGCCAGAAAAGAATTCAGCGGCCGAGCATCGGTGACTGTCAGCAGATCTCTTGGCCCGGGAAGCGGCTTGACGTTAGCGAAGGTTTATCTGTTCCCATAAAACCTTGAGGGCATCAGCGGTAGCCTGCACAGCAGGGGAAGGTACTGATAGTGGTATGGGCAATGGTGGTCATGGTTGCTTCCCGTAGACGATGTAAATGGTGACATTCCCGTAGGAGTTGTGAGAAAACTCTGCCCAAGGTAGGAGTTCAGTCCAATTGTCTTGGTGGTTGTTTATGTAGGCACGAAGAAAAGCCTTTAAAGAGCAGTTCATACGCTCAGCTTGTCCAGTGGCTTGGGGGTGGTAAGTGGTTGTTAGACTGATGTTAATGCCGAATTTTTGGCACAGAGTGTGCCAATATCTAGCAACAAATTGTGGACCCCTGTCAGAGACAATGTCCTTGGGTAAGCCATGTAGTCTGAAGATGTGATGAAAGAATAGGCTTGCCAACTCAGGAGCAGATGGTAGGCGAGGTAGAGGGACGAAATAGACCATTTTTGAAAATCGGTCTATGGTTACCCATATAACGGTATGGCCCTTAGAAGGAGGCAAGTCCACGATGAAATCCATAGACAGGTGGGTTCACGGTTCCTCAGGAGCTGGAAGTGGCTGAAGCAAACCCCAGGGTCAACTGACCGGGGGTTTCTGTTGCGCATAAATGTTACAGGATTTGACATATGCTTTTGCATAAGAGACCATAGTGGGCCACCAGAATAACTGCTGGAGCAGCGCCAAGGTTCGTGCTTGCTCTGGGTGACCGGCAAACTTTGAGTCATGTGCCCATTGGAGGACTCTTTCTCGGAGTCATCAGGGCATAACAGTCTTCCCAGTAGGGACTGGGTGAGTAGCAGACAAGCAAATACAAGCTGGATCTATGATATGGTCATGTTCTTCCGGAGTATCCTCAGGCTCGAAAGAGCGTGAAAGGGCATCTGCCCGGAGGTTTTTCTCAACTGGACGGTAACGAAGTTCAAAATTGAACCTGGAAAAGAATAATGCCCATCTGTCCTGACGGGCATTGAGAAGTTGGGCATGTCTCAAATGTTCCAGGTTCTTATGATCAGTGAACACTATGAATTTGTACTGAGCGCCCTCTAGCCACAGGTGCCATTCTTCAAGGGCCAGTTTGATGGCAAGTAACTCGCGATCTCCAATACTATAATTTTGTTCCACTGACGAGAACTTGCTAGAGTAGAATGAACATGGAACTATGGATCCAGAAGCGGTGCGTTGGCTCAGGACCACCCCAGCTCCAATCGCGGAGGCATTCACTTCTACCTGATAGGGGCGATTTGGGTCAGGGTGATGAAGACAAGACCCAGCCTGGAAAGCTTCTTTAAGGCGGTAGAAGGCTGTGATGGTTCCGGTGTCCAATTTCGAGTATCTTGGCCTTTGCGAGTGTGGAATAAAATGACGATAGTAATTTGAGAATCCTAAGAACTGCTGGATAGCCTTAAGACCCACGGGCTGCGGCCAGTCTCGGATTCCTTTTAACTTGGTAGGGTCCATAAAGAATCCTTGCTGGGAGATAATATACCTGAGGAATGGCAGACTGGATTTCTCAAATAAACACTTATCCAACTTTGCAAATAAGTGATTCTCACGAAGGCATTGGAGGACAGTACGGACATCAGTGCGGTGTGTGGCCAAATCTTTAGAAAAGACAAGGATGTCATCCAGGTACACCACAACCTTGGTGTATAGCAGATCTCTGAAGATTTCATTCATCATTCATTGGAAAACTGCAGGTGCGTTACAGAGACCGAAGGGCATCACCAGGTATTCGTAATGTCTGTCTCTGGTGTTAAAAGCTGTCTTCCAAATATTGTCAGGGCGGATTTGTACCAAGTTGTACGGCCCGCATAGGTCCAACTTGGTATATATGGACGATCCATGCAGGCGATCGAATAATTCTGAGATCAGTGGCCTTTACGGGTAATGGAGTTCAGGCCACGGTGGTCGATACACGTCCTGAGAGACCTATCTTTCTTGGTCACAAAAAAGAATCCTGCTCCGGCAGGAGACGTAGAGGGGTGGATGAATCCCTTCGCAAGATTTTCTTGAATGTACTCCATCATGGCCTTTGTCTCGGGAAGAGAAAGAGGATAGGTACGCCCTCGGGGAGGCGTGGTCCTAGGTAGTAGGTCTATGGGTCAATCAAACCTCCAGAGAGGTGGAAGAAGGTCTGCATTAACCTCAGACCCTCTCTGTCATAATTAGCACCAAGTTGAGTTGAGGCAGGATTTATATGGGTTGGAAGCCCAAAGAATAAGAAGATACTGTCTGGCTGTAAAAAGAAGGTAGAAGAAGGGGAAGAAGTTGTGGATCTCAGTTATTTTTGTTTTAACATCCATAGTTTGGGATTTGGCATTCCTCAGCTTGCTTCTCTATGTATCCCCCTGCTCAGTAGTGTTTCTCCTTATGGTGCAGCAATTTATAAGTGCACTGTATTTTAGAAAGAAGGGAGTAATTTTCACCCAGTTGGATAGGGGTATATTGTTAGGCATCTAGTGTAGAATTCTAGTAGCTATATTTAGTCCTGGAGAAAAGAGGAAGTTTTGTAGGGTGTGATACATTTTACTTTACTGAGAAAATAATGTACTACATGAGGTTTTGAGATCACACTGGTCCCTTCTTCAGGTACGACTGCAAGGGTGACGGAAAGAAGTGAGGAGATGTGTCTGATCTTCAGCCTTGCACCTAAAGAGGAGATCTGTGAACTATCTAAAGCTCCTGTACCATAATTCCTGTTTACAATGAAAGGAAATGCTAACATTTTATTTTCCATTGCCCCTCTAGATTTGTATTTTCCTTAACAATGTGAGGTAGTTCCTATTTTACGAAAGCTTGAATCCTTTTGAGCTAGAGGGCAGCATTAGCAAAGAGGCAGATATTCAAATAATGGGATAATCTATCTGGCTACAGTTAGCTGGATAAGTTATCTGGGATATTCAGGGGGATAAGTGTGCCACTAAATATCTTCAATTTAAAGTTATCCGGCTAACTGTAGCCGGATAACTTTAAACGTAATCGGCTATTTTTGAATATTGCTTGTTAAATGTAAAATTAACTGGCTGTGGTTAGCTGGAAAACTTTAGCCTTTACTGGCTTTATTCAAAAAATATATCCAATTAAATGCTGCGTTTCAGGGTTTAAAAAACAAAAAGAAACATTGCAGGGCTTAGTACCCTATCACAGCCCCTTCCCTCTGAGCTCCAAATGTTCAGCCCTGCGGGGCGGTGCCTGCAGCTTCCCCCCACCCCCACCCCAAACTTCCCCCCCATCTCCAGAAAAATAAAACAACTGGTACTGGTTGTCCACCTGTGCCCAGGTCAAGCAAGTTTCTTCTCCAGGACCTCCCTTCATCCCCATCCCAATCAAAACTCTCCCACTCTCTCGGTACCTTCAAGCATAAAGGGGCCATTGCAATAAATCAGAGCAGAAAACAGGCACTCAGTGTTGATCGCCCGCTTTCCTAACGCGTGCCCAGCCACCTCTCCTGGGCGCGCAATTGAATATTTAAATGAGGGGTCGCGCTGCCACGGAGGTGCTAGGGACAAATGTGCACCCCTAGCATCTCCTTGACAGTGGGCGCCCAGGAAAGGTGGCAGTCAGGTGGCTGTCAGCGGGTTAGGAAAACAGACGCTCAATTTTACGAGTGCCCGTTTTCCTAACCTGTGCACAGCCATGGGTTAGGAAAATGGATGCTCGTTAATTGGGCATCCTTTTTCCTAACCTGACCGCCGGCACACTTTAAAAAAAACTTTTTTTTTTAAACAATTTGCTCCTTTTGGTTCCTCCAACTTAATACTGACACAATATTAAGTTGGAGGGAGTACATACAAGAGGTATTTTCTGTTTTTCTGTACACTTTTTTGGGCTGCTCAGAAATTAACGCCTGCTCTGGGGAGGCATTAATTTCTGAGCATAAAAATGTGCGGGTTCAGTGCACTTTTTTTTTGATCTAGGGAGAATTGCTAATAGCCTCGTCAACATGCATTTGCATGTGATGAGCGCTATTAGTTTTGTGGGGGGTTGGATGTGCATTTTGGACATGCTAATCCCCTTATAGAATAAGGGGTTGTGGACCCGCATCCAAAACCCGCATCCAAACGCGGGTTAAACAGTGCACTCAGCTGTATTGCATCAGCCCCATAATTCTTCAGCCCAGTTCATTGTAGCTGCCGAGCACGAACCTGGCTTGATGCTTCTGCCATCGCTAGGGGAAATTCACTGGAAGCATAGCTCCCCTAGAAATACTAGAAGTGATACGCTGGAAGCATGCGATTCCAATGTATTTCTCTTAGTGATGGCAGACCGTGTTGGATGCAGAATTGGTTCTGCATTTAATAATTACTGATAAAGGGCTTTTTAAGTAACTGATGCTGAGTGATGATTTTTTTTTGTTCATCTTAAGCAATCTAACACCCTAAGAAAGAGGGGATGGTGTCATTAGGAAGATCCTTTCTTATAATTTTTAACTTTATTGCTTTACCATGCCAACTTAGACTTACTAGCTGTGCTGTCTCTGCTGTACATTTTCCCAACTCTGATTCTTCTTTTCTTTCCCCTTTTCATTTTTAACAGGTTCATATGCCAGCCTCGGAGCATCCAGAAGACTCCTCTATGGGCGGTGCACTCACTGTGGTCGTGAGGACCTCTTTAAATGTAAGCAGTCATTCACTGTCTTTTATTTACTCTGCTGGAAAGCTAAATGCCCATTCCCCCCCTTTTTTTTGTTTTTTTCTAAACTAAAGACATTTTGGTAGGTCTCTTCCCTGCTGGGTCTTTTTCTGTTTCCTATAGTCTGGCATTCTTTTTATTAGCTTTGTAAAAGTACTGTAATAAAATATAATTATATACTTTCTTGTAATTCATATCTTACTAAAACAGGGTCTGTTTCAGGGGCATGGCAGAAGGGATGCCTCACACTTATGCTTGGGGGTGGTTTCTCTTTCTCCCGGCTATAGAGGGTGTCATTCCCGATGCTTGCACAAGACGCCGCTGGCACTAAAGTCAGTCTTGCTTACAAATGAAATTAGTAACAGGCTAGCTGTTTAGAATGACAGAAACTCATTGCCTGCTCAGGTAAAGTTTGAATTCTTCTGGACACGATACAATCTATTATAAAACTGAGAAACTATATATTTGGCAGACTCTGAGATGTTTGGAGACGGCACGTTTAGTAACATAGAATGTGTAGTGCCTGTCTGGTCTGGTATAGAAAAGGGACAAAGAGTTCTGTATTCAAAAGTATTTAGCTGGATAACTCAAAAGATATCCAGCTAAATGAATATTTGGGCACTTATCCAGCTAAACTCTATTCAGGTACTTTTGACCAGATAAGTTAGGAGCATTCTGGGAGTTTAACTGGAAGGAGATGAGTTAGCCAGATAAGTTATCCAGCTAAGTCTGATTGTCCCATAGGCCTGTGCTAAAATTAACCAGATAAACTTATCCGGCTAACCTTAGAGTAGCTGGATATATTTAGTAGAGATGGGAATCGGAACTGGATTCGGTTCTGGTTCCGATTCATATCATGATTTTTTTTTTTTTGTCTGGCCCGATCGGGTTTTTTTTTTATCGGCTGCGCCCAAGCCGATAAACAAAAAACCCACCCC
Organism: Rhinatrema bivittatum; assembly: GCF_901001135.1. NCBI lineage: Eukaryota > Metazoa > Chordata > Amphibia > Gymnophiona > Rhinatrematidae > Rhinatrema > Rhinatrema bivittatum. The sequence continues at coordinate 131,036,657 of NC_042622.1, read as the reverse complement.
GATCTTTTAAAACTAATCCCTTAGCTTCCCCCACCCCCCCAAAACCTTTTACAGGTACCTGGTGCTCCAGCGGGGTCCCGGGAGCGATCTCCCGCTCTCGGGCTGTCGGTTGCCACTAATAAAAATGGCGCCGATGGCCCTTTGCCCTTACCATGTGACAGGGTATCCGTGCCATTGGCCGGCCCCTGTCACATGGTAGGAGCACTGGATGGCCCGCACCATTTTTAAAGATGGCGCCGGCCATCCAGTGCTCCCTCCATGTGACAGGGGCTGGCCAATGGCACGGATACCCTTTCACATGGTAAGGACAAAGGGCCATCGGCGCCATTTTGATTAGTGGCAGCCGACGGCCCGAGAGCGGGAGATCACTCCCGGGACCCCCACTGGACCCCCAGGTACCTGTGAAAAGTTTTTTGGGGGGTCGGGAGGGTGGGGGATTAGTTTCAAAGAGTCGGGGTGGGTTTAGGGATTATTTTTGTGCGCCGTTTTTCCCGGCCTCCCCCAAAACGATAAGAGAACCCCACGAACAATATCATGGTGTTTTCCTATTGGTTTCGGGAAGCCCCCGATTTCTGACGATTTTGAAAATATCGTACGATATTTTCAATCGTCCGAAATACGATTCACATCCCTAATATTTAGTGGTGCAATTGCACTGCTGAATATATAGACAAAGTTAGCTGGATAAGTTTATCCGATTAACTTGCTGAGCTGCACAGTGGCTGAAAGTGGACTTCTATATATTTAGAGAAAAAAACTGACCCATCCTCCCCCACCAGGACTCCCTATTTTGGGTTTGATTTTAAAAGTGACTTGAGTGCATAAAACCTAGTTTTATGTTCATAATTGGTGGTTTGAGAAGCAAGGGTGGATTGGCCTATTGGGGGATCGGGCTTCCCCCAGTGGGCCAGTCGCTCCCATCACGTATTTTTTTTTCTTTAAATAAGAATTCCCAGCAAAGAAAATGAGAAGGGCTGCTGCAGCCCAAAAAAAGATCTACAAAGTTGTGGCAGAGCCGATGAAGCCACGCTTAAAGTGAGGCCTGTGGGCTGCATCACAGCTCATTCTGCTGTGCCTGAAGAGGACCTGTGAGTCACAGCAGAGCCCATCCTGCCACGGTGTGAAGAGAGATCTGCGGGGCCGCTGAAGTGAACCTGCATGCAGGGCTTGTGTGCCACTAGTCTGGGGGCGGGCGACGGCATGACTTCTCCTTCTTCCTGTCTGAGTGGCCTGGGAGAGGAAGTGGTGGGTCCGCACAGGCAGGAAGAAGAAGAGGCCATGCGGGAAAAAGAAGAGCACAGGCTGTTGCAGGAAGAGGCAGCATTAGCCCCAAGTTCGCATGGCTCCAAGAAGCGGCAGCAGCAGCGCTCTTACCTCGGCCTCCACCTTCATGCAAGCGGCCCCCACTTCCCCCCCCCCCCCCACAGGAAACAGAGCAGCATCAGCCCCCGTAGCCTCAAGAAAAATGAAGAGTCCCTCTGCCGTGGAGGCTGAAAGAGGAGACTGCCGCTGTACTTCTTCTGGGGAGGGGAGAGGAAGTGAATGAGTGAGAGCACATTTGTGTGTGTCTGTGAGGGCATGTCTGTGTGCTTGTGTATCTGAGAGCTTTATGTGTGTGAGAGCATGTCTGAGACAGCATGTCTGTGTGTTTGTCTGTGAGAAAGTGCGTGTGTCTGTGAAAGCATGTCTGTGTATGTGTTGCTGCTTCTGAGAGCATGTCTATGTCTGTGTGTGTGAGAGCATGTTCTATGATTGAGCATGTGTGCATATATGAGAGAGAGAGAGATTGGGAGGAACAACCCCTCATCTCTCTCCTGCTAATCCACGACAATCTCAGGGCATCTGGAAATCAAAAGATTCCAGTTATGAACAACAGGGGATTTTTTAACCTTAATAATTTTTACGTATTCGATGGAGTTTGAAATATTTTATTGGTCTTTGGAAAATTTATGAATTTTCAATTATTAGATGTTCTATTTATCAGTTGTTTTGAAATATTATTTTTATTAGTATGGTTTTACTTCTGTTGAACATTTATATCATTTTTTCCATTGTTGCACTGCATAATAGTCTGGCCTGTTACGGTTAACAGTTTGGTTTCGGTCTGCATGTTTGTATTAAAACTTTATGGTTACTTTATTCTGCATTTTTGTGAGGATCTGTTTATATTTCGCATGTGTGACTGATTTGACATATTCTGCTAGTGTGTAGGTTCTGTGTAGGGATCTGTAACAGCTTGGCTTTTTCTGTTTTCCTAATAGTATGTGTATTGGCTTTCTAGGCCTGGTGTAATAATTGCAGTTTTGCCTTTTCATAAATAGGGTTGTTGGTGTTTGAGTGCTGGCAGTTATTGCAGTTTTGATATGGGAGATTTACTATACTGAAATTGTAATCCAGTTTACATATGGCTTTCTGAGGGCCAAGCTCTTACCCAACACATATTACAATAGATCTAATACCAATTCCAAGGGTCTTTTTTTACTTTTTTTGCAGGGTTTTACAGCACTTCATACAAGTATAATATACATGTTTGTAAGTGATTTTTTTTAATCTCACAAGACATTTATTTTGGAGATATTTTTGCTCAATTCTGTCTGGTTCCAGAGTTAACTTGGCATGCTTTTGGGAGCTGTTGACACATGTGCTGCAGGGAAAGTGCATGAGTGTCAGTTACCCCCATGGGCTGGTTTTGAAAATTGCCCCGAACCAATATTTTCCTGCAGTCCATCCCTGTTGAGAAGCAACAGGGGAATCATGTGTGGAGAAGTTTACAAAGAACATTATTTCGCTCATATGTGCATAGTTTTTTGATTTTCAAAAGTTTGCATGTCAGTCTCACTTACAAATTTAAACTTGCGCAAGAGGACTATGGGAGGGCATTTTTCAGACAGCCAATTTACCTGGATAAATCACTTTTAAAACTGTTCTTTTTAAGGGGTCAGTTTTTAAGATCGGGGCCTTGCAGTTTCCCTTTTGAAAATTTGAGGCTGATCGGCATCACGAGTACTTCTATATTCACAGACTTTGTGCCAGCTTTACCCATGAAGGAGGCACAGGGATTTCAAAATGATATCCCCATGCGTTAACTGCTAGAGATGTGCATTCGTTTTTGCCGAATTGGAAAATTTCAAGAAATTGTCCAATTCGGCATGTTTCAGGGAGCCTGAAAAAGATCGTGATTTTCCCATTTTTTTGCAAAAATTCATTTTTCCGATTAGTGCGTACTAACGGGGGAGTCAGTACGCGCTAATTCCCCGTTAGTGCGCGCTAATTCCCCGTTAGTGCGCACTAAGAAAAACTAACAAAAAGTAACAAAATCTAACTGTTTAGTTAGCGCGCACTAATGGGAGTTAGCGCGCACTAATGGGAGTTAGCGCGCACTAATGGGAGTTAGCGCGCACTAATGGGAGTTAGCGCGCACTAATGGGGAGTTAGCGCGTACCAACTAAAAATCGATTTTTCTCGAAAAAAAAGACCCAAACCGAAAAAAAATGACATTTTCCATGGCGGCCGAAAAACGAAGAACGACAAGAACACATAAAATGATGCACATCTCTATTGTCTGCTGGCTCTGCTGTCAATCAGCCCCATCCCTTTTGTGGTGCTGGTAAAAGTCCCAATGCTGCTCATGGCACAGATACTTTTCCCCTTAGAGGAGAGAAGGGCCATTTCAAACAGACCCTTTTACTCAAATAACTGCTTACAGGCCAATACAGTACAGTGCGCTCTGGTGGAGCATACTGTTAACCCGCATTTGGACGAGTGTTTTCGACGTGCTAGCTTTACCCCTTATTCAGTAAGGGGTAATAGAGCGTCGAAAATGCACGTCTAACCCCCCTGAGACTAATAGCTCCCGCAACATGCAGATGCATGTTGATGGCCTTATAAGTCATTCCCGCGCGATACAGCAAGTAAAATGTGCAGCCAAGCCGCACATTTTACTTTAAGAAATTAGCGCCTCCCAAAGACAGGCGTTTATTTCTGCCGGCGCCGGGGAAGTGCACAGAAAAGCAGTAAAAACTGCTTTTCTGTGCACCCTCCGACTTAATATCATGGCAGTATTAAGTCGGAGGTCCCAAAAGTAAAAAAAAAGTTAAAAATTTTAAAAAAAAAAATTTAAAATCAGCTCGTAGGTTAAATACCGGAAGCTCAATTTTGCCGGCGTCCGGTTTCCGAACCCTTTGCTGTCAGCGGGCTCGAGAACCAACGCCGGCAAAATTGAGCGTCGGCTGTCAAACCCGCTGACAGCCACTGCTCCTGTCCAAAAAGAGGCACTAGGGACGCGCTAATGTCCCTAGTGCCTCTTTTTACTGTGGGCCCTAATTTAAATATTTTGTTTTACTGTATCGCGCGCACAGGACACTGGCCTGTGCGCGTGCTGGGAGAGCGGGTGCTTGCCTGCTCTCCCGCGAACTTTACTGTATCGGCCTGTTAGTTAGGATAGAATCACTTGGAAATTACCATCAATATTTTAAGGTGTCATTAGCCATTCCAAGTGGGCAGATAAGAGAATAATTTTTAAATAAAATGTTTCAGGGAATTGTTCTGCCATTACAATGTTTAGATCTCTGTTTATTTATTTTATTTATTTAAAAGTTTTTATATACCGCACGGTGGGGTAGAGATCTAGCCATCTAGGCGGTTTTCAATAAAACATACATAGTATCATAACGTACATCATTTAAAATACATCACATTTACATTAAGTTATTGATTTTATAAACTGTGCAAAATTCAGGAAAGAAATGTTCGTTGTTGTATATTATAAGCCTGTGTGTAAAGAGGTAAGTTCAACATTTTTTAAAATTCTTTGGGATTTGCCGTTAAACGAATATATTCTGGAAGAGATTTCCATAATGTCAGACCTGGGACTGAAAAAGCTTGCTTTCGGGTTAATGCTAGGCTGATAGTTCTTACTGAGGGAATTTCCAGCGTGCATTTGTCCAAGCAACAGAGTTGTCTGGTGGGTTTGGATAGTCTCAGTAATGAACAAAGCCAGATTGAATTGGAGTTATATAGTAAGTTGTGAATGATAGACAGAATTTTGTATGTAATATGGTGGGGTATTGGAAGCCAGTGTAACTGCTGTAGTATAGGTATAATGTGTTCGTTGCGTGGCAGATTAAATACAATTCTTGCTGTGGCGTTTTGAATGAGTTGCAATGGTTGTATTGTAGATACAGGTAGTCCGAGGTATAAGGAATTGCAGTAGCCTAGGTTTGTGAGGATCAAAGGTTGTGTAACTAAACAAAAGTCAGATGATAGTAGTAAAGGTTTAAGTTTTTTAAGCATATGTATTTTGAAAAAGGATTTTAGTTACTATTTCTGATATATTGTTAGTCATTGATAATCTAGAGTCAATGATCATTCCTAGATTCTTTGCGTGGGATTTTATGGGTATGTGTTGGAACGGTAAACTGTATGTCATCTGCATAGATTTAAAAATTTAAGTTTAGTCCAGCTAGTAGATGGCATAGGGGTAGGAGATATATGTTAAATAAGAGGGCTGAGAGTGCCAAACTTTGCTGTATACCTGTTTCAGTGGTGTACCAATCAGATTTGGATTTTCACATTGTGATTCTTTGTGGGCGATTTGCGATGAAGAACGTGAACCATTGTAATACTGTACCATTGATGCCAATCTGGGATAAGTTGGAGAAAAAATATTGTGATTTAATGTATCAAACACTGCAGATATATCAGTTAGCACTAAGATTTAGTTTGTGCTGGAATCAAATCCGCTGATGATGGTGTCAAATGATGAAATGAGTAGAGATTCTGTACTATGTCCGTTTCTGAATCCATGCTGGTTGTTGTGTAGAATATTATTGTCGTCTATGTATTCAGAAACTTGGTGCAATACAACTGATTCTATGATTTTAGCTATAGAGGGTAGCGTAGCAATTGGCCGATAATTGGCTAAATCTGAGGAGTCATGGTTTTTCTTTTTGGGAATGAGTAAAACTGATGTTTTCTTAATAGAGTCTGGGAATAGATCTTGAGATAAGGATGCGTTACTATGTTAGAGATGGATGGTGCAATATAATCTTTCATGTCTTTAAGTAAGAAGTAAGGGGTTGAAGGGGCTTTTTGAGGGTTTTGATTTTGACAAGATGTTAATGATGGTGTTATCATTGATAGGTGTGAATTCTGAAAAAGAGCATGCCAATTGGGGAAGTGTTGGTTTTGGAATGGGTAATGAATCAAATTCACGAGATGTTCTCACAGGACAAGCAGGATGGTAATACTCGCATATGGGTGACATCACAGGATGGAACCCAATCACGGAACACTTTTGTCAAAGTATCCAGAACTTTGACTGGCCCCTACTGGGCATGCCCAGCATGGCACTAACCCTGCAGCCAGCGGGGGTCCCCCTTCAGTCTTCTTTTTTCCGTGCAGCAGTAGCCACGCGGTTAAGGAGCTCTGCAGAGATTCCTGACAGGAATTTTCCTCACGGAATTACTAAAAATTAATTTACCCCACAGGGGTCCCTCCTTTAACTTTTTCAAGCCTCAGTACTCCGGTAAGTTTTTTACCTGTTTTCCGTCGATTACCGTCGAGTTTGGCCCTCGAGGCCTACTGGCCGTCGACCGTACAGCGGCTCAATTTTTTCATGGTCATGGTGTCGGGGTTCCACCGGTGCCTGGACTGTAATCGCACCATGTCCATCACAGACCATCACGCTGGGGTACATTTTAAAACACAGCGCACGCGCGTACTTTTGTTCGCGCATCAGGCTGCGCGTATCTTATAAAATCTGGGGTTGGTGCGCGCAAGGGAGTGCACATTTGTGCAACTTGCGTGCACCGAGCCCTGCACGCGCTGCCCGTTCCCTCCACCCCCCCCACACCTTCCCCTCCCTTCCCCTACCTAACCCACCCCCCTGGCCCTATCTAGACCCTCCCACCTTCATCTGAACAGTTACTACTGCCTCCGTGCAGTAGTAACTTACGCGCGCCGGTGCGGTAGGCCCCGACACAGGCCGCTGTGTCAGGGCACTTGGCCACACCTCCGGACTGCCCACACGCCCCCAATCCAAAACTACGCTCCCTGGCCATGCCTCTACCCGCCCCTTTTTGCAAGCCCCAGGACTTGCACACGTCCCGGGGCTTGCGCATGCCGCCGAGCCTATGCAAAATAGGCTCGGCGCGCGCAGGGGGGTTTTAAAAGGGTTACGTGCGTACCTTATGCGCGTAAACCTTTTAAAATCCAGCCCAAAGTCTGTGTAATGTATCTCGGAAGTGAGCACGATGTCCTAACTTGTACCAAATTTGCCCTTATGACACCAAAAGGTTGCAAGGCTAGAATGGAGAAGATGGAGCTTCTCTTCTGTGCTCAAACCCTGATGCCGTCCATTGCATCAACGTCGTCAGAACCAGCACCATGAACTTCGCGCCAGCATCGACCTCCGGCCGGTGACCGTCCAGCATCGACAACTTCTCGGCATTTGTCACCCTCTACTCCCCCTCAGGACCGAGGGGATTGTAGAGATAAACATCGCCACCGGCATCGAAAGTCTCGGACCATCGTGGGACCGAAATCATCGACCTCGCCATCGTCCGAGCCACCGTCAAAGAAACCCTGTCCAGAAAAGGCACCAACCTTTTTGGCGACTGGGTCACTGAGGCAACCCTTACCCGACAGGGTATCGGGAGCCGTGACTCCTCCTTTAACGGTGGTCCCTTCGGCTATGCCTCTGCCTCCTTCTTCTGTTCCGGAGTCGGGGCTACTTGCTTCAGGTCTCTGAGAAGAATTGGACCGGATGGTTCAGGAGGCCCTCGACAAGGCGATGCATCGACTCCAGGTTCCTCTGGCACCGACACTAGTACCGATTGCGGAACCGACCACTGACCCGATTCCAGCAGTGTTGGCACCGCTGTTCTCGAGGATGGAAGCGCTTATGGCCGCTTTTCCACCGATGGACCCCCGGGTCACCGATGGCTCCTGTGCCCTCCCCGCTTGCGTTGTCAACAGGAGGAGAAACACTGTTCCGCATCCCTCCTTCGGGAGTTCTGCCGATGCCTCAGCCGTCAATGCCAATAAGTCCGTCGGTACCACCGATCCACTCATCGGTGCCGACGCGTCCATCGGCTCCACCGAGCCATCCATCAATGCCCTCGATGCCTGCACCAGTGCCTTCGATGCTTTCATCGGTGCCTCCAGTTATTCCTTCGAGTCCTTCGGAGCCTCAATCAAGACCTTCAGGGATCCCACTGCCCCATCCTCCTCTAGTCCCTAGAGGAGCAGGTGTTGATCCCTACGATACCTGGACTGATGATTCTTCACCAGACACCGATGATTTGCCTTTACCACCTTCACCTACTGAAAGTAGAAAGTGTTCTCCTCCAGAGGATTTCTGAATTGGTACCCTTCCAATTGCAGACTGAACAAGATAACAGGCATCAAATGATGGAGCTGTTTCAATTTCTGGATGCTCCCAAGGAAGGAACCTCCATCCCTATCCACCAGGTTCTTCTAGATCTCCTCAAAAAGAACTGGGAACATCCTGGCTCTGTGGCTCCAGTCCACAGGAAAGCTGACACAACCTATCTCATTCAGTCAGCTCCAGGTTTTGGCAAACCTCAATTGGATCACCAGTCTGTGGTTGTCAAATCTGCCCAGAAAAGAGCAGGGAGAGCAAAACCTCACACTTCCTTTCCCCCAGGCAAGGAACAGAAATTTCTAGATGCCATTGGTCGCGGTGTTTTCCAGGGATCAATGCTCATCTCCAGAATTGCTTCTTATCAGCTCTATATGACCCAATATAATAGGGTCTTATTTAAGCAGATGCAAGACTTAACAGACTCCCTGCCTCAGCAATTTCAAGAGCAACTCCAGACCCTAGTCAACAAGGGTTTTGAGGCAGGCAAGCATGAGATATGATCATCTTATGATATCTTTGCCATACAACCAGGCTATCTGCAGCTGCTATCTTGGCAAGACGATGGGCCTGGCTCAAGTCTTCCGACCTTCGCCCTGAAGTTCAGAACAGATTGTCTGACCTCCCCTGTGTAGGAGACAATCTGTTTGGCGAGCAGATTCAACGGATGGTGGCGGAACTAAAGGACCATCATGAGACCCTGAGACAGCTCTCTCTCATGCCTTCTGAATACTCTTCAAAACAGCCTTTTAGGAAAGACTCTAAGAAGTCATTCTTCCGCCCGAAGAAATCGTACCGCCACCAATTAGAACCCGTTCTTCAAGACCGTTCCAGAAAGCCCAGTCTCGTCAGACACAGAAACAAAAACCGCAAACAGCCCCTCAGCCGGGCCCTGCTTCTGGTTTTTGACTCTTACATAGAGAGCAGCATCCAGCTTTCATTGCCCCACATACCAGTGGGATGTCGATTGTGCCATTTCAACAACAGGTGGCACTCAATCAGATGAATGATTGAGCATTTGTATGTTGCGAAAAGTCGCTTTTTGCGTGCGATAGCTAGATAGGGGTGGAGTCGAATCCGAAAGAGGAAGTCTGGACAGTGTCGGGGAGGATGCGGTGGTAACTTCGCTGGTGGTGATTAGGTAAGACCCGTTATCGCCGCCAGTAGCGCACCCAATAGCATCACCTTTCATGGTGGTGCTATTGGGTGCGAAAGCCGGCAGCGATAACACCGTGGTAGTGCGATCACTGCTGGCTTTCGCAGGCCTGCCCCCCGCTTCTCCCCCCTGTCTCCCATTACCGCGGGATTCAGAAAGCCGTGCGATTTTAGAAAATCCAGTCCTTTGATAGCTGGGTATATTCAGCCAACCACACCTCTGCATATATCCTGCTAGTTCTCACAGGACAAGCAGGATGGTAGTCCTCGCATATGGGTGACATCACAGGACGGAGCCCAATCACGGAAAACTTCTGTCAAAGTTTCCAGAACTTTGACTGGCCCCTACTGGGCATGCCCAGCATGGCACTAACCCTGCAGCCAGCAGGGGTCCCCCTTCAGTCTTCTTTATTCCACGCAGCAGTAGCCTAGTGGTTAAGGAGCTCTGACCACATTCCTGACAGGAATTTCTTCACGGACTTCTTTAAGGTTAAATCTGCCCCACAGGGGTCCCTCCTCTTTCTTTACTCAGCCCGTGGTACTTCGGTAAGTTTTTTTGCCGTTTTTCGTCATTTACCGTCGAGTTTGGCCCTCACGGCCTACTGGCCGTCGACCGCACCGCGGCTCAATTTTTGCCATGGACATGGCGTTGGGTTTCCGTCGATGCCCAGATTGTACGCACACCATGTCTATCACAGACCCTCATAGAGTCTGTGTATTGTGTTTAGGTAGTGAGCATGACGTCCTGACTTGCACCAAATGTGCCCTTATGACACCAAAAGGTCGCAAAGCCAGAATGGAGAAGATGGGACTCCTTGTCTGTGCTCACACCCCGACGCCGTCCATCGCATCTACGTCATCGGAACTGGCACCGTCGAAGTCGCACCACCATTGACAACCGTCCGGTGACTGCTCGCCATCGACGTCTTCACGGCCATCGACTCCCGTCCCTTCCCCCGAAGATCGAGGGGATCGGAGGGAGAAACATTGCCATCGGCATCGCAAATCTCGGACCCTCGAGGAACTGAAGTCATCGACCTCGATACCGTCCGAACCTCTATCGAAGAAGCCCCGGCCAGGAGTGGCACCGTCCGCTCGTGCGACCGAGACATCAAGGCAACCCTTACCCGATCGGGGTTTGGGAGTCGCGATTCCGCCTGTAAACGTGGTCCCTCCGGCTCTGCCTCAGCCTCCCTCTTCCGTTACGGAGCCAGGTCTTGTTACCTCAGGTCTCCAAGAAGAACTGGACCGGCTGGTCCAGGAGGCCATCGACAAGGCGATGCAACGGTTCTAGGTCCCTCCGGCGCCGAGAGTGGAACCAGTCACCGACCCGATTCCAGCAGCGCTGGCACCGCTGCTTTCCCGGATGGAAGCGCTCATGACTGCCCTTCCACCGGTAATTCCTGGGTTGCCGACAGCCCCGGTGCGCTCCCCGATGACAGCTTCATCGGGAGGAGAAACACCGTTCCGCATTTCTCCTTCGGGAGTTGTGCCTCAACCATCGATGCCATGTCGTCCCTCGTCACCGATTCATTCTTCGGGAGCGATACGCACATCGGCACCATTGATGCCTTCGATGCCAGCACCGATGCCCGCCAGGGCATTCTCGGTGCCCCCGGTGATTCCTTCGATTTTCTCGGAGCCTCAGCCGGGACCTTCGGGTATCCAACCCTTCCTGGTCCTACAGGTCATCCCGCTGATCCTTATGACACCTGGGGGATGATACGTCCACAGACACTGATGATTTACCTTCACCACCCTCTCCTACTGAAAGTAGAAAGCGTTCTCCTCCAGAGGACCTCTCTTTCATCAATTTTGTGAAGGAAATGTCGGAACTGGTCAAGACGGAGCAAGATGACAGGCACCAGAAGATGGTGCTTCTCCAATTCCTGGATGCCCCTAAAGTGATCACTTCCATTCCAATTCATCAGGTTTTTCTTGACCTTCTAAAAAAGAATTGGGAGAATCCTGGATCCATTGCTCCAGTACATAAAAAAGCTGACTCTACTTATCTCGTACAGTCAGCACCTGGCTTTCACAAACCTCAGCTTGACCACCAATCAGTAGTGGTTGAATCAGCCCAAACGAAAGCAAAAAGAACGAAGCCATACTCATCTATACCTCCTATCAAAGAACACAAGTTCTTAGATAATATTGGTCGACGAGTATACCAAGGGGCCATGCTTATCTCCAGAATAGCTTCTTATCAGCTGTACATGACCCAATACAATAGGGTCATTTTCAAGCAAATACAAGATTTCTCTGAAATCCTGCATGAACAATTCCAACAACATCTTCAAGCCCTTATAACTAAGGGCTTTGAAGCTGGAAAACATGAAATTAGAACAGCTTATGATATTTTTGACACTTCTACTAGAGTGTCTGCAGCTGCCATTTCGGCAAGACGCTGGGCCTGGCTCAAGTCTTCTGATCTTCGCCCAGAAGTTCAAGACAGACTTTCTGACCTGCCCTGCTTAGGGGATAATCTATTTGGAGAACAAATTCAACAAATAGTTGCTGAATTAAAGGACCATGAGACCCTCAAACAGCTCTCATCGATACCTTCTGATTTCCCTTCTAAACAGCCCATCAAGAAGGACTCTAAAAAATCATTCTTCCGTACACGGAAGTATTATCCCCCACCAACAAGATCCAGGCCGACGAGGCCTTACCAAAAATCTCAGCCTCGCCAGCCTCGAAAGCAAAAACAGCAAGCAGCTCCCCAGCCAGGGCCTGCTTCGGGTTTTTGACTTTCACTTGGAGAGCGGAAGCCAGATCCCTCTACAAAGCATACCAGTGGGAGGTCGATTAGGTCACTTTCACGAAAAGTGGCACTCAATCACAACCGACCAAGGGTGCTAGCAATCATTGCTCAGGGTTACCACCTAAACTTCTTAACTCTTCCACCGGTTAGTCCCCATGCAAACATGGGGACTAACCGGCCACTCTGTCCTTCTGGAGCAAGAGGTTTCCCTCCTTCTCCAGTCAAACGCAATAGAACCTGTCCCTCTTTCACAACAAGGCCTAGGATTCTATTCCCGGTACTTTCTGATCCCAAAAAAGTTAGGAGGACTTCGTCCAATTCTGGACCTACGAGCTCTTAACAAGTACCTTCAAAGAGAGAAGTTCAAGATGGTAACCTTAGGCTCTCTTCTACCTCTGCTACAAAGAGGAGACTGGCTCTGCTCTCTAGACCTCTGAGACGCTTACACCCACATTGCGATAGCTCCGGCTCATCGCAAGTATCTCCGCTTTTTTAGTAGGCCAAAAGCACTACCAATATCGAGTGCTCTCTTTCGGCCTAGCATCGGCACCACGAGTTTTCACCAAATGCCTCGTAGTTGTCGCAGCCTTTCTCAGGAAGGAAGGTGTCCATGTCTATCCCTATCTGGACGACTGACTGATCAGGGCTCCAACCCAGCAAATCGCTCGGTCCTCCCTGAACCTGACCATTCACACTCTAATATCTCTAGGATTTCTTGTCAATTACGAGAAATCCTATTTACTCCCATCTCAAACCTTAACCTTCATTGGGGAAGACTTGGACACCTTACAGGCAAAAGCCTTTCTCCCTCAGCAGCGAGCTCAAACCCTCGTGTCTCTAGGTCACCAGTTGCAGTCTCAACACACAGCAACAGCTCGCCAATTCCTCGTCCTGCTGGGACACATGGCGTCCTCAGTCTATGTGACACCAATGGCCAGCCTGGCCATGAGAGTCATACATTGGACTCTGAGGTCAAAATGGATTCAAGCCACTCAGCCTCTGTCAACCATTGTTTACATCACCGACGCACTCCGTCTATCTCTCGCCTGGTGGAAAGATCACACCAATCTCCTCCAGGGATTGCCTTCCATCTCCCAGATCCTCAAATCATTCTCACCACCGACGCTTCCAACATCGGTTGGGGAGCTCATGTAAACAATCTACAGATGCAAGGATCTTGGTCTCTAGAGGAAGCCAAACACCAGATAAATTTCCTGGAACTTCGAGCAATCCGATATGCTCTCAGAGCTTTTCAGGATTCCCTATCAAATCACGTAATCCTGATTCAGACGGACAACCAGGTGGCCATGTGGTACATCAACAAGCAAGGTGGCACAGGCTCCTTCCTTCTGTGTCAGGAAGCTGCGCAGATTTGGGCGGAAGCGCTCTCCCACTCGATGTACCTCAGGGCCACCTACTTGCTGGGTGTGAACAATGTCTTGGCAGACAAACTGAGCCGTCTCTTCCAACTGCACGAGTGGTCGCTCAATCCATCGGTAGCGATCTCTCTCTTCAAGCAATGGGGGTATCCCCAAATAGACCTCTTTGCGTCCCCTCAGAACCACAAAGTGGACAATTACTGCTCCCTAATTCGGAGCAAGTATTCTCGGCCCAGAGATGCATTCTCCCTCACATGGGCAACCGGTCTGCTTTATGCATTCCCTCCACTTTATGCATTCCCTCCACTTTATGCATTCCCTCCACTTCCTCTTCTCTCGAAGACTCTCGTGTAGCTATGTCAGGACAGAGGGACCATGATCCTGATAGCACCTCACTGGCCGCTCCAAGTGTGGTTTCCCATACTCCAGGATCTCTCCATCCGCAAGCACATTCCCTTGGGAATGGACCCGCATCTGATCACTCAAAACGACGGATGCCTACTCCATCCCAACCTTCAAGCCTTGTCCCTGACGGCATGGATGTTGAAAAGTTAATCCTTCAACCACTTAACCTTTCCGAATCAGTTTCTCGTGTCCTGATTGCTTCACGCAAGCCTTCCACAAGAAAATCTTATTCCTATAAATGGAAAAGGTACACATCATGGTGCACTTCGCAGTCCCTTGATCCCTTTTCCTGTCCAATCCCAAAATTCTTGGACTATCTCTGGCATTTATCAGAATCCGGTCTAAAGACCTCTTCCATTAGAATGCATGTCAGTGCATAAAGGAATCGGGGATATCACTATCTCGGTACAACCCCTCGTAACATGATTTCTTAAAGGCTTGCTCCATATCAAGCCACCTTTACGTCCTCCGGCCCCTTCTTGGGACCTTAACCTGGTTCTAGGTCAGCTCATGAAACCACCTTTCGAACCTCTCCACTCCTGTGACCTTAAATATCTCACATGGAAAGTGTTATTCCTTTTATCTATCACTTCTGCTCACAGGGTTAGTGAGTTACAGGCCCTAGTCACCTATCCGCCTTACACTAAACTCCTGCAGGACCGGGCGGTACTCCGCACTCACCCTAAGTTTTTGCCCAAGGTAGTTTCGGAGTTTCATATTAATCAATCCATCATACTACCTATCTTCTTTCCCAGGCCTCACTCCAACCCAGGGGAACAGACTCTGCATACCCTTGACTGTAAACGGGCTCTAGCTTTCTATCTAGACCGTACAGTTGCACACAGGAAGAGCACTCAGTTATTCGTCTCTTTCCATCCCAACAAATTAGGGCAACCTGTGGGTAAGCAGGCTCTTTCCTCCTGGTTGGCGGATTGCATATCTTTTTGCTATCAGCAAGCAGGCATTCCTTTTAAAGACCGTGTTAAAGCACACTTTGTGAGGGCCATGGCGACTTCAGTAGCACACCTACGATCGGTGCCGCTTCCTGACATTTGCAGAGCTGCAACCTGGAGCTCACTCCATACTTTCGCAGTCCACTATTGCTTGGACAAAGCCGGAAGACAGGATTCCATCTTCGGCCAATCTGTCCTCCGTAACCTTTTTCCAATGTGACGTACCAACACCCTTCCGCCTGCCCGATAGGGTTCCAGATGCCCTCTACCAAATTCCACCCCAGTTGTTGTGCCTGTTGCACGCCTTTGGGTACATTTGGTGCATTTTCGGACATCCTCAGCTCGGTACTCACCCATATGTGAGGACTACCATCCTGCTTGACCTGTGAGAAAGCAAATGTTGCTTACCTGTAACAGGTGTTCTCACAGGACAGCAGGATGTTAGTCTTCACGAAACCCGCCCGCTGCCCTGCGGTGTTGGGTTCGTTTTCTTTTATTTTTCGGCATTACCTGTAGCTTTCAAAACAAGACTGAAGGGGGACCCCTGCTGGTTGCAGGGTTAGTGCCATGCTGGGCATGCCCAGTAGGGGCCAGTCAAAGTTCTGGAAACTTTGACAGAAGTTTTCCGTGATTGGGCTCCATCCTGTGACGTCACCTATATGTGAGGACTAACATATTGCTGTCCTGTGAGAACACCTGTTACAGGTAAGCAACATTTGCTTTATCTGATTATACGGCTAACTGAATATGGACCTCCAATTGTACATCCTGACTATTCAACCATCTATTTCCCATTTCCATAGCGAGGACCACTGATTGCTATACAAATATTTTTCTTCAAAAAAGGTGACAAATTGGCAACATTGGGAGCCACATAGACTCCTGTTACTGTGCCTTGTATTTGGAGAAATAATTCCCCTTGAAAATCAAACTAACTTTGGCACAGTGCCAGTTCAGCCAATTCACCTATAAAGTCAGTGGGCATTCCTACTGGAATAGGACATTGACGCAATTATCTCTAAAGCTTTTTTTTGCGGTATACCCGTATACAATGATTCCACATCAAAGTTGACCAGAAAGGTAACTCTATGTATATCATTTGCAGCTCATAAAATCTTAAACATATTCAGTGAATCTTTCACATATGACCAGGCATCAGTTACAAAGGTTTCAACAGACAATCGAAGAAAATAAAAAGTGGTTCCAAGGCTGATCCCTATAGAGGACACTATCAGAAGACCCGAGAGTTGAGTTAATGACTTGTGGATCTTGGGTGACATAATCACTGGTGTTCATAATGGCTGTGCCTCCCCCTTATCAGCAGGTTTCACCACAGTCTCCAATCTGAAGATAGCTCCTGCATAGCTAAAACTTTTTCCTATTCAAGTTAAAAACATTTTTTTTACTCTGCTGCTCAAGTGTTGTTATGTCATTAAGCACTAATTGCTGAAAGGTAAAAATGCAAGGGTTCATGGGTCCTGCTAGGACCCATTTAGACTTATTTCTTACAATAGATACATAACTTAAGGTTGCAGGGTTGTTGAAAAAATATAACTTCAATTGCAATTGTCTGATAAATTTATGTAAATCCTGTCAAAATGTAATAGAAGCTTGCTACTGAGTGAGAACAAAAGAAAGACCTTTATGCTAAACTTGATATTGTACCTCAGTCAACGTTCTATCAGACAAGTTTATCATGGGAGAGAAGCCTATGATCTGATCCACAACCAATCCTAACTTCCCGATCTTAGTCTGTCTCTGGAATTAATGCATACAGTTACAAAGTAAAATCTTTTTTTTTTTTTTATTCAGATGATGTCCCAAGTACCCAGTTCAACTTTCTTAGCAATATCCCATTTCAGGGGCTTCAGTTATATTGTTTTCTTGGTGTAGTTATTTAATAAATTTAAATTTTATATGTTGTTGCATAAAAAGATGAGAACATTTTATAGTGGTTTTCATTTTTGCTAATAGTGTTAGGGTTACAAGTTTGCCATGAGATCTCCATCCAGAGGAGTGAAAATAGGAGATATTTTCCAGGACCAACCCTGCAGCCCATAGTAATGCATAGTATTGTGTACCCTAAAAGCTGCTCTCCCTCCTAACCCTGGTCCCTACAGTATGAAAAAAAAAACTGTTCATTGAAGGGGAGCACTATTTCAAAACTAGCTGTGGGCAGCGGTGGTGGTATCATCTTATAGATGCAGTATTTTAGGAGTCTCTAACTTTGTGGTTTGGCAAATCCTTATCCGTTGCTTTTTGCAGGCTTCAATATGTTGCTGCCCATTCTGGGCTTCTGTTTCCATTTTTTTCTTCCTCTGTTTTCGATTTTCTTTTTTGGTAGCCTAAAATTATAGTTGTTATATTTTGCTGGAGTGGCTGGACCTTCCAATCCATTGGGTATGCAAGTCCTATTGTGCATAATTACCCAGCAGCAAAACCTTCTCTCCAGCTCCACATGGAACCAAATGCATGTCCTTCAAATGACACATACAGTGTGAGATAAATTTGTTTTTCATATACATTTTTTAAATAATTTGTCTATCCCAAATTTATCTTACCCATATCCCTGTTTTAGGGATTACATTTATATTCCAGGTCATTCTCACTTGCCAGCATTGGCTATTGGTCTCTGTCCCTTTCCCATTCGTGACAGTATTGGAATAGAGACTCCAAGAATTTATATCTAATAGGAACTGATAGACTCCCCATGACACCTTTTTAGTTGTTTTTACTTCAATAAAATATTTTCAGACATATTTCTGGTATGCTGTGTCTTCTGCACCTTCTTCTTTACAACCCTCCTTACACAAATGGGCAATTTGCAAATCAGTCCTCCTCCAGACTGTTATCCCTTATTAATATGTCAAAATATTACCAGTGTTTTTTTTTAAATAAGACTCCCAATTATCAACTTCATTTCTAGATTTTGCTTCTTCCAGTGGTGTTTGTATTTCCAGGTCTTTCGGTTTTCTTTAAAAAAAACAAAAACTGTAACAGTTACACACTCACTAACCAGTTTAGCTGAAGTAGAGCAGGATACAGAAGAAATAGAAACTAAAGCTGGTGTTAGAGCCTTATTAAAAGAAGCTAAAACAGTTTAAAATAAGAATGTACAGTGAAGAAAAAAATTTGTTTTTCATTTCAGTGGGGAGGGAGTCTATTAAGGTTTCGGTTCATTTAATGTTTATTTCTGTTTGTTTTGTTTGCAGATCCAAAATAAACATTAAATTTAAAAGAAAAAAAATATAAAAAGACAAGGCCCCCACCCGATACCACACTTTCCGTTTCCGCAGGGGTCTCTGATATATTGAGAGGCAGGAGTGATCCCCAGCTGCTGTAGCCCCGCTGGCATTTCCAACCTGGAGTTGCTGGGGCAGGAGCAGTCTGCTATCACTCCTGCCTCTCGCTACATCACAGACCTCTGGGGGTGGGTTGTGGGGAACCATTTCTTTTTATAATTGAATGTTTATTTTGGTTCTTCAAACAAAACAAACAGAAATAAACATTAAACAAACCAAAACTTGAATAAACCCACCCTGTCCCTGAAATGAAAAATTGAAACATTTTCCCTCTGTGCATTCTTATTTTAAACTCCAGTTTTAGCACCTTTTACAAAGGCTCTAATATCAGGCTTTGTAGACAGAGTTCCTTTCATTGTTCCTTTTCTTCCATATCTCCCTCTACTTCAGGTAAACTGGTTGGTGAGTGTGTACCTGTTGTAGTCTTTCTTTATTTAAACCAAACAAAGAGACCTGGAAATACAAACACTGGCATGAGCCAAGTTTGAAAACCAAGTTGATAGTTTTGTGGGATGTGGCTTATTTGTTAATGAATGCGGCTGCTTTAAAGCATTAGTACTAGTTTATATAAAAGGATATTGTCACAGAGGCATGATTGTCTACGTGAAATACTCGGGGGATATAGAGTAGAATGATATTGTGACAAGATTTGACCTGTGGCAGGTTTTAAGGTAACCTGTATATTTACATGTCACAGACTGTGTGCAGAGTTCACTGATAATCTTTGTTGAGAAAAGAGCATCCCCCTGTATTGCAGACACCCAGACACATACTGTATACATGAACTAGGTCAGAAGGAAATACAACCTGACAAAGACTTTGGTGAGATGTATGGCAAGAACAATGGGTGTGAATTTTGCTGTGGACTTTGCCAAAACAATTGGTAATCCTATAGTAATCCAAAAAAATAAAATAGATTTCTTTTAATCCAGTGGGAAGTTTTAGGTGGATCCACTATGACTGTGGTGTTAAACTGACCCATTAATGGGGTGGCCAAGTTTCCACAGATCTGGACTGCACCTCCTGCCATTGGGAGGGGGGGCACTGCCTTCCCCCTCCTTCTCCCCCCTCATTTGCATAAATTTGCTCCCAGTGCCTTAAAACTGTCCTGCATCCTCACTAATGGGCCGATACAGTAAAAGTCGCGGGAGAGCAGGCAAGCGCCCGCTCTCCCGGCGTGCTCACAGGCCACTTTCCTGTGTGCGCAGTTTAGCTTCGGCCCGCATGCAAATGAGGGCCCATGGTAAAAAGAGGTGCTAGGGACACTAGCACATCCCTAGCGCCTCTTTTTTGACCGGAGCGGCAGCTGTCCACGGGTTCGGAAACCAGACGCCGGCAAAATTGAGCCTATGGTTTTCAACCCCGAGAGCAGCGGGCCAATTTAAAATTTTTTTTTTATTTTTAATTATTTTTAACTTTTGGGACCTCCGACTTAAAATCGCCATGATATTAAGTCAGAGGGTGTACAGAAAAGCACACACAAACACATAGACCGGCACATGCTTTCTCTCATTTAAGCTGGAACTCCCCATAGCAAATTCAATTGCATAGCACCTGGAGGCAATTTAGAGATGGAGTACAAGTCCAGTGTAGTATTGCCCTGGGCCTCCACAGCCTGCTTTAGTTTTTCTTCCCCTTCCCACCATGTAGCTATTTCTATGTGGGATCCCCACTCAGTTACTCTCACCAACAGTCTGACACACGAAGTCCCCGTCCAGGCCTGCACCTCCTGCCATTGGCTGCATGGCACAGTATCAGATTGGCTGAAGCTACTGCCCCTCACACTGAGGAGAGTGAAAATGATTGGCAGAAATGCTGACTGATGGATGCCTTCCTCTTTTGGCCACTATGACGGGGCGAGTTAGAGTCTGCCAATCATTCACTTGCCTTCTCGATTCTGGATTGGGGATGGGTCTGTATGGCTGACCGGACATTACAGTGTCCAGTTACCTTTGTAATCGAACACTATTCATTTATTTTAAAAACCGGTCTGTCCCATCCAAAACCAGGCAGTTGGTCATCTTACCCATTAATAAATAAACAGATTTGTAAACTAATTTGCTGTTCTCAGATTTTGCACAAATTTGTGGGATTAGTTTACAAGTGAAATTTCACCAAGATTGTGCAGCTGAGCCGATGGACTGTAGTGGGTATTGTGTAGCTCCAGCAGACTTGCCTTCATGATGGAGAAGTTTACATGGCTTTTTTTGTTGTGCTTCTGCAAAGCTTGCCAGCATGTTAGGGCAGCTTCCAGCTCGTGTTTGGTGGGCTTTGTGTTACTGTATGATATCACTGGTTTGGCACCTTTTTTAATCTCCTTGCACTGACAAATGGAGAGCCCCAAGCAAGAAAGTGGTTTTAAATCTTAGGCTGTTGAAGAATCTGCCATTCATGTAACCCTCAGGGGACCTTTTAACACTAGTTGGAGAGAATCTCAGGGAATCTTTAGAGTAGCCTGTGGAATACTTCTGTGAGAGGCCTAATTAATCTTGTTTAAATTCTAGTGTCCTAAAGGTATGCAGGTTGTTTGAAAGCATGGTGTCCTTTGTTCCCTTTCCCAGTGTGAAGGCATGCAGACACCCATGCTGTGGAACTTGCACCACTGTGTTGTGGCTTTTTTTGTTTCACAGAGCTGGACAATAAAATGGGGATCTGCCACTGCTATTTTAAACCTCATTTCTAATCTGAAGTGTTTATTGGTGAATGGGATTTATGAGTCATACCATAGATCAAATTATGGTGATCCTAGAAATTGTGGGAGAATATTTTTTCTTAGATATATATTTAGATTTTTTTTTAAACTTTTTTTCTCCCTTCCCTTTCTCCCCTCCTATCCAGAGACTTAAGCAGATTTATGACGTGATCCAATGAATTCTGTTCACCAATAAATGCCTCGAATATGGACAGGATTTAAGACCACAAGTAATGTTTCTGCTCACCTCCCAGTATCATTACCATAATGGCTGTGAAACGTGTCAGTCTGGCAGCACTAGAGACCAAATTCACTATTTTTCCATTGTAGAAGAATGTTAAAGGAAAGGAAACTGTCTTGCTGATGTACCCTTAAACCAACTCTAGAGGGAGTATCTGTCTGCTGGGGGAGCTGGTTCAAACTTCATGCCACTGAATCCTTGGTCTTTCCTCTTAGACTACAAGTCTAAGTGGGCATGCGAGGAGGCGCAATTTTCAAAATATGAAAGAAGGGGAGACTGCAGTCACGGAGCACTCACATACAGGCCGATACAGTACAGTGCGCTCCGGTGGAGCGCACTGTTAACCCACATTTGGACGCACATTTTCGATGCGCTAGCTTTACCCCTTATTCAGTAAGGGGTAATAGTGCGTTGAAAACGCACGTCCAACCCCCCCCAAAACTAATAGCGCCCACAACATGCAAATGCATGTTGGTAGCCCTATTAGTTATTACCGCGTGATACAGAAAGTAAAATGTGCCGCCAAGCCACACATTTACTTTCAGAAATTAACGCCTGCCCAAAGGCTGGCGTTAATTTCTGCCAGCGTCGGGAAGTGCACAGAAAAGCAGTAAAAACTGCTTTTCTGTGCACCCTCTGACTTAATATCATGGCGATATTAAGTCGGAGGCCCCAAAAGTAAAAAAAAGTAAAAATTAAAAAAAAAAATTAAAAATCGGCTCGCGGCCCGCAGGTCGGAAGACGGACGCTCAATTATGCCGGTGTCCATTTTCAGAACCCGTGGCTGTCAGCGGGTTTGAGAACAGACGCCGGCAAAATTGAGCGTCTGCTGTCAAATCCGCTGACAGCCTCCGCTCCTGTAAAAAATTAGGTGCTAGGGGCGCACTAGTGTCCTTAGCGCCTCCTTTTACCGTGGGCCCTAATTTGCATAGGCCATCTTTTTGAATCGTGCGCCCAGGAGAGTGGCCTGTGTGCGCGCCGGGAGAGCAGGTGCTCACCAGCTCTCCCGGGCATTTTTCTGAATTGGCCTGTAGGAGAGAGAGAATGAGCGAGCACTGTAAGAGCGTGACCGTAACTCTTTATATCTAGCACTGTCAAAGGCACATTCAGCTCACGCTGGGTTTGGGGGTGGGGCGATGTTACATTGGTCTGCCTAGGGTGCTGCGGGTCCTTGCGCCGGTCCTGGGAATCCCCTTCTTGGTAGGAGCAGTATTGGCATTTGGCACTGTCCGCCTACCTAAACACAAGTTGACTTGCAGTGCTCAAGAAAATAATTTTTGGGCTGAAGAGAAGTTATTATTGGGAAAAGGTCACTGATTCGAGCTGATACTGGACAAGGAGGCAGTGTTTTTGGGAGTTGTTGATTTTATTTTTTAAGATTTTTGTAATCCTCGCATGGATACTTCTCTTTAAGTTACAGTAAACTTTTATTGCCTGAGGTTTTGGTCTCATATTTGAAGCGTCTACCTAAGTGAGTACATTGTGGGACTCTGAGCATGAGGGACCTTGTGGGATACCCACCACCAGTACCGTGGGCCCAGGAAGCTTGTTCTCCTCGCCAGTGGAACCTCACTGTCCAGGGTCAAAAATCTGGATGCATGAGTGAAGGAGAAGACCAGGATGGTGAGGAAGGTCCTGGGCACTGCTGTAAACTCTCTATTAGGTTACCCTAGTTTTGCATATTAAATAATGTAAACTGTATTGTGCATTGTAAAAGTTTTCCAGCCTTGTCTGTGTGTTTGTATAATTTATGTTGTTGTTTTCTTTGTGGGGAAAAGGGATTCCAGTGAATGGAACAGTTCCCTTTCAAAGAGAAGCTAAACAGGTTAAGGCTCTTCAGCTTGGAAAACAGAATGTAAGGGGATATGATTGCGGTATAAAACCATGCTTGGGAGGGCTTGAGAGAGTGTGGAATCTCAGGATCAATACTTAGCTGGTTCAAGTCCTTCCTTTCTGATCGATCCCAGAAGGTAGTAATTGGGAACAGTAATTCTCACAGGACAAGCAGGATGGTAGTCCTCATATATGGGTGACATCATCAAGATGGGGCCCAATCACGGAAAACCTGCAGCCAGCAGGGGTCCCCCTTCAGTCTTCTTTTTTCCGCGCAGCAGTAGCCTTGCGGTTTAGGAGCTCTGAAGAGATTCCTTATGAGGAAAGGCTAAATAGGTTAGGGCCTTTCAACTTGGAGAAGAGACAGGTGAGGGAGGATATGATCGAGGTCTAGAGTGGAATAAAATGGGTAAATGTAATTCTCACAGAACAAGCATGATGGTAGTCCTCACATATGGGTGACATATTCAGGATGGAGCCCAATCACGGAAAACTTCTGTCAAAGTTTCCAGAACTTTGACTGGCCCCTACTGGGCATGCCCAGCATGACACTAACCCTGCAGCCAGCAGGGGTCCCCCTTCAGTCTTCTTTTTTCTGCGCAGCAGTAGCTTCGCGGTTTAGGAGCTCTGAAGAGATTCCTGACAGGAATTTTCCTCACGGAATTATTAAAAGTTAAAATTGCCCCACAGGGTCCGTCCTCTAACTTTCTCTGACCGCGGTATTCCGGTAAGTTTTTACACGTTTTTCCATCGATTACCGTTGAGTTTGGCCCTCGCAGCCTACTGGTCGTCGACCGTACCACGGCTCGATTTTTTTCAATGGCCATGGCGTCGGGGTTCCGTCGGTGCCCGGACTGTACTCGCACCATGTCTATCACAGACCCCCATAAAGTCTGTGTAATGTGTCTAGGCCGTGAGCATGATGTTCTGACTTGTACCAAATGTGCCCTAATGACACCAAAAGGTCGCAAGTCCAGAATGGAGAAGATGGAACTCCTCTTCCGTGCTCAAACCCCGACTCTGTCCATTGCATCAACGTCGTCGGAACCGGCACCGTTGATGTCGCGCCAGCATCGTCCACCGACCGGTGACCGACCGTCATTGACGACTTCACGACCATCGACACCCTCTACTCCCCCTCAGGATCGAGGGGATCGCAGGTAGAAACATCGCCTTCGACACCGTAAGACTCGGACCATCGAGGGAGCAAAATCATCGACCTCACCATCATCCGAGCCACTGTCGAAGAAGCCCCATCCAGGAAAGGCACTGTCCATTCCTGCAACCGGGTCACTGAGGCAACCCTCACCCAATCGGGGTTCGGGAGCCGTGACTCCGCCTGTAATGGTGGTCCCTCCGGCTATGCCTCTGCCTCCTTCTTCTGTTTCGGAGCTGGGGCTGCTTGCTCCAGGTCTCCGAGAAGAACTGGACCGGCTGGTTCAGGAGGCCATCAACAAGGTGATGCAATGTCTTCAGGTTCCTCCGGCACCGACACCGGCACCGACTGTGGAACCCACATCGACCCGATTCCGGCAGCGCTGGCACTGCTGCTATCCAGGATGGAGGCGCTGATGGCAGCCTTTCTACGATGGATCCAGGGTCTCCGATGGCTCAGATGCCCTGCCCGTTGACAGCATCATCGGGAGGAGAAACACTGTTCCGCATCCCTCCATTGGGTGTTCTGCCTCAGCCATCGATGCCAATACGTCCCTTGCCACCGATTCATCCGTCGGTGCCGATACGTCATTCGGCGCCACCGAGTCATCCATCGATGCCCTTGATGCCTGCATCTGTGCCTTCGATGTCTTCATCGGTGCCTCTGGTAATTCCTCTGATTCTTTCGGAGCCCAGACCGGGACCCTCAGGTATCCAAACTCCTCTACTTCCTAGAGGTAAGTCTACTGATCCTTATATTTGGGGTGATGATACCTCATCAGACACCGATGACTTACCTTCACCACCTTCACCCACTGAGAGTAGAAAGCGTTCTCCAGAGGACCTCTCATTTATAAATTTTGTGAAGGAAATGTCTGAATTGGTTCCTTTTCAGCTACAGACGGAACAAGATGATAGGCACCAGATGATGGAGTTACTCCAATTCCTGGATGCCCCCAAGGTGATCACTTCTATTCCCATCCATCAGGTCCTTCTCGACCTCCTCAAAAAGAACTGGGAAAATCCTGGATCAATTGCTCCAGTACACAGAAAGGCTGACACCACTTATTTAGTTCAGTCAGTCCCAGGCTTTCAAAAATCACAACTTGATCACCACTTGGTTGTGGTACAGTCTGCACAAAAGAGGCAAAAAGGTCAAAACCTCACTTGTCTACCCCTCCTGGTAAGGAACAGAAATTCCTAGATAACATTGGTCGACGAGTATTCCAAGGGGCCATGCTCATCTCCCGAATTGCTGCCTATCAGCTTTATATGACCCAATATAACAGGGTCATCTTTAAGCAGATACAGGACTTCTCAGACTCCCTGCCTTAGCAATTACAAGACCAATTACAAACCCTTGTAAGCAAAGGTTTAGAGGCAGGCAAGCATAAGATCAGAACATCTTATGACATTTTTTACACCTCTACCAGAGTGTCTGCAGCGGCTATTTCGGTGAAACGGTGGGCCTGGCTCAAGTCTTCTGACCTTCGCCCAGAAGTGCAAGACCTGTTGTCCAACCTACCGTGTGTAGGAGATAATCTGTTCAGTGAACAGATCCAACGAGCGGTGGCTAAATTAAAAAAACCATCATGAAACCCTAAAACAGTTCTCTTCGATGCCTTCCGACTTCTCCTCAAAGCAGCCCTTTAGAAAGGACTCTAAGAAGTCATTCTATCGTCCAAGGAAGTCCTACCCACCACCAGCCTATCCGATGCTATGAGACCTTATCAAAAACCTCAGTCTCGCCATGCCCGAAAACAAAAACCACAAGCAGCTCCCCAGCCAGGGCCTGCTTCAGGGTTTTGACTTCCGCTTGGAGAGCAGCAGCCAGCTTCCTCTGTCACACATACCAGTGGGGAGGTCGACTGTGCCACTTTCACAACATGTGGCATTCAGTCACAACCGACCAATGGGTATTGGCAATCATTGCTCAGGGTTACCATCTGAACTTTCTTGCCCTACCACGGGACTCCCCACCTCTACAGACGTGGAGAACATCCGATCACTCCATTTTTCTGGATCAAGAGGTCTCCCTCCTTCTCCAGTCAAGAGCACTAGAACCCGTTCCTCACTCTCAGCAAGGCCTAGGGTTCTATTCCTGATACTTTCTAATCCCCCAAAAATCGGGGGGTGTTCATCCAATTCTGGACCTACGTGCTCTCAACAAGTACCTCCAGCGGGAAAAGTTCAAGATGGTAACCTTGGGATCACTTCTACCTCTTCTACAAAAAGGAGACTGGCTCTGCTCTCTCAACCTCCAAGACACATACACCCATATTGCGATAAGTCCAGCTCATCGCAAGTACCTGAGGTTTTTAGTAGGCCCCAAGCACTATCAATACCGAGTGCTTCCGTTCGGCCTAGCATCTGCACCACGAGTCTTTACAAAATGCCTCATAGTCATTGCAGCTTTTCTCAGGAAACAAGGTGTTCACATCTACCCCTATCTGGACGACTGGTTAATCAGGGCTCCGACTCAGCAAGCTGCTCTGTCGTCCCTCAAGCTAACCCTACACACTCTAGTTTCATTAGGATTTCTCATCAATTACGAAAAATCCTATTTAGTCCCATCTCAAACCTTGTCATTCATTGGGGCAGACTTGGTCACCTTGCAGGCAAAGGATTTCCTGCCTCGACAACGAGCATTAACTCACGTGTCTCTCGCTCACCAGCTGCAGTCTCAGCACGCTGTGACCGCTTGCCAATTTCTCGTCCTTCTGGGACACATGGCGTCCTCAATCCATGTCACACCAATGGCCTACTTAGCCATGAGACTCATGCACTGGACTCTGATGTCTCAATGGACTCAAGCTATTCAGCCTCTATCGGCCATTGTCCATATCACCGACTCACTCCGTCTATCTCTCGCCTGGTGGAAAAATCAGACCAATCTCCTCCAGGGATTGCCCTTTCAGATTCCGAATCCTCAGGTCATTCTCACCACCGACGCTTCCAACCTCGGGTGGAGAGCCCACATAGCCGATCTACAGACACAAGGCTCTTGGTCTCCAGAGGAAGCCAAACATCAAATAAATTTCCTGGAGCTTTGAGAAATAAGATATGCTCTCAGGGTTTTTCAGGATTGCCTGTCAAATCAGGTCATCCTAATTCAGATGGACAACCAGGTGGCCATGTGGTACATCAACAAGCAGGGAGGCACAGGCTTCTTCCTTCTGTGTCAGGAAGCTGCACAGATAAGGGTGGAAGCCCTCTCCCATTCGATGTACCTCAAGGCCACCTACTTGCCGGGCGTGGACAATGTGCTAGCAGACAGGCTGAGTCGCGTCTTTCAACCGCACGAGTGGTCAATCAACCCCTCGGTAGCGAACTCCATCTTCCACCAATGGGGATATCCTCAGATAGACCTCTTTGTGTCCCCTCAGAACCACAAAGTAGACAATTACTGCTCCCACATTCGCAGCAAACTCTCTCATCCCAGAGACACATTCTCCCTCTCATGGGCAACCGGTCTGCTTTATGCATTCCCTCCACTTCCTCTTCTCTCGAAGACTCTCATGAAGTTACATCAGGACAAGGGAACCATGATCCTGATAGCACCTCACTGGCCATGCCAAGTGTGGTTTTCCATACTTCAGGATCTCTCTATCCGCAGGCACATTCCCTTGGGAAAGGACCCACTTCTAATCACTCAAAACAACGGGTGCCTACGCCATCCCAGTCTTCAAGCCTTGTCCCTGACGGCATGGATATTGAAAGGTTAATCCTTCAACCACTTAACCTTTCTGATCCAGTTTCCCGTGTCTTGATTGCTTCACGGAAGCCTTCCACGAGAAAATCTTACTCTTATAAATGGAAAAGGTTCACATCATGGTGCTCTTCTCAGTCTCTTGATCCCTTTTCCTGTTCAATCCCAAAGTTTTTGGACTATCTCTGGCATCTGTCAGTCATGTCAAAAGACATCTTCCATCAGAATGCATGTCAGTGCGGTGGCCGCCTTCCATAAAGGTGTCGGGGATGTCCCTATATCAGTTCAACCCCTTGTAACACGCTTTTTGAAGGGCTTGCTCCATATCAAGCCCCCATTACGTCCTCTGGCCCCTTCTTGGGACCTTAACCTGGTTCTCGGTCGGCTCATGAAACCACCATTCGAGCCTCTTCACTCCTGTGATCTAAAATATCTCACGTGGAAAGTGATTTCCTTTTGGCTATCACTTCAGCTTGCAGGGTTAGTGAGTTACAGGCCCTAGTTACCTATCCGCCTTACACTAAACTCCTGCAGGACCGGGCGGTACTCTGCACTCATCCTAAATTTTTACCTAAGGTAATTTCGGATTTTCATCTCAATGAATCCATCATACTACCTACCTTTTTTCCCAGGCCCCATTCCAATCCAGGAGAACAGGCTCTGCATACCCTTGACTGTAAACGGGCTCTAGCTTTTTATCTAGACCGTGCAGTTGCCCACAGGAAGAACACTCAATTGTTCGTCTCTTTCCACCCTAACAAATTAGGGCAACCTGTGGGTAAGCAGACTCTTTCCTCCTGGTTGGTGGACTACATATCCTTTTGCTATCAGCAAGCGTGCATTCCTTTTCAAGACCGTGTTAAAGCCATGGCGACTTCAGTAGCACACTTGCGATCAGTGCCGCTTCCTGACATTTGCAGGGCTGTCACTTGGAGCTCTCTCCATACCTTTGCAGCCCACTATTGCTTGGACAAAGCCGGAAGACAAGATTCCATCTTCGGCCAGTCTGTCCTGCGTAACCTGTTTCCAACGTGACATACCAACACTCTTCCGCCTGCCCAGTGGGGTTCAGGATGCCCTCTACCAAATTCCACCCCAGTTGTTGTGCCTGTTGCACACCGTTGGGTACATTTGGTGCATGTTCGGACATCCTCAGCTCGGTTCTCATCCATATGTGAGGACTACCATCCTGCTTGTCCTGTGAGAAAGCAAATGTTGCTTACCTGTAACAGGTGTTCTCACAGGACACTAGGATGTTAGTCCTCACGAAACCCGCCCACTGCCCCGCGGTGTTGGGTTCGTAATGTTTTGTTATTTTATTTTTCGGCACTGCCTGTAGCTTTCAAATAAGACTGAAGGGGGACCCCTGATGGCTGCAGGGTTAGTGCCATGCTGGGCATGCCCAGTAGGGGCCAGTCAAAGTTCTGGAAACTTTGACAGAAGTTTTCCGTTATTGGGCTCCATCCTGATGATGTCACCCATATGTGAGGACTAACATCCTGCTGTCCTGTGAGAACACCTGTTACAAGTAAGCAACATTTGCTTTGTCTTGGTATCCCATTCCTACAGGTATCCCACAGGTGTCGCAATATTTTGTATCTATATGTCACCCATTTGCAAACTCTTGGCAGGGCTCTGTGGAGGATACAGGTTATACACAGATGACATACATTCCATTGAGTGGCGCATGGGCTGATACATCTGAGATGCTTGCCATTTATCTACCTGCTATTAAGCGATGGCTTAGTCACAATAAGCTTTGCCTGAAGCTTTCAAAAACTGAGATCACTGTGCTGCAATGTTCAGGTTTGAATAATATCTGCTTCTCTTTGTGTATTGAGAATGTCAAGATTCCAATTATCCAATATGTTAAGAGCTTGGGTGTGTTCATTGACTCAAACTTGACTTTTTGCCATCAAATAAAAATGGTGGTTCAGGCTAGCTTCTTTAATTTGTGACTACTTTTGGGGCTTGAAGCCATTTGATTTTTGATTAGTTGTGCAGGCCTTTTTAGTGTCACTTTTGAAGTATTGTAACTCAATCTATTTAGGGTTACCTGCATAAACCTTAAGTGCACTTCATATACTTCAAAATGCTGTAGCTTGTTTGATCTCAGGATTCAGGATACAGGACCACATTACACCTGTGGGGCTATGGGATAATGGTGAAAGCAGATACACTCAGGAGTAATCTAAGAAAAACATAGTTTATACATATGATGTTTTATACTGGTGCATACAGTATAAAACAGAATTGTTAGTGCATAAATTACTCGGCCTGGACTCTCTCCCTTGGACTAATGCGATGTTACACATTTATAATCCATCACATGTGCTTGTTCATCCCAATATGGACTATTAGAGGTGCCCTTTTTGTGGGTGGCTCGATTGGTGGAGACTAGAGAGCATTTTTGGTTCTGGCCCCAATTTCTTGGACTTGTTTACCTGAAAGTCTACATCTGACTTTCGATTTGAAGACTTTCAAATTTATGTTAAAGACATTCCTGTTTCAACAGGTATTCTTCTAAGTTGAGGTTGCAGTTGCTGATCAAGGTTGGACTTGGTAAGGTTGCCTTTAAAGCTTGTATATGATCTGTGTTTTTCTCTTTTAATCTTTGATTTTTGTTAACCACTGTTAGAAACAAGATGCTGAGCTCAATGGACCTTTCGGTCTGACTCAGAATTCCATATCTTATGTCCGTGAATCAGGGAAGGGATCATGGGGCAGGGGAGGGGGAGGGGAAAGAGGAGACAACTGCAGGGGTGGGAAGAAGAATGGGCGGAAGCATCAGAGATGGAAGGAGGTTCTCCTCAGTTCCGTTCTTTCCCCTTCTCACACCTCTTACTGTTCCCTAACCAATCACCTCTCTCTTTTTCTTCCTCTCCAATCCCTTCACCTGCCAGCCAGCTGGCCAATGATCGAAGGAAATCAGTGGTACTTTGGGCTGTGTCATCCTTATCTCCACCAGGAATTAACTCGTGTGGCACTGTAGTGAGATCTGTGGTATCCTGTGTGATTCAGACCACGAGTCTGGCTCCTGGCTCTAGTGGAGGAGGATGCAGCTTGAGGTGCTGCCAGTTTCCATCTACTGTTTGCCAGCTCAGCAGGGGGAGAGGTGTGTGAGATAGTATTGGTGCAGGAGGAGGATGGTGGAGAGATAGGTTCAACCATGGCTAGCTGATCATTATGTGATCCTAGTTGCAGGATCATGAAAAAACAGGGATTCTGGAAACAAGAGGGAACAATTCCAATCTCAAACCACAGAAGTATATATTCTTTAGAAGTATAACTAACTAAATAAATGATTTTGACCTTGCATTGGCAGCTATTCAGTACCAAGTATAATGGAGCAGGGGGAGGGTTAGGCACTTAACAGTAGAAGCAAAGTGATTTATGGGAATTGTTTTTACTAAGGTTATATTACAAGGGTCTGAGCCATTAGCCTGGATTCAGTGACTGTTGAAGCTGTGGGGAATACATTAATAGTACAGCAGTTTTCTAATTGATAGCTATTAAGAACATGTTATTTGGAAGGACTTGGTCCCAGAATTTAATGTGAAGTATTTATAGATCCAGGCTAATGACTCATGGAAGACTGGATCCTAGATGATCCAGGTGGTGTTAGTCTATTCCATACCCAATGAGTGGCTTTCAACAAAATTAGTCTGTTATGCAAGTCTAGTATATGAATAACTGTACATCCCCTGCCTGTATACATTTTTTTTTTCAATTAAAGTCTTCTGCTCAGCTGCTCACATTTTGGAATATTTCACCCACTTGACATGACGTGAGTATTGGGGTTTGGAGTTATACAGTTTCTGCAGAGTCTAATGCAGCAGTGTCGAACTGCCAACCTAGAGACCATAAACCAATCAGGTTTTCAGGATATCCCTAATGAATATCCATGAGAGAGGTTTGCATGCACCATCACCACTGTTTGCAAATGCCTCATGCATGTTCATTTGTTATACCCTAAAAGCTAGACTGATTTGTGGCCCTCCAGGATTGCAGTTTAACACCCCAATCAATGGGGTGGATGTTGAAGAAGTAGTATTTTGTTATTATGAATAATTACATAATAAGAATTATGAGCAGAGCTTCCAAATCTTTTAGTTAATATGACCTCATTTTAGCACTTGAAATTTTGCATGATCCCCAAAGGATAACCAAAACAAATTAACAGGGGTGTGGTCCTTCTCCAACAATCACACCACTCTTGCCCTCACTATTCTCCAGCTGATCCTCACTCGCAGCCTCCAGAGGACTCCCTCTCTCAACCTCCATCTCACCAGCTGATCCCCTCTTACATTCTCCAACTCCTTTCACCTCCCAATCCCACCCCCTTCCTCTCATCCTCTTCAACTCATTTTGCATCTCCACAACTGATCCTCTCTCACCACCAAGTCCTTCTTAGAAACCTCAATTGACCTTCTGACATCCCCTCCCTCCCTCACACCCCATCTCCATTCCCTCTTCACTCTCAATCCCCATCCCCTCTCTATCACCTCCCTGCCTCATTTCCTCCTTTCCTAAACTTCTCTCACCCCCCCCCCCCCAACTGATCCTGTCTTGCATCCTCCGGTAAGTGTTTTTATTACCCCCTTCTTTTACCCTCTACAGCCCCAGCCAATCCATCCCAGCTAATCCTACACTCAAGCCTCTTCTGTATTTGATCCCTCCCCTTCAAGCAGTCCATTGTGTAAACACACCACTGGGCCAGAGCCAGCAGCCGGTGACTAGCTGGTGAGAAGAGGGTAGGCTGATGAAAGGGTAGGCTCAGCAGTGGGTGAGGAGAGACAATTTGTGGTAATCTTTTCCAGTCCATGCACACTCAGCCCTCCCCCTCCAAATGGCTAGTCCAAACCTGACTGTGATCTGCAAGTGTCAGCTGCATTAGTAATGAAAGTCAGCACTGGACTTGTGAGCCAGTACAATCTCACGCAAGCCCTGTAGCAGCCACATATCCTCCTCACATAGGGCTTTCTGTAATCACAGAAACTCGTGCAAGGATAGGGCCAGTGCAGAGTTGGAGTTTGAATGGATAATTTTTAATTTCTTTTCATTTTAGTTTAGTTTTTATTTGTTTTCTTTAGTTTCATTTATACAAATTATTTTTTTTAAATTTAAGTATCTTTTTAGTGCAGAGTAACTTGAAATAATTTTATGCTATTTGAATTAATGGCTATTTCAATTTAGTGCATACTACAAATAAAAAAAACCCCCCAAAACTTCATGAAACAATATATGGGCTGATATAGTAAAATTCGCGGGAGAGCCTGCGCTCCAAGGTGAGTGCCCGCTCTCCCAACACGCGCCCAGGCCATTCTCCTGGGCGCGTGATCGAGTATGCAAATGAGGGCCCACAGTGCCCCTAGCACCTTCTTTTTGACAGGAGCGGCGGCTGTCAGTGGGTTTGACAGCCGATGCTCAATTTTACCGGCGTCGGTTCTCAAACCCACTGACAGCCACGGGTTCGGAAAACGGACGCCAGCATAACTGAGCGTCCGTCTTTCGACCCGCGGTCCGCCAGCAGATTTAAAATTTTATTTTTTTGATTTTTTTTTTTTTAACTTTGGGGCCTCCAACTTAATATCGCTATGATATTAAGTCAGAGGGTGTACAGAAAAGCAGTTTTTTCTGCTTTTCTGTATACTTTCCCATTGCCTGCAGAAATTAAAATGTGCGGCTTGGCTGCACATTTTACTTTCTGTATTGCGCGGGAATAACTAATAGGGCCATCAACATGCATTTGCATGCTGCAGGTGCTATTAGTTTCAGGGGGGTTGGCTACACGTTTTCGATGCGCTATTACCCCTTATTGTATAATGGGTAAAAATAGCGCGTCGAAAACGCACGGCCAAACGCAGG
Source organism: Rhinatrema bivittatum (assembly GCF_901001135.1). Lineage (NCBI taxonomy): Eukaryota > Metazoa > Chordata > Amphibia > Gymnophiona > Rhinatrematidae > Rhinatrema > Rhinatrema bivittatum. The sequence goes on along the minus strand of NC_042622.1, from coordinate 131,002,818 downwards.
CTAACAGTGTGCTGCGCCGGAGCGCACTGTACTGTATCGGCCTGATAGATAGTTGTTGACATTGTCATTTCAAATGAAAGTGCATCCCTAGTGCAAATCCTGTGTATGCTGACTCTCAGACCCCACAGTGCTGTCCACTTCTAAGGCTGCTGCTTTTGGCACCTGAAGCGTGTTGCCATTTGTGGCACTTGTGATTCCAGCTGAAGGTCTTGTGATCACATTTCAGGTCCCAACTCACAGTTTGGGAAACCCTGATTATGAGCCTCTTCTAAAACAGATTATCTCATACCATTATTTCTTTAAATGTCAGCTTCTTAAGAAACACTAGTTAGCACTTGCTAAGCTGCTGTTTCTGTGCTCCTGAGTGCTTAGTTGTTTTGATGCAGCCTGCCTTTTTTGTGAAACTGTGTCTACACTTAAGAGCTGTTGTACTTAACCACTTTGGAATACAGCTGAGACCAGCAGTACTGCATAGACTGTTGCACATCGTTAGCCTCCCTATTGGCCCCTAGGCATGAAATTCTATTACTTTTGTTTCAGAGCTCTGTGTGTGTATGTGTGTGTGTGTGTGTGCGTGTGTTAGATGGGGTGATGAGAGAAAGAAGGGGAAAAAGGAAAAGAAAAATCATTAATATTACTTTTGTAACAATACCAGCAATGCACACATTTTAACCCCATTTGTTTGGTGCATTGTATTTCTTGGGTTGTTTTGTTTTTTTTAATCTGTCCTTAATTTCCAATGCTGTTTAGCAGAAATGAAACCTTTCAACAAAGATTAGGATATATTTGAAATATTTAAGTGGTCAGTATAAGATTTACGGTAGTACCCAACATTCAGTTTGGTTTCTTTCTGGAATTGTCTGTCTGATTATACATTGGTGAAAGCCTACCAAACACAAGAGATAGAGGATTGAGCATGGTGTCATTTAAGTGAACTGTAGGAAAAAAAAAAAGGGAGGACAATGCAGCTGTGTAACATGAGCCACCAGCCCAGGAAACACAGAAAGAAATTGAAAAGGTTGTCAGACCCCTTAGTGTGAATGTACTTAACTGACCATTGAATAGATTAGTCAGATATTCAGGTAGGGGATTTGCATATCACAGCCCCCTGAATTTCTGCTGGGAAATTTGTAGGAAATATTACTGAAAAATCAGAGGATTCAAACCCCTAAATTACGGAATCATGACTGGGGAAGGGATTTTTGAGAGAAATGTATTGTAAAACAGTCCTAGGATGCAAACAGATTTTCACCCTAACAAGTGTATTCAGATGCGTAGGTACCGAGATCCCAGAGAACAGGGGGATTAGCCATGTACATGGTCTCTTGCTATGGTTCTCCCTGGGTCATGGCCTTTTGGTTAAGAGGTGACTTATACAGGGTCAGACAATAGATAAAGCAAAAAGCCAAGGTAAGAAAAGGTGACATTTCAAGGCTGGGTAACAACACATGATTAGTCATGAGCTTAGGGGTGCTAACTTTACTGAAAGCTTAGACTGTGGTGGGCCAGAACCAGTGCATGCTAAAATAGCCATGAATCTAGTGGAGTTATAAACCCAAGCCCAACAAATCTTCTTACTGGCAGGCTGATACAGTACCGACGTGTAAAAAAAAAGTGTGGCAGAGCCGGGCGCCCGCACGTTTGACGCACGCACGTTTTAGTTCGCAAGCCGCTCGATTCAGTATTCAAATTAGACGCAAATCCAAGCGGTGGCAAAGGAGCGTCAAAAGCGTGCCTATGAAGCGGTAGGCATTCGCAATCCATTTTACTGTATAGAGTGGTATACACCGCCTATACAGTATCCAATGTCATTTCAAATGTCATTCCAGCATGTAAGTGGATGGTTCTTTCCTACAGACCCCACATGGACATCGGGGCCGCTGCCCTGAGCATCCAGACGTTCTTGATCGGAGGCCACCCCCAACCTTCCACATCCAGGCGCTTAAGGATGTGCAAGGACGTCCAGGCATCTGTGAAGGTCGGGGCCTCCGAGCATGGACACCCATGATCGGAGGCCCGGCTGCCTTCCAAACGTCCATTGCTGCTGCCTTGAGCGCCCGGCCGGATGTCCAAGGTCGTGGCTTCTGTTCATGGACGTTCTTGCTTCTTTCCAGGCGTCCATGATCGGAGGGGAGGCCCCGCTGCCTTCCAACATCCATGGCCGCTGCCTTGAGCGCCCGGCCGGACGTCCAAGGTCGGGGCCTCCGAGCATGGATGCCCGGAAAGAGACGGGAACGCTGCCTTCCAATGACCATGGTCGCTGCCTTGAGCGCCCAGCCAGACGTCCAAGGTCGGGGCCTCTGAGCATGGACGTGCCAGGACATCCAGGCATCTGTGAAGGTCGGGCCTCCGAGCATGGACACCCGGAAAGAGACGGGAACGCTGCCTTCCAACGTCCATGGCTGCTGCCTTGAGCATCCGCCGGATGTCCAAGGTCGGGGCCTCCGAGCATGGACATGCAAGGACGTCCAGGCATCTGTGAAGGTCGGGGACTCCGATCATGGCCGCCCGGAAAGAGGCGGGAATGTCCATGGACGTTGGAAGGCAGCGTTCCCGTCTGTTTCCGGGCATCCATGCTCGTAGGCCCTGCTGCCTTGAGTGCCCGCCCGGATGTCCAAGATCGGGGCTTCCGTTCATGGACGTTCCTGCCTATTTCCGAGCATCCATGATCGGAGGCCCTGCTGCCTTCCAATGTCCATGGCCGCTGCCTTGGGCACCCGGCCGGATGTCCAAGGTCGGGGCTTCCTTTCATGGACGTTCCTGCCTCTTTCCCTGTTGGCATCTCCAATCTGCCTTGTAGAATTCGCTTGCCAAGCATTTCTTATTCTGCTTCTCAACCGAATGAAAAAGATCGCCAGAGCCAATATATACATGTTGTCCATGACGCTGTCCGGTCCGAAGCTGACTGAACACCACACTAATGCCAGGGTCAGGGTAGGCGGTAAATATAGTGTTTAAAGACGTGGTAAATAAGCTGGTTACAAACGCGATAATTTGGGCGCGTGTTACTGTATCGGAGGAATAGCTAATCCGATCATTAACATAACATATACATGAGGCGGGCAGAAATGGATACACGTCTTTTTCAGCAAGCGCTAAGGACGCGTAAAAGCCGATACTGAATCGCGCGTCCATCTTAAGCGCTCAAAACGTGTGTCCAAAGCGGGTTAAAAACCGCACAACCGCGGCTGCGCTTTACTGTATCGGCCCGTGAGAGAGGTGAGCTGAAGGACTGCAGCAGGCATGGAGGTGGCATGGTTTCTTCCCCCACCCTGCCCTTTGAGTGAGGGGATCCCAGTGGTAGTCTGGGAGGTGGAGTTGTGTCCCCCAGGAGGGCACTGACCCCATTGGCAGTCTGGGAGGAGGAGTCAGGGCCCTCCAGGAAGGTGTGGACTGCAGAAGAGGGTTTCTCAGCAGAGTGGAAGGAGATAATTTAGATATAAGGGGCATCCCCCCAGGTCGTCACTGCCCACCAGCGCAGTTGCATCTTTTCACATGAGTGAGACTTTGGACAAAGGGGGGGGAGGATAATAATAATACTTGAGTAAGCAGAAACACAATAGGCCCCTTCTATTCTATATGGTGGTATACTGTGGGGGCCAATAACCCCAATTTACCAAATATAAAATGTTCTTGCTACCTTGTAGAATGTACTGTATATTGTTATGTAGACTGAGACTAATAACCATTAGGGATGTGAATCGTTTTTGAACGATTAAAATTATCGTCAGATAATTTTAAAATCGTCCTAAATCGTTAGAGTGCACGATACAATACAAATGCCCCTGATTTATCATCAGGGGCATTTGTATCGATAAATAGGGCACGGGAATTATTTGGGGGAGGGCAGGAAAACCGGCACACCAAAACAACCCCTAAACCCACCCGACCCTTTAAAACCAATTCCTTACCCTCCCCCACCCTCCCGAACCCCCCCAAAATGTTAAATTACCTGGTGGTCCAGTGGGGGGGGGGGGGGTCCCGGCGCGATCTCCCGCTCTCGGGCCATCGGCGCCATTTTGGCTGCCACTAATTAAAATGGCACCGATGGTCGATAAAAAAAAAAAAAAAAAAAAACCCACCCGACCCTTTAAATCGACCCCCCTTAGCCTCCCCCACCCTCCCAACCCTTTTTTTTTAGGGAGGCCCGTGCCGCTAAAAAAAACCAAACCCACCTGACCCTTTAAATCGACCCCACCCTCCCGACCCCCCCAAAACCTTTTAAAATTACCTGGTGGTCCAGGGGGGCCTCGGGGGGCCTCGGGGAGAGATCCAGGGGGGCCTCAGGGAGAGGAGAGATCCAGGGGGGCCTCGGGGAGAGATTTCCCGTTCCCAGGCATCAGCTGTTCTAAAAAAAAAATGGTGCCGATGCCCCTTTGCCCTTACCATGTGACAGGGTATCCGTGCCATTGGCCGGCCCCTGTCACATGGTAGGAGCACTGGATGGCCGGCGCCATCTTTACTCATCAGCCCCAATATCTTTAAAGATGGCGCCGGCCATCCAGTGCTCCTACCATGTGACAGGGGCCGGCCAATGGCACGGATACCCTGTCACATGGTAAGGGCAAAGGGGCATCGGCACCATTTTTTTTTTTTAGAACAGCTGATGCCTGGGAATGGGAAATCTCTCCCCGAGGCCCCCCTGGATCTCTCCTCTCCCCGAGGCCCCCCTGGATCTCTCCCCGAGGCCCCCCTGGACCACCAGGTAATTTTAAAAGGTTTTGGGGGGGGTCGGGAGGGTGGAGTCAATTTAAAGGGTCGGGTGGGTTGGTTTTTTTTAGCGGCGCGGGCCTCCCTAAAAAAAAAATTAACGATGTGAATTGGAATCGGAAACGATTCCAATTGACATATCTTAATGATCAGATTCCCCCCCCCCCCAGCCGAATCTGATCGTTAAGACGATCTGGCACACGATTCACATGTCTACTAACTATGATTAGATAAGTGTGCTGCTTGACAACCTATTAGCAATGTACATAGTCATGTAGACATGTATATACTTGTATAGTCCAATTAACCCTTATATATTTGTCCATACTGCCAGTCTTGTTCACAGTCCCATTTGTTTTCCTGGGGTGAAGGGAGGGAAATCCTACCCACTAACACCTTCTTCCCCAGGTGGAGGCACCAAGCGCCAAGAACGTGAGGACTGACCCTAGGGGGGCTCCCGCCAGGTCGGTCCCAGACCCAGGAACATCCTGTGAGGTAAGCAGTCAAGGGGGCGTTACATTGGTGTTTTCACCCAATGTTATCACCTTTCATGTTGTGAGAAACTGAGTATTTCAAGATATGTTGGAGAGGGGAGCAATACATTTTCAATAGGGAATCTAACTGCAAACATTAGGTGTGTACTTCTGAGCCAGCCAGTTAAACTGTGTTTATTGGCTTGATATGTAGCTTTTGCATATATTTAAGCGGTGTTGAATGATGGTGAAAAGTGGTGCATGTATTGATGACATATCTATTATGTGCATTCATTTTTTAAACTTACAAGTACCCACACCCGCAAATTGTCTTTTTTCCCCCTTCTCCTGTATACAACTCTTTTTAATACATTTAAAAGTATGCACCTTGTGGAAGTGTGCTAATGCTTTCAGGTCACTGAAAAGCCACTAATGCAAATTCAGTGAATCTATCTGTGTAGATCTGACTAACCAGAGCTTCCCAGCCCTGTCCTGAGGGCCCCATAGCCAGTCAGGTTTTTAGGATTGCCATGCATATTCATTGTAGATATGAAAATTAGCCCTGTTTGTTGCACTTGAGGACCAGAGTTGGCCAGCCATGCTTCACAAGGTAGATCATTGGTTCAAATCTGTATAGGTCACTCCTCAAGTCACCAAAGGGAGTCATCGACAAAGAGGGAAAGGGAAAGGCAGCAAGGGCTGTGCTTCTCCCTAGCTCCAGTGGGAAAAGTTTTACCTTTCCTTTCAGTCTGTAGAGAAGTTCTCTCACTAGCATTTGGAGAGATTCTAGGAGGGGTCCCACAAGGATTCCATGGTCTGCAGTAATTTGGAAGTTGTTTGTTCCTAGGTCTCAGGGGCAGGATGGCTTGCCATGGAGGTTGAAGACATTTTTTTCCAAGTGGGAAAAGATGATTCTCTAGTATCTGAGAGGTTCATAGGGAGAACTTCTCCTATTGGGAGCAAGAGAAGGACCCAGTTTCCTACTAAGGATTCAGATAGCATGCAAATCAGTGAGTTGTTTGTGCTCATTGTCTGTGTGGAACTCTACAACTTTTTTTCTTTTACATATATTTTCTATAAAAGTGTCTCTTGTTTTGGAACGATACCTATTGTGGACATTCTGTTTTTGAGAGACTGTGTTCATGATCCCCTTAGGTCTTACAAGGATGCTGTCCCCTCACTGAGCAATTCTGATCTGGAACTTCAGCCAGATTTTTCTCAACCCCTGCAACCTCTGAAAATGGCCCTACTGAGAATGCCTGGAAAAAAGAGTGGTAGCAACCAACCCCAAAGCTGCTCTTGCATGTTACCCCAAATTCTTCGCCATGTGTGGACTTAGGGGTTGGACTGCTATCTACTTTTGTTTAAGATTTTGGGGCCTGAGAGTTAAAACCACTTAAGTTTGTGACTTTATGCTCTTTGCCGTGCCTCTAATTTGAACATGCGTTTTAATGACAAGTTTGGCCAAGGCAAAAATGAATCAGAAATGCAGTTTCTGATATTTATATTTTCCTGACTGCTACCCTCTGGCAGCTAGTGCTTAACCTGTGGGAGTGCAGGGAAAACCACTTTATAATTATCAGCTCAGTAGCTATATAATTTGATTCATCTTTATAGCAGCCCCTGAGGCTGTCACAAGAAAAAAAAAAAAGTTGATTTGAGCTAGTGTGTCCTTTATGTTCAGCAGTTCACAAGTGGAGTTGTAGTAGCTGTGCTGGTCTGGGAGTAAACTGGAGTTCTTTATTGAATTATCTAAGAATTATCCAGAAATGGAGATATATATATATATACAGGCTTTCAAGATTACAAATAGCCTTCCTTCAGATGTTTGCATCTGAAGAAGGGACTTTATGAAATCTCAACAGCTCATATACAGCATCACCTTTGGATAATTCTTAAACTGGTCCAATAAAAGATATCATACTTTGCAAGGAATCAAATATTTTATCATCAAGATGCATTCATCAGATAGCAGTGCCTTAGCCATGACTGCCACCTCCCCCATGGGTCTCCTCTGTTCTGGTTTCATCTTATTGCCGTCAGTATATATGCAGTTCATATCCATGGTGGGTATATGATAACATGTTAGCGGACTTAGTAAGAAACAGATTTGTCATGGCATATGATAGGCAAGAAGGAGTCCATTATGTTTCATGTCCTGCAGGCTGTACATGTATGTTGTGATTCCTGCTGGAAATCGTGTTTGTATGTTGGTCTTACTTCAATCCATTCGTGTATGTCTGGGTTGGAGGGCAGGAGGAAATATATAGCAGTGGTAGGCTGTGCTGGGGCTCCTTTGGGTGCACAGATTTTGATTTCTGGATGTGACTTAAGGCATTGCCAGACAGCTTGGTTTGGATTTCAGAAACGGACATCTGGAGGCTGTTGGTTAAAACAGCTATTCTAAGCAATGCTAACATTTTCCCATCGTGCAGGAATAGAAAGTGCATGTAGCGCAGCAGGCCTGCTGCCAAGAACCACCACATTAATGTTCCTAGATGGCACCTTCATCCTGTCTTAGTTACACCATTGAAATCTGAAAAAGATTTTTCAAAATTATGTGCATACATATATGTTGTTAGAGTACATTGTGTGAATCAGGATAAGAATTAAGTATTATTTAGAAGTACCTTCTCTCCAAAACCTGTAATAGTACTAAAATAGAAAAATCAGCCAGTTTCCAATCAAAGTAACAGTTACCCAAAATGTTCAAACATCATTCCACATCAAAACTGATCTCTAATAATATCACAGGGAACCCAAAATTAAGTACCTTCTGGAAGGAGAAAGGGAGATAGAGATTTCTTTATGGTTTAATCAATGTAGAAGCAAAATTGGCCCTGCTCTGACACCCTCTTCTTGTCAGAGGTTGGGATGAAAGTTTGTGTTTAGTGGGAAGGAGGGAAATAGGCCTAATGGCATTGTCAGCAGTGGTGGGGATCAGTCCTTGCTGGAAGTACAATCCACTTATCATTTACAAGCTGCTTGCAGGCAGTAATTGATGATAGTTTTTCCAGACAGTAAAATTCTCATTGTTTCAAGAAGTGTGTTGACAGCAGGGGATCTTGAGGTGCATACACAAGGCTGGATTCATATCTCACACAGCCCTAGGCACAGGGTCTTTAATACCTGTCCACCTGTCCCTGCAGGTGAGAGGGTTGGCTGGGGGGGGGGCATATCTTATGTGAACTCTGGCCCTACTCAGATAGCTGCCTAGCAGTCACAGGGGCAGCTGTTTTAGGAGGCTGACCAGGTTGATTGATCTCATTCATGAAGGAGCACAGGGCCAGCACCACCCACTATGCACATCATGTATTTGCACAGGGTGCTAACTCCAGAGGGGGTGGTGTCACACACTTAAGTTGAAGAGGCTTCATCCTTGCCTTCCTCACTGCTACTTTCCCTGTCCCCAGTGGTGGTGAGGCTGCCACTAATGCTGCTGAGTTCCCGCTTACACCACGCCCCCTCGCCCTCCTGTGGTCCTGATCTTACTGCTGCACTTTCTCATTCTGTCTAGTCCATGGCCTGATAGTGTTGCCTCTACCGAAGCTCTTGTGCCTCACCCCCCATGGCTCCAATGCTACCACCCAAGCTCCTTTGCCTCACTCTCTGCGATCCTGCCCCCACCGCCATTGGTCTAATGCTGCAGCTGCCACCATTGCCACTCTGTTCCCTGAGTTGGCTCTTTCCCAGTGACCCTAATGCTGGCTCTTGCAAACTCTCACTTTTTTCTCTCTCTCTTGTTCATGTCCACCTCCCAAGCCAGCAGGAGAAGCAGAGCCAGTCTGATAGTATGAATTGCGAGATCTGTCTGGAAGGAAGCAGACACTGTATTAAGTGCTGCTCCTTGCCAGCTACACTAGAGAAGGGGAGAGGGAGGGTAAGCCTGGGTCAGGAAGTGGAGGAGAGAGCACACTAAGATGCATGGGGGAGGCAGATGGAAAGGGAGCACAGTAAAGCTTCGGAGGGAAGAGGGAGCAGAGAGAGCTTTTTTTTTTTTTTTTTGGGGGGGGGGGGAGGGGAGCACAGAGCTTTCCAGGGATCTAAGCATGAGGAGGAAAGCTTTCTGGTGCTCAGGGGAATGGGAACATCAGGGGAACATAGTAACATAGTAATGATGGCAGAAAAGGATCAAATGCTCCATCCAGTCTGTCCAGTAAGCTTTATGTGGTAGTATCTGCCATGCACATGTTATCTCCATGTTTCTCCTAAGGTAGTAACTGCCCCTCTGTGCAGTTATCCCCAAACCTTATGAACAGGGTCTAGGAGGCAGGAGAGAGGACCCAGCATGGAGGGGTAGGGGCGCAAGGAGAAAGATATTGTGGATCAGAGACTGAGAGCAAGTGCACTGGGGAGAGGGGAAGAATTAGGGAATGAGGGAGAGTGGATGAAGGATGGATGGAGAAGTAAGAAAGCAGGTTATTGAGTGGAGAGAAAGGACCTATGATGGAAGACAAAAGAAGATTGAGGATAGAAGAGGGGGAACGAGAGGATACAGGATTAGGCGAGGCAGGGAATGAATCAAGGAAGTTAATGCAGGAGGAAGGAGATGAGGCATGGAAGAGAGAAAGGCGGAGTAATGGGAAAAAGTGAGCAGAGGTGGATAAAGAGAATGAGGAAGAAAGAGAAGTGAAAGAAGAAAGCCGTCATAGACATGGAAGAGAAGGTATTAACATATCCATTTTGAGGGGAAAAGTCAGAAGAGAGCAAGAAAACTGAAACAGAGAAGAAAACATCAGAGAAAGAACAGAAAAGGAATACAGACACAACCAGAAAATGAATAAAAAAAAAAGACCTGCTGAGCCAGAAAATCAAGCCAGACACCCAAAACATTGAAAACATTGCCTTATCCTGTACCCAGCTCAAAGTCTGATTTGGATGTGTCCTCCATACAGCATGAACATGTTGATAACCACAGTATTTTGTTGGATGGTTTGATTTAATTGTTTTCTGGTGAATAATTAATTCTCTTGTTTGCAGGACCATATCCATTAGCCCTGAGGCTTTTGTATTGGATCCAAATTATTTTGTGATAACAAAACTTAAAGAATGTGCTTTTGGGTATATTTTGAAAGTAGATTGCTACAATATTTCATGGGGACAGTCCACTGAACAACCCTTCCTCTCGCCCCCTTCTCTTCCTCCTCCTCCCCCTTATTACTAACTTTACTCTAACTGCTGCACTACCACCTGTGAGCAGTGGTCAGACACTCAAACATTGCTGAAAAAAAGAGAAGCATATGAAGGACTCCAATAGAATTCAGGGTATGCTTGTTTGTGTGTGTGTGTGTGTGTGTGTGTGTGTGTATGGTGGAAGGGGGCAGGACAATAATCATTTGCACAGGGCAGCAAAACAGATCATGCTGGCCGTGGGTCTAGGGGACAATGAGCTTCTAAAGCTGGACTTCCCCCTACCTGGCTCAAAAATCAGACATGTTGGAATGTATCTCCGCAGGTGTGCAGTGATTCAAATATATTACCATTCACATCTGCCAAGAATAAATACATTAGATAACATTTTTCAAGAGAAGAGAATGAAGCCAGAAACAGTATTCAATGGTGATAATTCAGAAGAACTGATACAAATCACTGTAAAGCATGAAGATGTAATAAGGCAAATTGACAAATTAAAGAGTAGCAAATCACCCAGACCAGATGGTATAGACTTCAGAGTACTGAAATAACTCAAAAGTGAAATTGTGATCTGTTACTGGTAATTTGTAAACTATAGTTGGTATCGTCCGTTGTGTCTGAAGATTGGAGGGTGGACAATATAACCCTGATCTTTAAAAAAGGGCTCCAGTGGTGATCCAGAAAACTATAGACCAGTGAGTCTGACTTTAGTGCTGGGGAAAATCATGGAAAATATTCTAAAGAACAAAATCATAGAACATATAGAAAGGCATGGTTTAATGGGACACCGCCAACATGGATTTACTTAAGGAAAAATCTTGCCTCACCAATGTGCCACATTTCTTTTTTAAAGGGGTTAATAAACATGGATCATGGTGAGCAAGTGGATATAGTAAGCACGTGAATATAGTGTATTTGCCTTTTCAGAAGAAGTTTGACAAACTTTCCCATAAGAGACTCCTGAGAAAATTTAAAGTCACAGGATAGGAGGCAATGTCCTATTGTGGATTGCAAACTGGTTTAAAAGATAAGAAAGAGAGAATAAGACTAAATGGTCAGTTTTCTCAGTGGAGTGCCTCAGGAATGTGTACTAGGATCAGTGCTTTTTAATATATTTATAAATGATATGGAAAATATAAATGATCAGGAAAGTAGAATGACGAATGAGGTGATTAAATTTGCAGATGACACAATTATTCTGAGTTGTAAAATCACAAGCAGATTTGAAAAACTGCAAGACGACCTTACGAGACTGAAAGACTGGGGATTTAAATGATGAAATTTAATGTGGTCAAGTGCAAAGTGATGTACATGGGGAAAAGTAACCCACACTGTAGTTACACAGTTAGGTTCCATGTTAAGCATTACCACCCAGGAAAAGGACCTGTGCATCATAGTGGACAATACTTTGAAATCCTCAGTTCAGTGTGCATCGGGGTTCAAAAAATAAATCAAAAGTTGGGAGTTTTTAGGAAAGGAAAGGAGAATAAAATGGTAAATGTTGCTCTGTATGGCTCCACAGTTAAGCCATACCTAGAGTACTGTGTGCAGTTCTGGTCACCACATCTCTAATAAGAAAGTTGCATTGGAAAAGATACAGAGAAGGGTGACTAAAATCATAAAGGGCATGGAATGGCTCCCTTATGAGGAAAGGCTAAATAGGTTAGGGCCTTTCAACTTGGAGAAGAGACAGGTGAGGGGGGATATGATCGAGGTCTAGAGTGGAATAAAATGGGTAAATGTAATTCTCACAGGACAAGCAGGAAGGTAGTCCTCACATATGGGTGACATCATCAGGATGGAGCCCAATCACGGAAAACTTCTGTCAAAGTTTCCAGAACTTTGACTGGCCCCTACTGGGCATGTCCAGCATGACACTAACCCTGCAGCCAGCAGGGGTCCCCTTTCAGTCTTCTTTTTTCTGCGTAGCAGTAGCCCCGTGGTTTAGGAGCTCTGAAGAGATTCCTGACAGGAATTTTCCTTACGGAGTTAGTTAAACTTAAATTACCCCACAGGGGTCTCTCCTCTAACTTTCTCAGGCCGCGGTACTCTGGTAAGTTTTTTCACCTTCTTTCATTGATTACCGTCGAGTTTGGCCCTCGCGGCCTACTGGCCGTCGACCGTACCGCGGCTCGATTTTTTCTATGGCCATGGCGTCGGGGTTTCATCGGTGCCCGGACTGTACTCATACCATGTCTATCACAGACCCTCATGGAGTCTATGTAATGTGATTAGGCCGTGAGCATGATGTCCTGACTTGCACCAAATGTGCCCTTATGACACCAAAAGGTCGCAAAGCCAGAATGGAGAAGATGGGACTCCTCTTCCGTGCTCACACCCCGACGCCCGTCCATTGCATCAAACATCATCGGAACCGGCACCGTCGAAGTCGCACCAGCATCGACCTCCGTCCGGTGACTGTCCGCCATCAAAGTCTTCACGGCCATCGACTCCCGTTACTCCCCCTCAAGATCGAGGGGATCGTAGGGAGAAAGATCACCATCAGCATCGTAAGTCTCGGACCGTCGAGGGAGTGAAATCATCGACCTCGCCACCGTCCGAGCCACCATCGAAGAAGCCCTGTCCAGGAATGGCACCGACCATTCCTACGACCAGGACATCGAGGCCACCCTCACCCGATCGGGGTTTGGGAGTCGCGATTCCGCCTGTAAAGGTTGTCCCTCTCACTGTGCCTCCGCCTCCCTCTTCCATCACGGAGCTGGGGCTGTCTCCAGGAAGAACTGGACCGGCTGGTCCAGGAGGCCATCGACAAGGCGATGCAATGGCTCCAGGTTCCTCCGGCACCGACACCGGCACCGAGAATGGAACAGGTCACCGACCTGATGGCAGCAGCGCTGGCACCGCTGCTATCCCGGATGGAGGCGCTCATGACCACCCTTCCACTGGTGATTCCCCGGGTCTCCGATGGCTCTGGTGCGCTCCCCATTGACAGCTTCATCGGGAGGAGAAGCACCGTTCCGCATTCCTCCTTCGGGAGTATTGCCTCAGCCATCGATGTCAATTCATCCCTCGCCACCGATTCATTCATCGGGGGCGATACGCACATCGGCGCCATCGATGCCTTCGATACCGGCACCGATGCCTTCCAGGCCGTCCACGGTACCCCTGGCGATTCCTTCAATTTTCTCGGAGCCTCAGCCGGGGCCTTCGGGTATCCCACCCCCTTCTCGTCCTATAGGTCAGTCTGCTGATCCTTATGACACCTGGGGTGATGATACTTCCACAGACACCGATGACTTACCTTCACCTCCCTCTCCTACTGAAAGTAGGAAAGCGTTCTCCTCCAGAGGCCCTTTCTTTCATTAATTTGTGAAGGAAATGTCAGAATTGGTCCCTTTTCAGCTTCAGACGGAGCAGGATGATAGGCACCAGTAGATGGAGCTCCTCCAATTCCTGGATGCCCCTAAAGTGATCACTTCTATTCCCATTCATCAAGTTCTTCTTGACCTCTTCAAAAAGAACTGGGAAAATCCTGGATCCATTGCCCCAGTCCATAGAAAAGCTGACACTACCTATTTAGTACAGTTAGCCCTCGGCTTTCAAAAATCTCAGCTCGACCACCACTCAGTTGTGGTGGAATCGGCTCAAAAGAAAGCAAAAAGGACGAAGCCTCACTCATCTACCCCTCCTGTTAAGGAACACAAGTTCCTAGACAATATTGGTCGACGAGTGTTCCAAGGGGCCATGCTCATCTCCAGAATTGCTGCTTATCAGCTGTATATGACCCAATACAATAGGGTCATTTTCAAGCAGATACAGGACTTCTCTGAAACCCTGCCTGACCAATTCCAACAACAGCTTCAAATCCTTGTCAACAAGGGATTTGAGGCAGGAAAGCATGAGATAAGAACAGCTTACGATATCTTCGACACCTCTACTAGAGTGTCTGCAGCTGCCATTTTGGCAAGACGATAAGCCTGGCTCAGATCTTCTGACTTTCGACCAGAAGTCCAAGACAGGCTATCTGACTTACCAAGTGTAGGACACAATCTGTTTGGTGAACAGATCCAGCAAATAGTGGCTGAATTGAAGGACCATCATGAGACCCTTAAACAGCTCTCATCGATACCTTCTGACTTCCCCTCAAGACAGCCCTTTAGGAAGGAATCTAAGAAGTCATTCTTCCATCCAAGGAAGTACTATCCTCCACCAGTAAGGTCCCGAACTACGAGGCCTTCCCAAAAACCTCAGCCTCACCAGGCCCGGAAGAAAAGCTACAAGCAGCTCCCCAGCCGGGGCCTGCTTCAGGTTTTTGATTTTCACTTGGAGAGCAGCAGCCTGATTCTTCTGCCAAGCATACCAGTGGGAGGTCGATTGATTGCCACATGACGTGAAAGTGGCACAATCTCAACTGACCAATGGGTGCTAGCAATCATTGCTCAGGGTTACCACCTAAACTTTCTGGCTTCCTTCACCGGACTCACCACCTCTGCAAGCATGGAGAGTATCTGACCATTCTGTCCTTCTGGAACAGGAGGTTTCCCTTCTTCTCCAGTTAAGGGCAATAGAACCCGTCCCTCTCTCACAGCAAGGCCTAGGGTTCTATTCCCGGTACTTTTTTATCCCCAAAAAATCTGGAGGAGTTCATCCAATTCTGGACCTACGTGCTCTCAACAAGTACCTACAGCGAGAAGATTTCAAGATGGTAACCTTGGGCTCGCTTCTACCCTCTTCTGCAAAGAGGAGACTGGCTCTGCTCTCTAGATCTTCAGGACACATACACACACATTGCGATAGCTCCAGCCTCATCGCAAGTACCTCAGGTTTTTAGTAGGCCCAAAGCACTATCAATACAGCGCGCTTCCGTTCGGCCTAGCATCGGCACCACGAGTCTTTACCAAGTATCTCTTGTTAGTTCGCAGCTTTTCTCAGGAAAGAAGGTGTTCAGGTCTACCACTATCTGGACGCCTGGTTAATCAGGGCTCCAACCCAGCAAAGCCGCTCGGTCGTCCCTCAATTTGACCCTACACACTCTAATTTCTCTAGGATTTCTCATCAATTACGAAAAATCCTATTTAGTCCCATCTCAAACCTTGTCGTTCATTGGGGCAGACTTGGACACCTTGCAGACAAAAGCCTTTCTACCTCAACAACGAGCGCTAACCCTCGTGTCTCTCGCTCACCAGTTGCAGTCTCAGCATATAGCAACAGCTCGACAATTCCTTGTCCTTCTCGGACACATGGTGTCCTCAGTCCATCTCACACCAATGGCCTGCCTGGCCATGAGAGTCACGCATTGGACTCTGAGGTCACAATAGATTCAAGCGACTCAGCCTCTGTTGACCATTGTCCACATCACCGACTCACTCAGTCTGTCTCTCGCCTGGTAGAAAGATCACAACAATCTCCTCCAGGGACTTGCCCTTCAAGTGCCAGATCCTCAACTCATTCTCACACCACCGATGCTTCCAACCTCGGGTGGGGAGCCCACCTAGACAATCTACAGATACAAGGGTCTTGATCTCCAGGGGAAGCCAAACATCAAATAAACTTCCCAGAACTTCAAGCAATGCGATATGCTCCTCAGGGCTTTTCAGGAACGCCTGTCAAATCACGTCATCCTGATTCAGACGGACAACCAGGTGGCCATGTGGTACAACAGCAAGCAGGGAGGCACAGGCTCCTTCCTTCTGTGTCAGGAAGCTGCGCAGATTTGGTCGGAAGCGCTCTCCCACTCGATGTACCTCAGGGCCACATACTTGCCAGGAGTGGACAATGTCTTGGCAGACAAACTGAGTCACGTCTTCCAGCCATACGAGTGGTCTCTCAACCCCTCGGTAGCGACCTCAATCTTTCGCCAATGGGGATACCCCCAGACGGACCTCTTTGCGTCCCCTCAGAACCACAAAGTGGATTATTGCTCCCTCATCCGGAGCGAGCGCTCTCAGGCAGAGAATCATTCTCCCTCTCGTGGGCAACCGGTCTGCTCTATGCATTCCCTCCACTTCCTCTCTTTCAAAGACTCTTGTGAAGCTTGCGACAGGACAAAGGAACCATGATCCTGATAGCACCTCACTGGCCAGCCAAGTGTGGTTTCCCATACTCCAGGATCTCTCCATCTGCAGGCACATTCCCTTGGGAACAGACCCGCATCTGATCACTCAAAACGACGGATGCCTTACGCCATCCCAATCTTCAGGCCTTGTCCCTGACGGCATGGATGTTGAAAGGTTAATCGTTCAACCACTTAACCTTTCAGATTCGGTTTTCTCGTTTCCTGATTGCTTCCCGAAAGCCTTCCACAAGAAAATCTTATTCCTATAAATGGAAAAGGTGCACCTCATGGTGCCACTTCGCAGTCCCTTGATCCCTTTTCCTGTCCAATCCCAAGGTTTTTGGACTATCTCTGGCATTTGTCAGAGTCAGGTCTAAAAACCTCTTCCATCAGAATGCTTGTCAGTGTGGTAGCCGCCTTCCATAAAGGTGTCGGGGATGTCCCTATATCAGTACAAACCCCCTCGTAACACGATTTTAAAGGGCTTTGCTCCAAATCAAGCCACCTTTACGTCCTCCGGCCCCTTCTTGGGGCCTTAACCCTAGTTCTTGGTCGGCTCATGAAACCACCATTCGAGCCCTCTTCTTCACTCCTGTGACCTAAAATATCTCACATGGAAAGTGATTTTCCTTTTAGCTATTACTTCAGCTCGCAGGGTTAGTGAGTTACAAGCCCTAGTTAAGTATCCCGCCTTACACTAAACTCCTGCAGGACGGGCAGTACTCCCGCACTCACCCTAAGTTTTTTACCCAAGGTAGTTTCAGAGTTTCATATTAATCAATCCATCATACTACCTACCTTTTTTCCAGGCCCCATTTCCAATCCAGGGGAACAGGCTCTGCATACCCTGACTGTAAACGAGCTCTAGCTTCTATCTAGACCGCACACTTGCACAACAGGAAGAGCACTTAATTATTTGTCTCTTTCCATCCCAACAAATTAGGGCAACCTGTGGTTAAGCAGACTCTCTCCTCCTGGTTAAGAACATAAGAACATAAGAAAATGCCATACTGGGTCAGACCAAGGGTCCATCAAGCCCAGCATCCTGTTTCCAACAGTGGCCAATCCAGGCCATAGAACCTGGCAAGTACCAAAAACTAAGTCTATTCCATGTAACATTGCTAATGGCAGTGGCTATTCTCTAAGTGAACTTAATAGCAGGTAATGGACTTCTCCTCCAAGAACTTATCCAATCCTTTTTTAAACACAAGCTATATTAACTGCACTAACCACATTCTCTTGCAAAAAATTCCAGAGTTTTAATTGTGCGTCGAGTAAAAAAGAACTTTCTCCGATTAGTTTTAAAATGTGCCCCATGCTAACTTCATGGAGTGCCCCCTAGTCTTCTACTATCCGAAAGATGTAAATAACCGATTCACATCTACCCGTTCTAGACCTCTCATGATTTTAAACACCTCTATCATATCCCCCCCTCAGTCGTCTCTTCTCCAAGCTGAAAGTCATAACCTCTTTAGTCTTTCCTCATAGGGGAGTTGTTCCATTCCCCTTATCATTTTGGTAGCCCTTCTCTGTACCTTCTCCATCGCAATTATATCTTTTTGAGATGCGGCGACCAGAATTGTACACAGTGCATACATCTTCTTGCTACCAGCAAGCAGGCATTCCCTTTCAAGACCGTGTTAAAGCACACTCTGTGAGGGCCATGGCGACTTCAGTAGCACACCTAAGATCGGTGCCTCTTCCTGACATTTGCAGGGCTGCCACCTGGAGCTCTCTCCATACCTTCGCAGCCCTCTATTGCTTGGACAAAGCCGGAAGACAAGATTCCATCTTTGGCCAGTTTTGTCTTGTGCAACCTTTTTGCAAACGTGACGTACCAACCACCCTTCGCTGCCCGGGGGGGTTCAGGATGCCCTCTACCAAATTCCACCCCAGTTGTTTGTGCCTGTTGCACGCCGTTGGGTACATTTGGTGCATGTTCAGACATCCTCAGCTCGGTACTCACCCATATGTGAGGATTACCATCCTGCTTGTCCTGTGAGAAAGCAAATGTTGCTTACCTGTAACAGGTGTTCTCACAGGACAGCAGGATGTTAGTCCTCACGAAACCCGCCCGCCGCCCCGCGGTGTTGGGTTCGTAACGTTTTGTTTTATTTTTCGGCACTGCCTGTAGCTCTCAAATAAGACTGAAGGGCGACCCCTGCTGGCTGCAGGATTAGTGTCATGCTGGGCATGCCCAGTAGGGGCCAGTCAAAGTTCTGGAAACTTTGACAGAAGTTTTCCGTGATTGGGCTCCATCCTGATGATGTCACTCATATGTGAGGACTAACATCCTGCTGTCCTGTGAGAACACCTGTTACAGGTAAGCAACATTTGCTATCAGCGATTTACTCTTTCAAAAAATATAAAGACTAGGGGGTCACTCCTTTAAATTAGAAAGTTGCACATTCAAAAGAAATTGTAGAAAATTATTTTTTAATCAATGCACAATTAAGCTCTGGAATTCATTGCCGGAGGATGTGGTTAATGCAGTTAGCCTAGCATAGCTGGGTATTAAAAAAGGTTTGGACAAGTTCCTGGAGGGGAAGCACATAAACTTACATTAACCAAGAAGACTTAAGAAATAACCACAACTTATCACTGAAGAATAGCAGTATGGGATCTGTTTACTGTTTGGGATCTTGCCTGGTACTTGTGACCTGGTCTGGCCACTGTTAGAAACAGGATATTGGGCTTGATGGACCCTTGGACTGACCCAGTATCACAAATTCTTATGTTCTTATGCAAGTGTCTAATTTTAGCTTAACAATCTCTTGAGGCATCTGGGTTCTAAAAAGCTGCTTTGTTTTCTGATCTAACTTAGATGGAAAAAAATGGAAAAGGCTTGATTAATCACATATGTACATTGGCACCTTAGTACTTTGGCAAGACCCAAAATATAACTTTGTTCCTGATCTTGCACTGTTCATATGGAAGTGGAGAATGGGACTTAATATATAGAGAGAGCATGCGCTGTCCTCCTTGTTCCATTATGCTTTGGCTACAGCAGGCACTGTGTCCATTTGTTAATTACTTAGGTCCCCACTGAGGGCGAAAATGGAACCAAATGCATTCTGCTCCCTTGAAATCTGCAGTAGAAAGACAGAAAAATCTGATGGCACAGCAACCGCTCATGTTGTTAGCCAAATATTCAATGAGCCGGATGTTTTCATTAATCAGATAACAGAAATGCTACTTGTGTAATTTGGTGGGACTCAGGGACATCTGCCAACTCCTTGGAATTTTTCAAAATATCTGAAATCATTTTTATTCATTATTATTATTTTGAGAATCTCAAATGAACCTTTTTTGCCCATTGCAAAAAAGAAATAATGGTTCCTGTTGCAGCAAAGAGCAGGAACAGAGAATGTTTCTGCAGAATGCGCTTTGCTCTGGTACTCCATTCTTTGACTGTTCACACTCAAAACGTTACTAAAAATACCCAAAGTTAAGAGAATAGAGGCAATTGACTTATATTAATTTTTTAATAAAGGTTTTGGGATTGACTTTAAGAACAGATCAGAATTTGAATGGGGGGATTTTGTTTCCTGGCAGCTGGACTTGTCCACATTTTGCAGAGTTAGCATGGCTGAAGTTCCACAAAGCAGGCCGCTGTGCATAAGAACATAAGAAATTGCCATGCTGGGTCAGACCAAGGGTCCATCAAGCCCAGCATCCTGTTTCCAACAGAGGCCAAAACCAGGCCACAAGAACCTGACAATTACCCAAACACTAAGAAGAACCCATGCTACTGATGCAATTAATAGTAGTGGCTATTCCCTAAGTAAAATTGATTAATAGCCATTAATGGACTTCTCCTCCAAGAACTTATCCAAACCTTTTTTTAACCCAGCTACACTAACTGCACTAAACATATCCTCTGGCAACAAATTCCAGAGCTTTATTGTACGTTGAGTGAAAAAGCATTTTCTCCGATTAGTCTTAAATGTGTTACTTGCTAACTTCATGGAATGCCCCCCTAGTCCTTCTATTATTCGAAAGTGTAAATAACCGAGTCACATCTACTCGTTCAAGACCTCTCATGATCTTAAAGACCTCTATCATATCCCCCCTCAGCCATCTCTTCTCCGACCTGAACAGCTCTAACCTCTTCAGCCTTTCTTCATAGGGGAGCTGTTCCACCCCCTTTATCATTTTGGATTTAATTACATCCAGTACAATATGTTACCATAGGGCATGCCACTTGGCTTGTGATGTCTATGTATTCGCCTTATTACACCCTACTGCTGCTGTGCATAAATTTAACTTGAAATGTGAGATCTCAATGGGATAATAAGCTGTGAATGTCTGGGGTTCCTCAGTTTGATGGTGGTTGCCCTTCTCTGTACCTTCTCCATCGCAACTATATCTTTTTTGAGATGCGGCGACCAGAATTGTACACAGTATTCAAGGTGCGGTCTCACCATGGAGCGATACAGAGGCATTATGACATTTTCCGTTCTATTAACCATTCCCTTCCTAATAATTCTTAACATTCTATTTGCTTTTTGACTGCTGCAGCACACTGTGCCGACGATTTTTTAAAGTATATCCACTATGATGCCTAGATCTTTTCCTGGGCGGTAGCTCCTAATATGGAACCTAACATCGTGTAACTACAGCAAGGGTTATTTTTTCCCTATATGCAACACCTTGCACTTGTCCACATTAAACTTCATCTGCCATTGGATGCCCAATCTTCCAGTCTTGCAAGGTCCTCCTGTAATGTATCACAGTCTGCTTGTGATTTAACTACTCTGAATAATTTGTATCATCCGCAATTTGATAACCTCACTCGTCGTATTCCTTTCCAGATCATTTATATATATATTGAAAAGCACCGGTCCAAGTACAGATCCCTGAGGCACTCCACTGTTTACGCTTTTCCACTGAGAAACTGACCATTTAATCCTGCTCTCTGTTTCCTGTCTTGTAACCAGTTTGTAATCCACGAAAGGACATCGCCTCCTATTCCATGACTTTTTAGTTTTTGAAGAAGCCTATCATGAGGGACTTTGTCAAACGCCTTCTGAAAATCCAGATACATTACATCTACCGGTTCAACCTTTATCCACATATTTATTAACCCCTTCAAAAAAATGAAGCAGATTTGTTGTGATGTGAAACAGCTTAGCAGGCAATGCTAGATTGTCATATCTGGCCTTCTGGGTGCATCAGCAGTGTTTCTCTGAAGGCATGTTCATCCTTTTCTGCCAGTAGGCTGGAATGCAGATTTCTTGACAGATATCAATCTTTTGTTTAAATCTTTTGAGGCCAATATTGAATAAGGTGGTACATGGACAAGTTAACTGGCTAAAGTTAGCCAGATAAATGTCCCAGATATTCAGCAGGATAAACGTCGCACTGAATGCCCCCGAATAAAATTATCTGGCTAAAATTTGCTGAATAACTTTAATTTAATTGGCTATCTTTTGAATATCACCAGTTAGGTTTAAAGTTATCCAGTTAAGGATAACCAGATAATTTTAATCTTAACTGGTTATGTTCAAAAGAGTATAGCTGTTTAAGTGCCAGAATTTTGGGAAAAAAAACAGACCACATGGTCTGTGGCCCGATTCCCCAACCTCTGCCACATCAATGTTGAAAGTAGCCGGGATCGTGCTAGGATAGATTTTTAGAGATATCGGGTGGGTGGGAGGGGAGGGTTGAGGAGAGGAGGGGAGGAAGAGGAGTGGGGCTTTCTGCCACTATACCCAGAACCAGGGAGTGGGGAGACTGCCCAGCGGATCTCACCAAGTTTATTAGTGATTCAGAGGGGTGGGGTGGGGGGGGTGCTCAGCCCAGCAGGGAAGATTTTGAAAATATTACCAGAGGGTCAGGGAATCAGGCTGCAGGGCCATGTGGGACTTTTTAAACTCTGCTTCTTGACTGGCTATATTCTATTCTTTTTGAATACAAGCTAGTTAAATGAAAATTATCCAGCCACACATGGGCAGAGAACTTTAGGTAAGCTCTGAGGCAGTCCTAAAATTATCCGGCTAACTTAACCAGATATAGCTGAAAATCGGCTGTTAGCCAGATAACTTTACCCCACTTCAGAACACCCTTAGACTGCCTTTTATTATCTGGCTAAATTTAGCTAGATAAGTGCCCCAATATTCAGAAAGTTGGTATGTAGCTGGATGACTTGTTAGTTATCCAGCTAAGAGCCTTTGAATATTCATCCTGATTATTCCATTGATTAATAGTGTACATTTATCTTTAATAATATGGGGCCCAGGATGCTTAATATACAATATCATGTTTGGGACATAATCTGAAGTTGTAGTATCAGAGTTAAAAATTGGAAGTATAAAGACTTTACCATAGCCTTGGCAAGGGAGGTTTAAGAGTTGCTCACACTTACCATAGTGTGACCTTAAGACCAGCAGAGGACAGGCGTGTCTCACTCTTCCCCCTACAGGCCCATCAGATCTGCCCACTGCCTGTATGTATTTGATGCCTGTTTGTAGTGAGCCTAAGTCAAACCTTTATTCCTCCAATCAGATCTCCTGCATGGAGAGGATTAAATACTGGATCCAGTCTTTTTGGCTGACAGTCCTTTTCCAGTCTGTAAATTCCCTTGGTGTATGAAAAGCACTCTGGGCAGAGGAGTTTGAATCTGTGCTGTGTGCATCTGCCAGTGGTCTTGGGAAAAATATTTAATTATATCCAGTACAGTATGTTACCATAGGGCATGCCACTTGGCTTGTGATGTCTGTGTATTCGCCTCATTACACCCTACTGCTGCTGTGCATAAATTTAACTTGAAATGTGAGATCTCAATGGGATAATAAGTTGTGAATGTCTGGGGTTCCTCAGTTTGATGGTATTGCATTTTATTGGCTCAATGTCTTGTTTATTTTAAATACTGTACAGCTGAGAGCCTTCAAAATAAACTCTGCATAAGATGCTGTATAAATACAATAAATACTCTGCAAGAAGAGGTGATAAAAGGGCTACCATGAAATTTTCATTCCAAAACACAAATCTAACAGTGTCAGCTCTCATTAGAAAGAGCAAACTTCCACTTGCTTTTAAATGAGAAATTTATTTTCTTTCCAATTTATGGTCATTGGAAAGAAATTTGTAAGAATGCTTTATGACTGTGTGTCTGTACTGAAGCCGCTGGCTAAGGATGATACCTTAAAGTCACTCCCCACCCTCCCACACACACACACACACACACATCATACCCCCTTCCCCCTGCAACACACTTCCCAATCAATACCCACATACTTCATGTATTTATATATACATGTATTTATTTATTTATTTTATATTCTACATCTTCCCAAAGTTGGACTCAAGGTGGAAATGTAAATGAAAAGAGGCATTAGAAAAGCTTACAGTCAAATCCCATTTGTGAATAGTTTCAAGACCCAGTCATGTATATAACATTCTCACAGGACAAGCAGGATGGTAGTCCTCACATATGGGTGACATCATCAGGATGAAGCCCAATCACGGAAAACTTCTGTCAAAGTTTCCAGAACTTTGACTGGCCCCTACTGGGCATGCCCAGCATGGCACTAACCCTGCAGCCAGCAAGGGTCCCCCTTCAGTCTTCTTTTTTCCGCGGCAGCAGTAGCCTCGGGGTTTAGGAGCTCTGAACTGATTCCTGACAGGAATTTTCCTAACGGAATTAATTAAAAATATTTCGCCCCACAGGGGTCCCCCCTCAAGCTTTCTTCGACCGCGGTACTCCGGTAAGTTTTTTCACCATTTTTTGTCGGTTACTGTCTAGTTTGGCCCTCACGGCCTACTGGCCGTCAACTGTACCGCGGCTCGATTTTTCCATGGCCATGGCGTCGGGGTTTCGTCTGTGCCCGAACTGTACTCGCACCATGTCTATCACAGACTCTCAAGGAGTCTGTGTTTTGTGTCTAGGCCATGAGCATGATGTCCTAACTTGCACCAAGTGTGCCCTCATGACACCTAAGGGTGGCAAAGCCAGAATGGAGAAGATGGGACTCCTCTTCCGTGCTCACACCCTGACGCTGTCCATCGCATCGACGTCCTCGGAACCGGCACTGTCGAAGTCGGTCCATCGACAACCGTCCGGTGACCGCCCGCCATCGACGTCTTCATGGCCATCGACTCCCGTTACTCCCCCTCAAGATCGAGGAGATCGTAGGGAGAAGCATCGCCATTGACACCATAGGTCTCGGACCGTCGAGGGAGCGAAATCATCGACTTCGCCACCGTCCGAGCCACCGTTGAAGAAACCCCGTCCAGGAGCAGCACCGACCACTCCTGCAACCGGGACATCGAGGCCACCCTCACCCGATTGGGGTTTGGGAGTCGCGATTCCGCCTGTAAAGGTGGTCCCTCCGACTGTGCCTCAGCCTCCCTCTTCCGTCACAGAGCCGGAGCTGATTGCCCCAGGTCTCCAGGAAGAACTGGACCGGCTGGTCCAGGAGGCCATCGACAAGGCGATGCAACGACTCCAGGTCCCTCCGGCACCGACACCGCCACTGAGAGTGGAACCGGTCACCGACCCAATTCCAGCAGCGCTGGCCACCGCTGCTTTCCCGGATGGAGGCGCTTATGACTGCCCTTCCACAGGTGCTTCCCGGGGTCTCCGATGGCTCCGGTGCCCTCCCCGATAACTGCTTCATCAGGAGGAGAAACACCGTTCCGCATTCCTCCTTCGGGGGTAGTGCCTCAGCCATCGATGCCATGCCATCCCTCGCCACCGATTCACTCATCGGGGGTGATACGCACATCGGCGCCATCAATGCCTTCGATGCCGGCACCGATGCCCCCCAAGGGACTGCGGTTGCCCTTGGCGATTCCTTCGATTTCTCAGAGCCTCAGCCGGGCCCTTCGGGTATCCAACCACCCACTCATCCTACAGGTCAGCCTGTTTATCCTTATGACTCTTGGGGTGATGATACCTCCGCAGATACCGATGATTTACCTTCACCTCTTTCTCCTACTGAAAGTAGAAAGCGTTCTCCTCCAGAGGACCTATCTTTCATTAATTTTGTGAAGGAAATGTCTGAGATGGTCCCTTGTCAACTTCAGACGGAACAAGATGATAGGCACCAGATGATGGAGCTTCTCCAATTCCTGGATGCCCCTAAAGTGATCACCTCTATTCCCTTTCATCAAGTTCTTCTTGATCTCCTTAAAAAGAATTGGGAAAATCCTGGATCCGTAGCCCCAGTACACAGGAAGGCTGACACTACTTATCTAGTACAGTCAGCCCCGGGCTTTCAAAAGTCTCAGCTTGACCACCACTCAGTTCTGGTAGTCAGCTCAGAAGAAGGCAAAAAGAACAAAGCCACACTCCTCTATCCCTCCTGTCAAGGAACACAAATTCCTAGACAATATTGGTCGACGAGTGTTCCAAGGGGCCATGCTCATCTCTAGAATTGCTGCTTACCAGCTGTATATGACCCAATACAACAGGGTCATTTTCAAACAGATACAGGACTTCTCTGAAACCCTGCCTGACCAATTCCAAGAACATCTTCAAACCCTTGTCAACAAGGGCTTTGAAGCAGGGAAACACAAAATAAGACAGCTTACGATATCTTCGACACCTCCACTAGAGTGTTTGCGACTGCCATTTCAGCACGGCGTTGGGCCTGGCTCAAGTCTTCAGACCTTCGCCCAGAAGTACAAGACAGGCTCTCCGACCTGGCTTGTATTGGTGACCAATTTATTCGGTGAACAGATTCAGCAAGTAGTGGCTGAGTTAAAGGATCATCATGAGACCCTCAAAACAGCTCTCGTCGATACCTTCTGACTTCCCGTCTAGACAGCGCTCCAAGAAGGACCCCTAAGAAGTCTTTCTTCCGCCCAAGGAAGTACTATCTCCACCGACAAGGACCCAAGTGACAAGGTCCTATCATAAGTCCCAGCCTCGTCAGCCTCACAAACAAAAGTCTCAAGCAGCTCCCCAACCGGGGCCTGCTTCAGGCTTTTGACTTTCACTTTGAGAGCAGCAGCCTGATCCCTCTGCCAGCCATACCAATGGGAGGTCGACTATGCCACTTTCATGGAATGTGGCAAGCCATCACAACCGACCAATGGGTGCTGGCAATCATTCCTCAGGGTTACCATCTGAATTTTCTTGCTGTTCCATCGGACTCCCCGCCACTACAAGTGTGGGGAGTATCCGACCACTCTGTCCTTCTGGAGCAGGAGGTCTCCCTTCTTCTCCAGTTTAAGAGCAATAGAACCCGTTCCTCTTTCGCAGCAAGACCTAGGGTTCTATTCCCGGTACTTTTGATCCCCAAAAAATCCGGGGCCTTCGTCCATTCTGGACCTACGTGCCCTCAACAAAGTACCTCCAGCGGGAAAAGTTCAAATGGTACCTTGTTGGCTCCCTTCTACCTCTTCTACAAAGAGGAGACTGGCTCTGCTCTTAGACCTCCAGGACGCATACACTCACATTGCGATAGCTCCAGCTCATCGCAAGTACCTCTGGTTTTAGTGGCCCAAAGCATACCAATACCGGGTGCTTCCATTCGGCCTAGCGTCAGCTCCACGAGTCTTTACCCCAAAATGTCTCATAGTTTGTCGCAGCCTTCCTCCGGAAAGAAGGTGTTCATGTCTACCCCTATTTAGACGACTGGTTATTCAGGGCCCCAACCAGCAAGCAGCTGATCGTCCTGAATTGACCCTACACACTCTAATTTCTCTAGGCTTTCTCGTCAATTACGAGAAATCCTGTTTAGTCCCATCTCAAACCTTGTCTTTCATTGGGGCAGACTGGACACTTTACAAGCAAAAGCCTTCCTACCATCAACAACGATTTCAAACCCTCGTGTCTCTTGCTCACCAGTTGCAGTCTCAGTACACAGCGACAGCTCGGCAATTTCCCTTGTCCTTCTCGGACACATGGCGTCCTCAGTCCATCTCACTCCAATGGCCCATCTGGCCATGAGAGTCATGCACTGGACGTTACGGTCACAATGGACTCAAGCGACTCAGTCTCTCTCTACCATTGTCCACATCACCGACGCACTCCATCTGTCTCTCGCCTGGTGGAAAGATCAGAACAACCTCCTCCAGGGACTACCTTTTCATCTACCAGACCCTCAACTCATTCTCACCACCGACACTTCCAACCTTGGCTGGGGAGCTCATGTAAACAATCTACAGACACAAGGATCTTGGTCTCAAGAGGAATCCAAACACCAGATACATTTCCTGGAGCTTCGAGCAATGCGATATGCTCTCAGAGCTTTTCAGGATTACCTATCAAATCACGTCATCCTGATTCAGACGGACAACCAGGTGGCCATGTGGTACATCAACAAACAGGGAGGCACAGGCTCCTTCCTGCTGTGTCATTGAGGCCGCTCAGATTTGGGTGGAAGCGCTCTCCACTCGATGTACCTCAGGGCAACCTACTTGCCGGGAAGTGGACAATGTTTTGGCGGACAAACTGAGTCGTGTCTTCCAACGCACGAGTGGTCGCTCAATCCCTCGGATAGCGACCTCTCTCTTCAACACTGGGGTATCCCCAAATAGACCTCTTTGCGTCCCCTCAGAACTACAAAGTAGACACTTACTGCTCCCCTCATTTGGAGGCGAACACTCGCAGCCAGAGATGCATTCTCCCTCTCGTGGGCAGCCGGGCTGCTTTATGCATTCCTTCCGCTTCCTCTTCTCTCAAACTCTCGTAGAAGCTTCCGTCAGGACAAAGGAACCATGATCCTGATAGCACCTCACTGGCCACGCCAAGTGTGATTTCCAATACTTCCAGGATCTCTCCATCCGCAGGCACATTCCCTTGGGAAAGGACCTGCTTCTGATCACTCAGAACGACGGATGTCTACACCATCCCAATCTTCAGGCGTTGTCCCTAACGGCATGGATGTTGAAAGGTTGATCCTTGAACCACTTAACCTTTCAGATTCGGTTTCTCGTGTCCTCATTGCTTCACGGAAGCCTTCCACAAGAAAGTCTTATTCCTATAAATGGAAAAGGTATACATCATGGTGTTCTTCACAGTCCCTTGATCCCTTTTCCTGTCCCAATCCCGAGATTTTTTGGACTATCTCTGGCATTTATTGGAATCTGGTCTAAAGACTTCCTCAATAAGAATGCATGTCAGTGCAGTAGCCGCTTTCCATAAAGGTGTCGGGGATGCCCCTATATCTTGGGCAACCCCTCATAACATGTTTTCTTAAAGACTTGCTCCATATCAAGCCACCCTTACGTCCTCCGGCCCCTTCTTGGGACCTTAATTTGGTTCTTGGTCGGCTCATGAAACCTCCATTTGAGCCTCTTCACTCCTGTGACCTAAAATATCTCACATGGAAGGTGATTTTCCTTTTGGCTATCACTTCAGCTCGCAGGGTTAGTGAGTTGCGGCCCTAGTTACCTATCCACCTTACACTAAACTCCTGCAGGATAGGGTGGTACTCCGCACTCACCCTAAGTTCTTGCCTAAGGTAGTTTCGGAGTTTCACATTAATCAATCCATCATACTACCTATTTTCTTCCCAGGCCCCACTCCAATCCAGGGGAACAGGCTCTGCATACCCTTGACTGTAAACGGGCTCTACCGTTCTACCTAGACCGGACAGTTGCCTACAGGAAGAGCACTCAGTTATTCGTCTCTTCCATCCCAATAAATTAGGGCAGCCTGTGGGTAAACAGACTCTTTCCTCCTGGTTGGCGGACTGCATATCTTTTTGCTATCAGCAAGCAGGCATTCCTTTCCAAAACCGTGTTAAAGCACACTCGGTGAGGGCCATGGCGACCTTCAGTAGCACACCTACAATCGGTGCCACTTCCTGACATTTGCAGGGCTGCCACCTGGAGCTCACTCCACACTTTCGCAGCCCACTATTGCTTTGGACCAAAGCCGGAAGACAAGATTCCATCTTCGGCCAATCTGTCCTGCGTAACCTGTTTCCAACGTGACATACCAACACACTTCCGCCTGCCCGGTGGGGTGCGGATGTCCTCTACCAAATTCCACCCCAGTTGTTGTGCCCTGTTGCACGCCTTTGGGTACATTTGGTGCATGTTCGGACATCCTCAGCTCGGTTACTCACCCATAAGTGAGGACTACCATCCTGCTTGTCCTGTGAGAAAGCAAGTGTTGCTTTCCTGTAACAGGTGTTCTCACAGGACAGCAGGATGTTAGTCCTCACGAAACCCGCCCGCCACCCCGCGGTGTTGGGTTCGTAATGCTTTATTGTTTTGTTTTTTCGGCACTGCCTGTAGCTATGAAATAAGATTGAAGGGGGACCCCTGCTGGCTGCAGGGTTAGTGCCATGCTGGGCATGCCCAGTCGGGGCCAGTCAAAGTTCTGGAAACTTTGACAGACGTTTTTCCGTGATTGGGCTCCATCCTGATGATGTCGCCCATATGTGAGGACTAACATCCTGCTGTGCTGTGAGAACACCTGTTACAGGTAAGCAACACTTGCTGTCTATCATCAAGGTTCAGAAAGTTGGGTTGAAGATGTGGGTCGTGGGGCAGGCTTGGCTGAAAAGCCATGCCTTGGTTTTTTTCCTGAACTTAGGGAGCCTGGCTCCAGGCACAGGGTTAGTGGTACTTTGTTCCACATTTTTGCTGCATAACAGCTGAAAGCACAGAGACTCATGCAGGAAAGTCTGCAGCGGTCAGGGGAGGAGGAAAGTGCAGTCATTTCGGTGGACCGGAGTTCCTTGAGGGCTTGTAAGGGGAGAGAAATGAGGAGAGGTATTCAGGGGACTGTTTATTCAAGCATTTGAAGACAAAGCAGAGAGTTTTAAATTGTATCCTGTTGTTTACTGGGAACCAGTGAAGTTTTTGTAGAATAGGCTTGATATGATCAATTGTTTCCACCTACCAAAACTCTTGTAGCAGTACTTTGTAGGAGCTGGATGCACATCCAACTGTATGGTGAAATATCATTGTATAAGGAATTGGAGTAATCAATTCAGCTGGTGGTTAATGCATGTATTACAGTAGCAAGAGTGCATTTATCAAGGAAATTGCATAGTTTGCGGATCTGATGCAGATATATGAAGAAGGACGATATTATTTTTGAAATGTGGGGTTCCATTGTGAGATTCTTAGGCTTTGTGTTGCGGTCTCTGCCACTTCCCCTTCGCTAGGTCTGAACAGTGCCTACCTCCGCTGCTGGAAACGCCGCGTTCCGCGTGGCTGGGACCCCGGCGGCGCTGCCTGCGCACGTGGTGGCCGCCATTTGCTTGCCCGTCTCCTCGCTGCCCTCGCGCGTGCGCAAGGACGCCCACTTTGTGCGCTCAGTTCCCGGAAGTCTGGCCCCGCCTCTGCTGATGACGCCACGCCCTAAGCCCGATATAACCGGCGTCCGGTCTCCTTCTCCTTGCCTTGCAACGAGGTTCACTACTGCCTAGTAGTTCTGAGTTGCGCTTCGTCTGTTCCTCGTTCCTGACTTGACCTTTGGACTGCCTTTGACTTCGCTTCAGCCTGTCGCCTGCCTCTGACCTTGGTTCGTTCCTGACTTCGCTTCAGCCTGCCGCCTGCCTCTGACCTTGGTTCGTTCCCGACTTCGCTTCAGGCCTGCTACAGACTCCATTCCAGTCTACAGCCTGCTTCAGTCCACGGCCTGCTACAGACTCCATTCCAGTCTACAGCCTGCTTCAGTCTACAGTCTGCTACAGACTCCATTCCAATCTTCAGCCTGCTTCAGTTCCAGCTTGCTACAGACTCTGCTTCAGTATCCGGTTAGTTACAGTTCCAGCTGCCGCCCGCTGCCCCTGTCATCAGCTGGCCCTCGGCCTGTACAGCGGTCCTCGGACTATCTTATACTTTTGGACTTCCTATACTACACTCCCCGGCTTAAGCCTTTCCTGCCACTGGACTTAGAGCCTATTCCCCAATTCCCAAGGTTCCAGGACCCTACGGGCTCCTCCTGGGGGGCTCCTGGTTCCCGGGTGAACACCGCCAGCCTGTGGCTCCGCCTCCCGGCCTACCCTGTCATCCTAGGTGGGCCGGCCCAAGGGTCCACTACCTCGCCTGCAGTATCCGACTGCAACAGTTTGCAAGGCCATGGACTCGGCGGAGGCCCAAGCCTGCAGGCCATTCCAGGGATGGCTCAACGCCTCCAGCAACAACAGCACTGCATTGATACCCTCGCTGCCACTGTGGAACAGTTGGTCTCTCGTCTAGAGGTTTCCACTCGGGAGTTGCCCCGGCACCCGCGGCCATTCAACTTCAGTCACTCAGCTACCCACGCCTACCGGTACGCCGGGGACAGCAAGACATGCCGTGGTTTCCTAAACCAGTGCCAAGTGCGCTTCACTCTTCTGCCAGTGCAGTTTCCCTCGATGCAGCCAAGGTAGCATTTTATTTCTCCCTGCTGGACGGCAAGGCCCTCGACTGGGCTTCACCCTTGTGGGAACGTTCAGGATCCTTTGCTACAGAACCTACAAGACTTCCTCCTTAACTTCGCCTTGCCTTTGATGACCCCGCACGCCGATCCACCGCGGCCTCGGAGCTCTTGCACCTCCGGCAAGGGACACGCCCGGTGGCTGAGTACATTATAGACTTCCGAACCCTGGCCATGGAGGTCGCTTGGCAAGACGATTGCCTTAAAGGGATCTTCCTCGAGGGTCTGGCAGGCCGCATCAAGGATGAACTGAGGTCGGGATCTCCCTGAGGACTTAATGATCTAATGGACATTGCTGGTAGGGTGGATCGCCGTCTCCAACAACGGGATAGAGAAACTCGCTCGAGTCGCCGAGCCCACCACAGCTGTCTACCTCCTCCAGAACACCTGCTCCCAAGGCTCTTCCTCCCACTGTGCCTAGTGGGGAACCCATGCAATTGGGCAGATCCCCACTAACCCCTGAAGAAAGGAAGAGACGTCGCTCCCTAGGCCTCTGCCTCTATTGTGGAGGCAAGGGGCACTTTCTTGCTTCTTGCCCAGCGTCCGGGAAACGCTCATGCCTAGGTTACACTGAGGAGCTACACCTAGGCGCTACTGGATCAGCTCCTCTCTGCACGCTACCAGTAATCTGAAATACCCCGGTGGGGAACTCCAGATCCATGCCTTCATTGACTCTGGCGCTGAGGGGAATTTTATTGTGGCCGATCTGGTGACTCAGCTTTCCCTTCCGACTCTACAGAAGGTCCCCCTCTGCGGATCTCCTCGATCCGAGGCACTCTGCTTCCTGGGGTCATTACCTGCTCCACGGCCCATTGACACTGCAAACAGGCCTGTTCCACTCGGAGGAGATCTCCCTGCTCGTCTTGGAGCGAGC
This sequence comes from Rhinatrema bivittatum, assembly GCF_901001135.1. Taxonomy (NCBI): domain Eukaryota; kingdom Metazoa; phylum Chordata; class Amphibia; order Gymnophiona; family Rhinatrematidae; genus Rhinatrema; species Rhinatrema bivittatum. The sequence goes on along the minus strand of NC_042622.1, from coordinate 130,970,278 downwards.
GGTGCACCCGTTGGTTTTGGGACTTCCTTGGTTACGTCAGCATTCTCCCGTGATACAATGGGATAACTTCCAACTGGTTCGTTGGGGCCTGCCTGCTTTGAACACTGTCTACAGCTCCCACGTCCACCCAAACCTCTGCACCTCTGCTCCTCGCACCTCCTACCTGAGCCATACCAAAGCTTGAGGACGTTTTCTCCAAGGAGATGGCGGAGATCCTTCCCAGCACCGGCCTTTGATTGTCCTATCGACCTATTGCCGGGCACCACGCCCCCTCGTGGCCGAGTGTATCCCCTGTCGCTACCCGAAACGAAGGCCATGTCCCAGTATGTTACGGAGAACCTAGCCAAGGGGTTCATCCGCCCTTCTCGCTCGCCTGCTGGTGCTGGATTCTTCTTTGTGGCCAAAAAGGATGGCTCTCTCCGGCCGTGTATCGACTATCGCGGCCTGAATGCCATCACCAAAGAGACCGGTACCCCCTCCCGTTGATCCCGGAGCTTCTGGATCGCCTTCAGGGTGCCCGCATCTTCACGAAGTTGGATCTCAGAGGGGCCTACAACCTCGTCCGTATACGCCCAGGGGACGAATGGAAGACGGCATTTAATACCAGGGATGGGCATTACGAGTATCTGGTAATGCCCTTTGGACTCTGCAATGCCCCCGCCGTCTTCCAGCACCTCATGAATGAGGTACTGCGCATGCTCCACTCACATGTCATAGTCTACCTGGACGACGTGCTCATCTTTTCCAAGGATGTGGACTCCCATCGCCGCCACGTTACACAGGTTCTTCAGGCCCTCCGAGACAACCACTTGTATGCCAAGCTGGAGAAGTGTACTTCGAGGCTGAGTCGTTGCCCTTCTTGGGATACATCATCTCCTCTACCGGCTTCCGCATGGACCCAGAGAAAGTAGCGGCCATCACCAAGTGGCCTCAGCCCACGGGCCTCAAAGCCCTCCAGCGATTCCTGGGCTTCGCTAATTTTTAGACATTTTATCCCACGATACTCGCATCGAGTTGCTCCGCTCACGGCCCTGACCCGCAAGGGAGCTGACGCCAAGAACTGGCCTGACGCTGCGGTAGCCCTTCTCCGACCTCAAAGAGGCATTTCTTTCAGACGTTTGCCTCCGGCATCCAGATCCCTCCAGACCGTTCATTGTGGAAGTCGACGCCTCCAGTATAGCGGTTGGGGCGGTTCTCAGCCAACACTCCGACTCTGGCCAACTCCTCCCCTGCTCTTACTTCTCCAGGAAGTTTTCTCCAGCCGAGAGCAATTACTCCATCGGGGACAAGGAGCTGTTGGCGATTAAGCTCGCCTTCGAAGAGTGGAGACAATGGCTCGAGGGTCCCTGCATACAACCACCGTATACACAGACCACAAGAACCTGGAGTTCCTGTCACAGGCTCAACGACTGAACCCCCGCCAAGCCCGCTGGGCCATGTTTTTCAGTCGTTTCGACTTTGTTCTGCAATATCGGCCGGCGGCCAAGAACCTCCGAGCGGATGCTCTCTCCCGTACTTCATGCGTCGAGGAGGATCAAGAACCTCCTCAATTTATCCTGGACCCGAGTAAGGTCCGCCTGTCCGCTTTGACGGTCCTCTCTCAGGATAGGACTGTAATTCCTCTCCGGGATCGCCTAACGGCCTTACGCTGGGCTCATGACTCCCTCATCGGCACGCAGGAGCGAAAGAACTTTAGAACTTATCAACCGCTTCTATTGGTGGCCCAACATCCGGGGGATGTCTACTCCTATGTGAGTTCCTGCCCCACCTGCGCGCCGTCAAAAGCCCAGTCCTGGATCCCCTTGTGGCCTTCTGCAACCACTACCAGTCCCCCCACCGAACCTGGACCCACATAGCTACGGACTTCGTGGTGGACTTACCCTCGTCTTGCGGGCATACGGTCATCTGGGTCACCGTTGACCGCTTCTCAAAGATGGTGCACCTAGTTCCCTTGCCTAAACTTCCTTCAGCGCCCGAACTGGCCCGTCTCTTTGCTCAGCATGTCTTCAGGCTACATGGTCTTCCCCAAGACATAGTCTCCGACCGGGGACCCCAGTTTGTAGCACGCTATTGGAGAGGTCTCTGCAAGGTGCTTCAAGGTAAAGCTCAGCTTCTCCACAGCCTTTCACCCACAGGAGCAACGGGCAGACCGAAAGAATGAATCGGACCCTAAAGGCCTACCTCCGAGCCTTCGTTAATGAAAAACAGGATAACTGGTCGGAAACTACTGCCCTGGGGCCGAGTTTGCCTACAACAACCAAGCTCACGCCGCTACCGGCAAATCCCCGTTTCAGCTTGTCTAGGAAACCACTAAGACCTCTGCTCCCGCTGGCTGTCCCCAGCGCCTTGCCTGCCGTTTTAAGTGACAGCGCAGCAACTACGGACATTGTGGCACAGAACTCAGAACCAACTACGCCGCTCAAGCCGCTGTCCGCCAAACAAGCGGCCGACCGCCACCGACGACCAGCTCCCACCTACCAGCCAGGGGACCAGCACCAGGAACATCCATCTCCGCCTCCTATCACGGAGATTTGCACCCAGGTTCTGTGGTCCATTTCGGGTTGCTGAGAGAGAGTGGGCCTGGTCTCGTATCGGGCTGAGACTGCTTTCAACTCTCCGTATCCACAATGTCTTTCATGTGTCCCTGCTTAACCCGTAGTCCTCTCTCGTTATCACCGTACGCCCCTGGATCCTACTTCAACAGCCATCGATGACGACCCCACTTACCAGGTTGCGTGAGGTCTTGGACGTCCGCTTCCACAACCGTAGATGGGAATACCTACTGGCGTGGGAGGGCTGCGGTGATGAAGATAAACACCTGGGAACCCAGCCGCAATATCCTTGACAAGAACTTATTGCAGCAGTCTCCATCAGGACCACCCAGGAAAACCGGGGCCTCTCAAGAGGGGCCGTAAAGGGGGGGGGGTACTGTTGCAGGTCTCTGCCGCTTCCCCTTCGCTAGGTCTGAACAGTGCCTACCTCCGCTGCTGGAAACGCCACATTCCGCGTGGCTGGGACCCCGGAGGCGCTGCCTGCGCCACATGGCGGCCCGCCATTGCTTGCCCGTCTCCCTGCTGCCTCGCGCTGCGAGGAACTCCCCTTTGTGCGCTCAGCTCCCGGAAGTCTGGCCTGCCTCTGCTGATGACGCCACACCCTAAGCCCGATATACCCAGCGTCTGGTCTCCCTTCTCCTTGCCTTGCAACGAGGTTCACTACTGCCTAGTAGTTCTGAGTTGTGCTTTGTCTGTTCCTCGTTCCTGAACTTGACCTTGGACTGCCTTTGACTTCGCTTCAGCCTGCCGCCTGCCTCTGACCTTGGTTCGTTCCTGACTCGCTTCAGCCTGCTACGACTCCATTCAGTCTACAGCCTGCTTCAGTCCACAGCCTGCTACAGACTCCATTCCAATCTTCAGCCTGCTTCAGTTCCAGCTTGCTACGACTCTGCTTCAGGTATCCGGTTAGTTACAGTTTCCGCTGCCGCCCGCTGCCCTGTCATCAGCTGGCCCTCGGCCTGTACAGCCGGTCCTCGGACTATCTTATACTTTTGGACTTCCTATACTACACTCCCGGCTTAAGCCTTTCCTGCCACTGGACTTAGAGCCTATTCCCCAAGTCCCAAGGTTCCAGGACCCTACGGGCTCCTCCTGGGGGGCTCCTGGTTCCCGGGTGGAACACCGCCAGCCTGTGGCTCCGCCTCCCAGCCTACCCTGTCATCCTAGGTGGGCTGGCCCAAGGGTCCACTACCTCGCCTGCAGTATCCGACTGCAACACTTTGCACTAATTCCTTAGGAGGTAAGGCAATACTTGCTAGTGAGGATAATGATTTGTAAGGGGTAGTTTTGGTGGCTGAGCTAGAGGAGTTCCGATTTAGATGGGTTTCGTTTGTATGTGTATGCCAAGCCTTGGACTACCTTTGTAAGACAGTTATTGAGATTCTCATATGATTTTAATATTATGATTGTATTCTTGTTCATCGCCTAGTCCTTCCAGTGTTAGGCGATTCATAAATAACAATAAATGGAAATGGAAAAGGGATAAAGTTTAGTTAGATCCCATTTTGATGAAGAATTGGATGAGATCTGACAGATCTCTACACACACACACTGTACATTCTAAAGTTGCCTGGTAACTTAATACCCCCACCTCCGAGCCCCATTTCTCATCATCATGACATAGCTGATGTATCTACCTTTAGCTTGAGATCTATTTTTATTTTGAAGTGTGGCTTGAATATTTTTGGAAGGGAGGAGTGTGTTGGAGAGGAAATAAACCAGAGACAAACAGATTTACAGACTCACATAAATTAAATCATCTTCCTGGGTGATTATGCAAACTAAGGAGGAGAAAACTTCCTGGCTCTTTAGTAAAGTCAACAGAAGACACTTTTAGACCAGATTATTTTTTGGCCTTCATTGTGGAATTGATAGTAGGGTTTGTTTTGATAGGTAATTTTAATTCATCTGTTTAGTGACTGACAATGCAGATGCTACCTACAGTAAGATAATTGTGCCAGTTCAGAAGGGTTTCCTTCAGTGCCCTGCCCTATACAAACACACCCTCCTTGACAAGGGAGAAAAGCCAGAAGTGTGGTGCTGAAGTAGAAACCTAATCAATTTGTTGAAAATACACAGAATTTCATATACATAGCTTGATCACAGTCTGAATTAATTGGAACCTATACATAGTGCTGTTTGAAATATAATCCCATGTAGCCAGAGGCAAATACATCACTCCCTGATGCCACTCTGCAAATCTCTGGTCTTCTCAAGAGTTTAGTACTTTGTCTGTGATTTAATTTATTCAGCTGCTTTTGGCAATAATATTGCTCCTTATTCTCATAACAGGTTGTGAAGCTTTTGTGTAGCCCATTCACTATTTATTTTATGTATTTATAAAATTTCTATACCACCCATCAGCATTTTTGAGTGGTTTACAATGTAACATTCATAAAATACATAAATTGTATATAAGAAAATAAATATGTCAAAAAAACAATAAAAACACCATAAAAAACAAAAAATACATTGATTAAGCCTCATTTCCAGCTTCAAAGGTATCTCCAGTCTATGAAATATAATAAACTCAAATATAAACCACTTGCTTCTTTCATAAATAGAGGATAAAGCAGTAAAATAATCATTTGTAATACCCAGCTCTTCATTCATTAAATAATTTCTTAAAAGCTCATAAGTGGCTGAATGAATATTTCTGATTATAATACCCAAAATGAATGACAAGTTACCAAACATCCAAATTGTTTTATTTGTCTTGGCTCTTTGTAGCTAAAGTGTTCCTTTTCCTAACCTGACCGCCGGCACACTTTAAAAAAAAAATGTTTTTTTAAACCTTTTGCTCTGGGCAGGCTTTAATTTCTGAATGTAAAAATGTGCTGGTCGGGTGCACATTTTTTTTTTTTTTTTGGATCTGGGGAGAATAGCAAATAGCCTCATCAACATGCATTTGCATGTGATGAGTGGTATTAGCTTCACGGGGGGGGGGGGGGGGGGGGGGAGGGGCAAATCCGTGTCCAACTACGGGTTTAAACAGTGTGCTGAGCTGAGCGTGCTGTATTGGATCCTCCTGAATGTTACTATGTAAGGTGCAACAGCAGAATGGCAGAGGCTAGGCTAGAGAGAAAGATGAAAAAGATGGTGAGAAACCCCAGCTGGGAAGGAAATCCATTTAGCAGTTTTGATTTATGCATGCAGTGATTCTTAGAAGGAGGAGATCATCAGGCCTGAGGAGTCTGATTTGCATGTGAGAGATGTGTTGAGGGGTGAATCCTGGTATTGTACAGTGCCACTATCTGTCTGTGTTCTTCAAGGGTGTGTTGCCTCCTCTTCCTCCCCAGCAAAACTCTGACCATATCCTAGCATTGGGAGCCCAGAAAATATTTACACAACCAAGAATCAAGATAGGCGTTTCATTCTGGCATGGTCATGATGATGCTCTCTGCCCTATTCCCAATTAAAAAGTTTTCTTTACTATTTAAGGAATAAAATACAGAGGAGTAGCAGAAATAAATAGCATTGTGTAGAGAGCATGACCACACCATTCTTATTGTCAGTGTTTTCATTAAGAAAATGAGAGCATTTGGGGGAGGCCAGGGAGGTGGGTGTGAAGGGGGGGGGGGGGGGACTTTGAGTTGCAGTAAAGTAGGAGGGGCTTCCATCCCTTTTGGGCTTTACTCCGACAGCTCATTGCTCTTTCTTCATTCCTTGTGTTTGCTTTTGCCCCAAGCAGTGGACTAAATTATTGCTGCTGCTGCTGCTGGACATGTTACCTTTTACTTCTCTTCAGCTGTCTGTTGCTGGATTTGCGTGCGGTAGAAGGGTTAGCTAGCCGTTCTCAACGAGGTAAGAGAGTGCAGTGGTGGTGGAAGAGGGGGATGGAAGTTCAGAGTGTATCTGTCCATACCTACAGCAGCCTTGAATCAAATAGTCATCTCCATTTTGAGGCTTTTTTTTAAAATTTACAATAATTTATTAATGCACATCTTAAGAATCCTATTCCCTTATACAATAATTTTATGCTTGTTGCTGCCTATAGAATATCTCTGGTACAAAAGTACTCGTACTCTGTATAATAATAATGCTATAATCATAATGCAAGATCTCATGTGAGATCTCATATGCATCTCAATAGTAGTGGAAGAATAAGGGGTTTTTTTCTCTTATTTATATTTTTCTAGAAGGTTATGAAGGTGTTGTTTTTTGTAATCATTCTTTTATCTCTTATTTCTCACTCCACTTGTAAGATGCTGTTAAATGTCCTAAGCATTTATTGCCTCTTATTTATTTATTTATTTATTTATTTTTTCTCCAAGAGCTGGCAAAGGATTTCACACCTATCCTTAGTTCCCCTTCCCCACCCCTCCCCCTTCTTACCTCATTGTTCATCTGCTGGAGGGGGGGGGCTGACCTCCCTCCTCTTCCTCCTCCTCCTCCCTCCTCCTGGTCTTACTCAATTGAAAGATACATGCGGGTATATTGGATGCATGGGCAAACAGTCACAAAAAGAGGTTGGAGTTTCAAAAGCACAATTCTGGAAAACCATTACCACAAAAACGATGCTTGCACATCTGTGTGGTTTTTTCCTCAAGTTGATTTATGCTATTCACCACAATTTCTGTTCTCCCCTTTCATATTCTCTGGACAAAATATAATGACATTTATTACCAATAATTTAAAGCTGTGGATTTGACAAGCCAGGGAGCCACAGATGGCTCTTTCACAAAACAGGAATTTTATTTTTTAGATCTGTGCAGTGTGAAATGGAGCTATAGCTCAAATTTATCAGTTTTAAAAATAAGTAATGGTTTGAATGCTGCTCTTAGCTGTTCAGTGCCAAGTTTGCTCATGTGAAGTGGAAAGCAGCAGCATGGACAGCACTCCATTCTCTCTAGGGAAACGCTATATTCTGGGGATTTTGTCCTCCTATATACAACATGGAATGAGAACGTCGTCTGTGTTAGTGCTACTCTTTACCAGCTTCTGCTATAGGGTGCTTGTGGACTACGAAGAAAAACAGAACTTATTATCAGCTTTCCAGTGTGTAAAAGAAAGTGTCTGGGGAATGGGGGGAGAGAGGGATTTCACCAACTTTAATTGCATGATTGAAATGCAAATGACAGTTGTACCAATAAAATGTTTTGAGGGTTTTCTTTCTTAATAAAAAGCCAGGGCATTTTGACAATGCAAAATGACAAGTTTTTTAAAAGCAAGAAATGTTTTTTTCCAGTAATGTCCAAAACCATGTAGAGGGTAATTTTCAAAGCCATTTTTTATTGAAAAAAACAGTGTTTACCCACAGAATGGGCTTGTAAAAATTGCATGCATGTAGGTCCTGTATGTGTGTAAGTTTACCCATACTAAGCAGAGGCATTCCCAGGGAGGGGTTGAGAGAGGTTTGCACTTACTTGCTTTGATTTTTCAAAAGGATAAAATGTGTTGTGAGTAGTTTTGGTGGGTGAATTTTCAAAGTGAAAATATGCATATACATTCCCTTTGAAAATTGGTTGTAAAGCCTATGAATAATTGCCTTTCACTGTGTGCAGGCTGTTACAAAATTACCTCCTTAATGCCTGGCAGTGTATTTCTATGCCAAAGCATCTGTTGGTTTGAAACTGATTTTGTGATGATCTGACATAGCTTGTTGTGCCAGTATGGTTGTTACTGTAGAACTAGCCCTAGTTTAAGATGCACAGAGTTTGAATCACAGCAGCATATTTTTGGATGTCTTAAACAGATGGTTTTTCTTGTTTTTACTATTTCTGTCACCCAGTGCAATCCTAAACTGATTTGCTGGCATAGGACAGGTAGATTGTCACCAGGGCAACTTGTGTGACTCACTTGAGAATGAGAGGAATAGTCCCAGTGTTCTCCTGATGTTTGCTATTTAAAGACTCAGTGTTTAAGGTTAAACAATTTTAATTGCTTAAAAATGAACACTTGCATGTACACTTTACCCTACTGTAGAAATTAAAAATATATGTTTTGCTAAGGGGTGCCTAATAGCGAGTAGAGATGTGAATCGTTTTTTGTGTTCGTGTCGTTCTTCGTTTTTCGGCCGCTGCTGAAAATGTTGGTTTTTTGCGGTTCAGGGGTTTTTTTTTTTCACGAAAAATCGTTTTTGAGTTAGGCGCGCTAACTCCCCGTTAGCGCGCACTAACAAAAACCGTTAGATTTGTTATTTTTTGTTACTTTTTGTTAGTTTTTGTTAGTGCGTGCTAATGGGAGTTAGCGCGCACTAACGGGGAGTTAGGGGTAGATTTTCAGACGAGCGCGAACAGCCTACTTTTGTTTGCGCTCCAGGCGCAAACAAAAGTACGCTGGATTTTAGTAGATACGCGCGTAGTCGCGCGTATCGGCTAAAATCCTGGATCGGCGCGCGCAAGGCTATCGATTTCGTATAGCCTGCGCGCGCCGAGCCGCACAGCCTACCCCCGTTCCCTCCTAGGCCGCTCCGAAATCGGAGCGGCCTAGAAGGGAACTTTCCTTTGGCCCTCCCCTCACCTTCCCCTCCCTTCCCCTACCTAACCCACCCGCCCCGGCCCTTGTCTAAACCCCCATCCTACCTTTGTCGGGGGATTTACGCCTCCCGGAGGGAGGCGTAAATCCCCGCGCGCGAGCGGGACTCCCTGCGCGCCGGGCGCGACCTGGGGGCGGGTACGGAGGGCGCGGCCACGCCCCCGGGCCGTAGCCACGCCCCGGTTCCCGCCCCCAAAACGCTGCCGACACGCCCCGAAACGCCGCGACGACCGGGCCCGCCCCGACACGCCCCCGACACGCCCCCCTCCGAGAACCCGGGACTTACGCGAGTCCCGGGGCTCTGCGCGCGCCGGGAGGCCTATGTAAAATAGGCTTCCCGGCGCGCAGGGCCCTGCTCGCGTAAATCCGCCCGGTTTTGGGCGGATTTACGCGAGCAGGGCTCTGAAAATCCGCCCCTTAGTGCGCACTTACTCCCGTTAGTGCGCACTAATCCAAAAAACTAATTTTCATGAAAAAACGGGAAAATTCAATCATTTTTTGGGGTCCCTGAAACATGTCGAATTGGACAATTTCGTTGAAATTTTCCAATTCGGAAAAAATGAATGCACATCTCTAATAGCGAGTGGTTGGACTCCAAAAGCCTGGATTTATTACAGTGGAAATCAATGATAATAGACTTGCTTCTTTTGGAAAATGAATCAGCGAAAGCGTCATCAAAAAGAGCTAAGCGGTTTTTTCGTAGTATATGGGACCCCTTTGTATACCTACTTCCTGTGGAGATCAAAAACAAGTTGATATCTGCTTGATAATATGACACTGCCTTACTGCACAGGTCTATGGATTGTATATGTCTACATTTTCTCAATTCCCTCAGACACTCTATTTCCTTGTACTTCAGGGCAGGGAGGTCTGGGTGAGTAGGGTATGCAAAGGGGATTAGCAGTCACAGTATGTATTAAAAATGGCATCTTTGTTGATGTGTTATGGAGGTGGGCTATAGTGTCCTCTGTCCTGCTTCCTGTTATGTTGAAATACAAATAAAGATGGAAAAAAATTGTTTTGTGAGCCCCAGACCCTGGTCCTTTGTAGGAGTCCATGGGACATACACACAGTACCCGGGGCTAAATGGCCTTCCCACGTTACTCGATCTCTTCAGCCCCAGACCTGCAGGATTCTCTTGGGGTGGGGGGGCAGGGATAGGGAAGAGGATAACGTTCTGGGCCTGGGTGTGATTTGATGCTTCTTTAATGGGCACCAATAACCAAACTGGGTACAAAGCTGGTATTCCAGCACAACTTTACTGATGATTTTGAGTAAGCACAAAATGGGGCACTCTATGCAAATCACTATCAGATGATATCCACATAACAAGTCAGCTTGATAAATAGGTAAACCTGTGTTTCTTTGATCCCATAAACAAATTCTCGGGGTCCCCTGCTTATTCTGGATTACAGTTGTGAAGCCTTCCTGGCTTACTTATAGATGGTTGGGTTGCTTCCCAATTTAAACTCCCAAGACAAATAATTTGGATCCATTTGCTGGTTATCAGTGTATCCACTACTCTTCTCCTTTTCATACTCTGTTGTACTGGATGGGCACATGTGGTTGGTTCCTCGCTCTTGCTTCCTTCACTTATGATGGATACTAGATAAATATCCTACCTCTGCCAATAATTCTGCCGCATTGACACTGATCCGCTCAGGCTGGGAGAACCAGAATGGAATATAAAGCCAGTTCCCAATCTAAAGGGAAAGAAAGGATGTAAAAACTTCCTTGCAACTGAAATTCCAAAAGGAATCAGCCTTCTAAAAGTAAAATAAGCTGAAAGTTGCTCACATTTCAAAAATTCCTCATTTCAGTGACTGGGGTTTAGGATTTTTACAAGGAAAGGGAATTGAAATCAACATTCATCTCCTTCAGATTTTCAACCAAAAACTCCTCAGTGTTTTTCAATCAGTGTGCCTTCAAAACTGATCAGGTGTGCCTCAAAAAAAATCACTACTGCCCGATGTTCAGATTCAGGCCAGCACCTGGGCTCTGCTTTCAGCAGCTTGTAGCAACAATGATGGCTCTGAAACATGTCCTTTCTGAAAATGTATGTAATCATGCATGCCTCTTCCTAGCTACAGAATGAGCCCTGGAGTGTGGTAATTATTAGGCAACATGCAGTGCACTGATAACTGGGCCCCACTTTGTGCAGCGCACGCAGCACCTTCTTATCTTTCCTCTCTTGAGCCTCCTTGAGTCCTTCCAGCCTCTGTCTTTTCCCCAGGCTGAGTGAAATGGGGACAGTATGCACTGAGCACTGGAAGCGACTCACTGGGCAGACCATTTGTAGATAGGAAGGGTTTAGGGGGTGGAGAGGAGAGGAGAGGGGAAGAATGAGGAAGTTTAGGTAGGGGAACTGGGGGGGGAGCCCTGGTTGTGTCTCCGCGCATATTAATGGAAAATTTGCCCTCCCTGCGGGCAGCGCCTGCACATGAGCGCCAGGTTTTAAAATTCAGCGAGCATGTGTGCATGTCCATCAGATTTTCTAACATGCACGCGCATGTTATAAAATTGGCGTGTCAATGTGCGTGCACCAGGAACCGTGGGCACATGGACGGTCGTGCACTCCTTTTAAAATCCACCTCCATATTGTTTTTTTGTGCTAGTATATGGAACTATTACTGAAAGGTTGCTCGCACCAAATTTAACGACAGCTCAGGAGCTGGCATTAAAGCATGCCGTGCTCAAGGGCTCACCGAAAAACAAAAAATCCTGCTCTCTGTGATTCCTCCTATTAATATTGTCACGTTACTAACTAGGAGGAACCACAGAAAGCAGAATAATGCTGTGCTCAAGGTCTCAACCAAAAAAAAATCCTGCTTTCTGTTGTGCCTCATAGGGGGAACCACAGAACGCAGCATCCCCAAGGTCTGTCCTGGTTGGCCAAGCGGTCCAGGTCGGACCCGAGTGTCCTGTACCTGAAATGGCACATCTGAGGTCCCTGTGGTAAAACAGGCCTTGCCAAACTCCAAATCCTCCCTCCAGGCCAGGAACCCCTGCCAGCAGTCAGTGAAGGAGTGAATAAATGATTAAGTGTCAGCACTTAATATTCATTTATATTTATTTATATTTATTTATTTATATTCTAAATGTATTAGACTAAGGAATTTTACTTCCTGCTCATTCATTCATTCATTCTGTTTCATTGTAAACCGGTTTGATATGCATTTTATGCAGGAAAATCGGTATAAAAAAACTTTAAATAAATAAATAAATAAATTTATTCACTCCTTTGCTTACTGCTGATTGGTCCATTCACTGTTACATGTCAGTGAAAAGGACCAATCGATAACAACTCTGCTGAGGGTGGGGTGGTAGCACTGGCCAGGATGTTGTGGGCACACAGCCATGTTTCCTGGGCATCCGATGCAGAGTGTTAGTGACGCACAGATTATCCATTGCATGTCCCTTTTAGCATGACAGCTCATTTGCCTATTGCATTGAGCACCCAGGAGAGGTGGTTGTGCGCACGTTCAAAAAACGTGCACCCAGTATGGACGCACATTTTTTACAAGATGATATTGCATTGGCCTGTAAGTCTGTTCTTAAGAGTTCATTCTTTAAAGTAAATCTGGTCAAGAAATTGCATCCATTGATTAATACCAGCAACTTTCGAAGCGTTCTCCAGGCACTTGTTCTCAGCAGTTTAGATTACTGTTAACACCCTATACGTTGGACTTCCCAATGCTGCCTTACAACTGCTTCAGTTGGTTCAAAATGTGGCAGCACATATCCTATCTGGGGCCAAGCTTCGTGACATGTCACTCCTATGTTAGCAGATTTACATTGGCTACCCATTAAGTGGAGAATAAAGTACAAATCTGCTGCCATTATTTTCAAGTTCCTGAAAGCTGACCACCTAAATTGGTAAGGTCCATGCTCAAAATTTACAGGCCGCTACGTTCTCTGATATCTTCGCAAAATAACTTATTGGAAGTTCCTTCTGTGAAGTTGGCCCACTTTAACATCACCCAGGATAAGGCTTTTTCCGTTGCCGGCCCACTATTGTGGAATTCCCTTCCCAGTGAGATGAGGATAGAGCCCTGCATCAAGACTTTCAAAAAGGCATTGAAAACATTATTTTTTAAGAAAGCCTTTTTTGGATGAGTAGATTTCTACTTTTCTGAAGCTGCTGTTGGATCTCATATGTTTTGGCTTAGTAGATCTCTCTTTTTGAAGCTATTTGATTTTATATGTTTGTTTGATAACTTTTATTTTGTGTGTTCTGTTCTCTTTTGTAAACCACTACAAAAATTATGATGTTGCAATATATAAATTTTAATAAACCATAAACCAAACCAAGACAAGTGGGCATGTGGTAAATATGATTAAATAAATAAATAAAATATTGAAGCTTTTCCCTTTAGGATATCTTTTCCATAGTTACAAGCTTCTAAGGGGAGAACAAACTGGTGGTTTTGTTAATCAGTGACAAATTAAATGAGATGTTCAGTTCATATGTGTGTGTTTACTATTACTAAAAGTAGAAATAACAATCCCTTGTATCAAGATCTGTCATCCCATAGGGTGCAATCTGAGATCTCTCACTGTGGAGAAAATCCTTTACAAATGACCAGTTTTTTTTGTTTTTTTTACTGTAAAGTAATTCGTTTGCTATTACTGTCAGTCAGAGAGTCAGTGCCTTTATCTATCCATCTCCTTCTCCTCCTCTTTTCCTTGGTCTCTGACTTTGACACACGACTCTGAAGAGCTTCACTTTCCAAAGCATCTGTCCAGCTGTCTGGAATGAAGGTCAGAGACTTGACAGGTAGCTGAGTTGATTGTTTTTGACTGATAAGAGTTTACTTTGTGGGCAGATGGCTTTGGGGTTGAGGGGGAGGAAAATGCTAAAGATTCTCTCATGAAAACCATGCAGTTTCATTCAGTGTTGCTGTCAAGTGCTTCAGGTTGAACTGCTATATAAGAATACACTTTTCTTTGCACAAGTGAAAAGTTGATGTGGCTGAGGACTGCACAAAAATATCATTCATTTCCTGTTTTATTTTTCTCTAGGCTGCTAACTTCACAAACTTCAATTTGACCATGGGGCCACCAGTAGTGCAGGAGTGGCCCAGTGGAAACAGTAGTAGTACCACTAGTGAAACTGGACTGATCACAGATTTTGCTGTCAGACAACTTCTTGTGGAGGATGAGAGCACGTTTTCCATAGAGGAGGAGGGCTATGAGCTTTTGAACTTCACCTCAGAAAAAATTCAAAGAACCCGCAGGCCAGGACTTGTCAAAAGAGTGCTTCCAGAAATCACAGGGAATGAAATGGAGTCTGTAAACTTTACCTCACAGCCCCCCGCAGGGCTCAGAAACCCTCAGGTGACCAATGCCAGTACTACTCTTTTAGCAACCACTAAACTGAGCAGGGGTGGTAAGGAGGACTATGTCTCTAAAACCCATCTCGAGGATGAGAACATCACAACAGATAAATTTAAGGGAAATCGATTTCCACCCAATAAACCAATAGATACATTTATTGATCTGAATGAACATTCTACCTTCACCAAATTCTCTGTGGACACAAACAGTTTTCGTACGGCAATCTCAGCAGAATCTTTCCCTCAAGTTACCTCTGACTCACAGGAGAAACAATTGCCAGTAGATGATGGAAACACAAATGCCTTCTCCCAACCTAAGGTTTTTATGAAGTCAGCATCAGCTGTGCTGGATGCTGAAGTACCAACCATGTCATACACTGAAGAAGACCAGCCCATGCGAAGAAGTGGGAGCAGGCCGAAGGAGAATGCCTCCCAGGAACAAGATCAGAACATTGACCTGAGGAAACCAAATGAACCAATAGCACGAGTAAAACAAGGACGCCCTGGACCACCAGGCTCGCCAGGTTTACCAGTAAGTTATTTTTTTTTAGGGGGGGGGGGGGATTCAGCGTGTGGCTTTTCATTGGTAATGCAAGGTGAGTCACATTCAGGTACAGTAGGTATTTGCCACATGTATCTTGCTGTTACCATCTGTCACCCTCCTCTGCAGGGTAGCGCCCTTATTTTAAGGAGGTTAGTGTCTTTCCCGCATATTTTATCTTTTTAGATTGCAGTGTTATCACTCTCACTTTTTCTATGAAACATTTAAATGTTGTCTTTTTGAAATTAGAAGGGAGAATTGTCTACTGAATTCATCTATTACCTTTTTTTCACCTATCAATTTTTTTTTTTAATTTGGCTCCCAAATATTAGATAGTGAAGGTTTCTCATTCATTCTTATTGAAGAGATACTGAAGGGGCGCAGTAATGGACCAAACAATTAGATATGTGTGCATGTTTGTTTATATGGGTTTACATCCTACGGGGAAGCAGAGGTACCTACCTGGTGGTGCAATTTCTGGAGTTTGAGGGATAAGAATATGAGCCCTTACCAAGACTCTTGGTGCCACAAAGTTACACTACATGTAATCAATCCCATGGTTCATTTCCTCCGACATATTTTGTAAGTTAAGTCCTGTAAATTCACCTGATGTTGCCTTGGCCGAGCTCTGTGAGGAATGCTTGCGTGGCACCTGCTCACAATAGTTGGTTCCATAATCAGACTTTAGATTACTTAGGACAGAGGGCTAAGGCATCAGCACATTTTCAGCATGGGAGCAGGAGATCTCGGAACAACTCTTGCTTGATTACCTGTTAGTGAGTCAAAGAAAATCAATGGAAAGGAAATCTGCCTTTTTCTTTTCTAACAGCTGATAAGAGTTCTTTCAAAAGATGTAATAAGTAGCAATGTTTTAGTACTGCTGCTTTAAAGAGTTAAAAACCAAACTGGGTTTTGGATTATACTGGGGTGTTGTGCTGGTCTTGTGCTGCAGGAGCCTCTTATCTGCAGGCCTGATTTATTATATTTGCTTACTTAGAAGTGTCTTTTGAATTTTAAGGTTCAGTGGGTTTCTATACTCTCTTGGGCAATGCAGAAAGTACATTAATGGGGTCAGTACATTTTTATGCTGATCCAGTCCCTGGGAATGCAGCTCCCTGTAGTGTACCTTATCTTTGGCTAGAATCAGACAACAGAATTTAGTTTTTCAGGGACTCGCTGAGGTGGGGAGAGGGTGTACTGAAATATGTTCAGCTTACTTTTCTGTAAGTGGGCAGTCTCTACTGTTTTGCTTCTATTGTCTGGCACACTTTCTTGGATGGGTAGACATGTACTGCCTGTCCAGTGAACAATACTGCAATCCAGCTCCAGAGCAGCCAAGATGCAAAGGTCCACATAGGATAAATTTGACATATTTACATAAGTGCAAACTCTGGGTGCTCGAGCACCTCAATATTGAGTAACTCCTTCACTGTATCCAGAGAGGGATAATGTGTGTTGAGTTTAGCACCCCCAGTAGTTTTGAAAAGTTTGCTCCTATGCATATTTACATTAGTGGTTTGCAAATTATATGGTTTGGGATTCAATAAGGTTTTTTGGAAGATTTGCTAGTGGGTGGTGGAATGGTACAGCATTAGGAAAATCATGATTAAAAGACCAAACTACAATTTGTTTTTTCCTTTTTAAATTTAGAATAAATGTTGACCTCCATATTGGCAGAATTAGAATTTACAACACTAAGTGTGTGTGTGTGTGTGTGTGTGTATAAACTTGTGATGAGCAATAATTTAATTTTATGCTGACTCCCTTGATATTGTCTTTGTACTTGACTGATTCCTGAGTGATAAGATTCTTTGGGCTGCTGATGTATGCCAAAACATAAAAAGAGAATGGAAGTTTCCCATTTCAGTGAGTAAGGCTGGATGGCACCAACCACGTCAGTACCAGTAGGGCAGTAGCAGCTGAGTATTGTCCAGCAAGACCACAAAACCTAGGCATTTGGATGTTAAAGCAATAGCCTCACTAGTTTTGGTTGCTGTTTAGATTATACCGTTTGGTGGAAAGATAGGAGAGGGTGGAGGGGCTGGGAGTTTGATTAAATATGGGAACTTGTATATTTATCTACCCTGTATAGTATAGAACCAAAAGGTTAAACAAACAAAACTGACTTGAATGAGGTGCAATATCCTACAATCCATCAAGCTTCTGCAGCTGGAGTATCTCCTTAGCAGTGTGGACAGGAGTAAATGGACAGACTAAATGAGCCAATGTGTCTTTTAACGTCTGTCAATTCCTATGTAATGTAGAACAGGATGGGAAACAGTGGGCATCTCTCACTTTAGTGAAAGCTAACCTACCTGAACTTCAGGAGGAGCAACGTTAGATCAAAAAGTTTAGTTACTGGCTAATTTTTGGAAGTGAAAAAATTCCATGCTCCTAATTTAGAAACACTATGCTTTAATTTTCATTTTCTGTAGTTTAACCCCCAGGCTGGTATCCCATCACAGGACCCCAAGAACCACCCCCCAAATACAGTTTTAGTTATTACAGTCCTATCCTGATGTTCATTTATTCTGAGTGTCCAGAATTCCATGATGGGGGGAAGATTACTCTTCTAGGCCCTGTGCATTGTTTAAATGTTAATCAAATAGTAAAGTCAATTGTAAACAGTGTTAATAATAATGCTGGAATCTAATGTGGTTTCCAACTTAAGCTTGCACTGATTAAAGATAGAAATTTGATACTTTTTTTTATAGTTCATGAACTTTATGGAGTCCTTATTACAGCTTCAGATCGCCAATAACTTTATGACTTCTTGCTTCAAATCAATTTAGCTGATGGTTAAAGAGAATTTCAGTTATGTAATTTATTCCTTATCTTTTCCAAACAAATGGATAGTTTTTAAGCCTCCACCCTATAGGTGGTCTGTAGGATGTTAACCCAGTTTAGTTTTATATGAATGTCAAGTCCCATTTTCATACTTTTCCTGCAGTTTTTCCATGTTCTCCTTCTTCCTTGAGATTGTACCTTGATGGTACCTTTATTCTCCTCTCCTCCCTTGATGATTTATTTATTTATTTACTTATTTACTTATTTACTTTTTTATTTAAGGCTTTTATATACGTACCCGGATCAGTCCAGACAGTGGGTTGAGCCTCCTTTCCAGGAGGTGGAGACAGACTAAAACTTGCAGGATGCCCTATATCAGGACAGAGCCTATCCTCTCACCCTTCAGTATTCGTCTGTCTCCAGCAGGTGCAGCATCTCCCCTTCGGTTCTCTGCTGTAGGAGCCTCTTCTTTCTCTTTAGGATCAAGCAAGTACTTCTTTTGGTTCTTGTTTTTAAAAAAAAAAAAAAAAAAAAAAAAAAAGGATCTCTGAAGGAAATTTCTGCCTTCTTAGTGCTTTTCTGTTTTTTGTGTGGGAAACGTCCATCTCCCAGCTCTTGCCCGGCTCAGGAGGACTTGTCCTCTTTTGCAGGAGGGGGGTTCCTTGCATAGTCCTGAGTCCGTGGACGCTCTCTGGGCCTCGTTCCCCCTCTGGCTGCCGAGAGGGTTTTGAACCCGCTGCTGCGTTCAGTAAAAAAAAAAAAAAAAAAAAAAAGGAGTTAAAAGGTGTTAAACTTTCAATAAGTTGCAGATACTCACCTACCTCTAACTTATTTGCAGCAGTTGACCAGCTTTTTTATTTTTTTCTGGTCAGAATAGGGCTAGAACCGGCAGTCAGAGAAGCAGAAGGCAGCAGGTTTCCCGCCTGCACTCTCCTGCTGTGCAGGCTGTCAATCAAGCTTTTTTTCAACTTTTTTTTTCTTCAGCCGAGGTTTAGCTATGTCCCGGCTGACAGCCTGTCTTTCTTGTGGGCTCTCCTCTTCGCGTTTTTCGCGTCAGGGCCTCTGCACTGCTTGCCTGCTGGGTGGGGAAGGTCCCTCCTCGGCAGGACAAGCAAATTTAGCCCGGGGCTCCACTCCTCCCGGCATGGCTAGGCCTTTCCCGGGTCGGCAGAGCCCGGGAACGGCCGCCATCTTGGATTTTTCATCGGGGCCAATTTCAGTGCTTCCTGTGGCTGGGGGGCCGGATTTTTTTGATTTAACCCCCAATTT
Organism: Rhinatrema bivittatum; assembly: GCF_901001135.1. Lineage (NCBI taxonomy): Eukaryota > Metazoa > Chordata > Amphibia > Gymnophiona > Rhinatrematidae > Rhinatrema > Rhinatrema bivittatum. The sequence continues at coordinate 130,951,316 of NC_042622.1, read as the reverse complement.
GGCCCCTGCGGGTCCCCAGGATGGGGGTCCTGACCTTCCCTCGCCCCCCCTCTCCCTCTCCCTCCCCACCCCCCCCCCCCGGCAAATCCAGGGTCCCTTTTTCCACGGATTTCGTCCTCCTCATGCACAAATCTTATCTAGCTAGCCTGCATGAGCTGGATGAAAGCCCCCCCCTCTTGCCCCCCCGCCAAAAATCCCTCGTTCAGCGCCATTTACCACTGGACTGGCCGCGGATCCTCAGGGACCAGTTCGGGTGCGGGTGGTCCCGGGGGTGCGCCCCCCCCCCCCCCCCGGTGTCTCCCGGGTCCTCGGACCCCGCTGCTTCCTCGGATTCGGCGGATGCCCCCCCCCCAGAGGGGGATGACCCCAGAGCCCTTCATCTTTTTCGTAAGGAGGAGTTAGAGCCCCTCCTCCCTTTTGTTCTGGAGGAGCTGGGTCTGGAAAGTCCCTCCTTGGATAATCTCATGGCCTCACTCCCTAAGGATATGAACCCGGTTTTGGGAGGGCTCCGGGCTCCGGCCTCGGCCTTTCCCTTCCACCCCATGCTTAAGCTCCTTATCCTGCGGGAATGGGAGGCTCCTGAGGGTGCGCTCCGGGTGGGGCGTGCGATGGATAAGCCCTCCCGGAAGAGGGCTTGGAGCTGTTGCGATATCCATCGGTGGATTCTTATGTTTCTGCAGTGGCCAAGCACACCACGATTCTGGTGGGGAAGGTTCCACGGCCTTGAAGGATTCACAAGATCGTAAGCTGGAGACTCACCTGAAGCGCATCTTTGACGTCCTAGCCCTCGGGGTTCGGGCGTCTTGCTGTAGCAGTCTCATGATGCGGGCGGGCCTCCAGTGGGTCCAACAGTTACTCTGCGCCCGGGAGCTTCCGCCAGGTGAGGCAGAACAAACCGAACGTCTGGAGGCGGTAATCGCTTACGTGTCAGACGCCCTCTACGATTTGGTCCGTGTGCAGGCGAAGGCGATGGTTTCGGCAGTGGCTGCCCGGAGGCTCCTTTGGCTACGCCACTGCTCTCTAGACCTCCAGGACACATACACTCATATTGCGATAACTCCATCTCATCGCAAATACCTGAGACTTCTGGTAGGCCCCAAGCACTATCGGTACCAAGGGCTTCCATTCGGCCTCACGTCTGCACCACGAGTCTTCACAAAATGTCTCATAGTAGTTGCAGCCTTCCTCAGGACTCAAGGTGTTCACATCTACACCTATCTAGATGATTGGTTGATCAGGGCTCCCACTCAGCAAACTGCTCTGTCGTCCCTACATCTTACCTTACACACTCTAATTTTGCTAGAATTTCTCGTCAACTACGACAAATCCTACGTAGTCCCATCTCAAACCTTATCATTCACAGGGGCAGACTTGGACACCTTGCAGGCAAAAGCTTTTCTACCTCGACAACGAGCTCTCACTCTCATCTCTCTCGCACATCAGCTGCAGTCTCAGCGCTACATGACTGCACACTGCTTTCTCATCCTACTGGGACACATGGCGTCCTCAGTTCAGGTCACCCCAATGGCCCACCTAGCCATGAGAGTCATGCAGTGGACTCTAAGGTCACAATGGACTCAATGCATTCAGCCCCTGTCGACCATTGTCCACGTCACCGACTCACTCCGTCAGTCTCTTGCCTGGTGGAAAAATCAGATCAATCTCCTCCAAGGCTTGCCCTTCCAGGCTCCAGACCCTCAAATAGCTCTCACCACCGATGCTTCCAACCTCGGCTGGGGAGCCTCTGTGGCCAATCTGCAGACACTAGGAACTTGGTCTCCAGAGGAAGCCAAACACCAAATCAATTTTCTGGAGCTTCGAGCAATAACATATGCTCTCAGAGTATTTTAGGATCGCCTCTCCAATCAAGTCATCCTGATTCAGACGGACAACCAGGTGGCCATGTGGTACATCAACAAACAGGGAGGCACAGGCTCCTACCTTCTGTGTCAGAAAGCTGTGTAGATATGGGAGGAGGCTCTCTCCCACTCGAAGTACCTCAGGGCCACCTACTTGCCGGGAGTGGACAATGTGTTGGCAGACAAACTGAGTCGCACCTTTCAACTGCATGAGTGGTCTCTCAACACCTCAGTAGTGAACTATATCTTCCACCAATGGGGTTATCCTCAAATAGACCTCTTTGCATCACCTCAAAATCGCAAAGTAGAGAACTTCTGCTCTCTCACTCGCAGCCAACACTATCAGCCAAGAGACGCATACTCCCTCTCATGGGCAACCGGACTCCTATACGCATTCCCTCCACTTTCAATTCTCTCGAAGACTCTCGTGAAGTTACATCAGGACAAGGGAACCATGAGATCTATATAAGAAAGAAACAAGTTCAACTCTAAACATTCCTCGAACCCCAAAGAATACCCCAATGAATAACACAAATAATACCCCAAAGAACTCATCAATTCAATTCAAATCCTTGGCAGTCCTTGTGCCTATGTTTTTATGCCTTTGCCTACATTAGGCTATATATTGTATCTGTTATAATCCCCATATATTTATTTCCAAGTCATTTCTTCCTGTTCATTGTAAGACAATTACTTGTCACTGTTAAAGTTTAAAATGTAAACCGAATTGATCAGTAATTCTGTTATTGGAAAGTCGGTATAGAAAAGCTATAAATAAATAAATAAATAAATGATCCTGATAGCACCCCACTGGCCGCGCCAAGTGTGGTTTCCAATACTTCAAGATCTCTCCATTCGCAGGCACATTCCCTTGGGAAAGGACCCGCTTCTGATTACGCAAAACGACGGGTGCCTACGCCACCCCAATCTTCAAGCCTTGTCCCTGATAGCATGGATGTTGAAAGGTTAATCCTTTAGCCACTTAACCTTTCTGAATCAGTTTCCCGTGTCCTGATTGCTTCACAGAAGCCTTCCATGAGAAAATCCTACCTTTACAAATGGAACAGGTTTACATCATGGTGCTCTTCTCAATCCCTTGACCCCTTTACCTGTCCAATCACGAAGTTTCTGGACTATCTCTGGCAGTTGTCGGAGTCAGGTCTAAAAACTTCCTCCATCAGAATGCATGTTAGTGCAGTGGCCGCCTTCATTAAAGGTGTCTGGGATGTTCCCATATCAGTACACCCCTTGTAACACGTTTTCTAAAGGGCTTGCTTCACCTCAAGCCTCCACTGCATCCTTCGACCCCTTCTCAGGACCTCAACCTGGTTTTGTGTCGGTTCATGAAACCACCATTCGAGCCTTTCCAATCCTGTGAACTTCGCTATCTCTCATGGAAAGTGATTTTCCTTTTGGCAATCACTTCGGCTCGCAGAGTTAGTGAGTTACAGGCCCTAGTTACCTATCCGCCTTACACTAAACTTCTGCAAGACCGGGCAGTACTCTGCACTCACCCTAAATTCTTGCCTAAGGTAGTATCAGAGTTTCATCTCAATCAATCCATTATACTACCAATCCAGGAGAGCAGGCTCTGCATACCCTTGACTGTAAACAGGCTCTAGCGTTCTACCTAGACCGTACAGCTGCCCACAGGAAAAGCACTCAATTGTTTGTCTCTTTCCATTCCATCAAATTGGGACAGCCTGTGGGTAAGCAGACTCTCTCCTCCTGGTTAGCGGACTGCATATCCTTTTGCTCTCAGCAAGCAGGCATTCCACTTCAAGACTGTGTTAAAGCACACTCTGTGAGGGCCATGGCGACTTCAGTAGCATACCTACGCTTGGTGCTGCTTCCTGACATTTGCAGGGCTGTCACCTGGAGTTCTCTCCATACCTTTACAGCCCACTATTGCTTGGACAATGCCAGAAGACAAGATTCCATCTTCGGCCAATCTGTCCTGCGTAACCTATTCACAACTTGACATACCAACACCCTTCCGCCTGCCCGGTAGGATTCAGGATGCCCTTGGCAAAATTTTACCCCAGTCCTAGTGCCTTATACACCTGGGTACATTTGGTGCATGTTCGGACATCCTCAGCTCGGTACTCACCCATATGTCCTGCTTGTCCTGTGAGAAAGCAAATGTTGCTTACCTCTAACAGCGGGTCGTTCAGCGGGGGTTCTGGACCGCCGCTGAACGACCTCCTGCAGTCGATCTCCTGCCGGCGCCATTTTCCGTACGGAAAACGATTCGCGGCAGGAGATCGTTTTCCGGACCCCCGCTGGACCCCCAGGGACTTTTGGCCAGCTTGGGGGGGCCTCCTGACCCCCACAAGACTTGCCAAAAGTCCAGCGGGGGTCCGGAACGACCTCCTGCAGTCGAATCGTGTTGGTCTATGGCCGCCGCCATTTTGCGCCACCATTTTGAAAAATGGCGCCGGCTGAAGACAACACGATTCAATTGCAGGAGGCCGTTCCGGACCGCTGCCGTTCCGGACCGCCGCTGGACCCCCAGGTAATTTAAGGCATTTGGGGGGGTTCGGGAGGGTGGGGGATTTAATTTAAAGGGTCGGGGGTGGGTTTTAGGGGGTTTTAGTGTGCCGGCTCACGATTTTCACGATACTTTAAACACCCAAACGGCAACAATACGATTCCCTCCCCCTCCCAGCCGAAATCGATCATTAAGACGATCGAGGACAAGATTCACATCTCTATTGTTTTGGTGTGCCGTTTTTCCCTCCCTCCCCCAAATCGATAAGAGTTTCGGCGAGCCCCCGATTTCTGACAATTTTGAAAATATCGTACGATATTTCCAATCGTCAGAAGCACGATTCACATCCCTAATGCAGAATTCCCAAGTCTCAATACGTGGATGAAACATTGGTGCAGGGAAAAGGCATTCAGTTTTGTAAGGAACTGGGCAACCTTTTGGGGAAGGGGGAGTCTTTTCTGAAAGAATGGGCTCCACCTTAACCATGGTGGAACCAGACTGCTTGCGCTAACCTTTAAAAAGGAGATAGAGCAGCTTTTAAATCAGAACAAGGGGGAAAGACAACAGTTGCTCAGCAGTGCATGATTCGGAGGGAGGTATCTTCGAAGAATACTAATGAAACAGGACAGTTAGGGCATCCCCTCAGACAGGATCCAATAAAAGCAAAAGTATTCCTTCTGCCTATAAGTAAAGAATCACCTGAGCTAAAGGATTACAAATTATACCTATCAACTGAAGAGCAGGTTGTTAGTACAAACAAAAAAACACACTTTGATATGTCTGCATGCCAATGCCAGAAGTCTAAGAAATAAGATGGTAGAGAGAGTGTATAGTAGTGAATGATGAGATAGACATAATTGGCATCTCAGAGATCTGATAGAAGGAGGATAACCAATGAGACAGTTTTATACCAGGGTACAAATTATATCGCAATGATAAGGAGGATCAACTTGGTGGAGAGGAGGCGCTTTATGTCTGAAATGGCATAGATTCCAACAGGACAAAGAACATACAAGAGACTAAATGCACAGTAAAATCTTTATGGGTAGAAATCCACCACCATTCACCTGGCCAAAATGATACGAATGATGAAACGCTAAGAGAAATCAAGGAAGTTAACCAATTTGGCAGTGCGGTAATGGGAGATTTCAATTACTCCAATATTGGCTGGGTAAATGTAACATCAGGACATGCTAGAGAGATAAAGTTCCTGGACTGAACAAACGATTGGTTCAGGAACTGATGAGAGAAGGAGCTATTTTAGATCTAATTCTTAGTGGAACGCAGATTTGGTGAGAGACGTAAAAGTGCTGTGCTAAGGCCACTTGGCAATAGTGATCATAACATGATCATATTGAATTAATGACTGGAAGGGGGACAATATATAAATTTATAGTTCTAACCCCTAAACTATCAAAAGGGAAACTGATAAAATGAGGAAAATAGTTAGAAAAAAACCTGAAAAATGCAGCTTCAAATGTTGAGTTTACAACAGGGTGAACATTGTTTTAAAAATACCATCTTAGAAGTGCAGTCCACGCATTAAGAAAGGTGGAAGGAAGGCCAAGCGATTACCAGCATGGTTAAAAGACAAGGTGAAAGATACCATTTTAGCCAAAAAAAACTTCCTTCAAAAATTGGAAGAATGATCCTTATGAAGAAAATAGGAAAAAACATAAGCATTGTGAAGTTAAATATAAATCACAAACCACACCCACCAATACACAAATTGTGTATTCCAGTAACCTTATCTGTAAACAAAATCAAAGCAATGGTTAAACTGGTATTATTTATAGCACACCCAACTGCCATCCAATTTTGTTGGACCCTTAATCCCAGAGTCAGTTTTAGCAACTTAAGAAGGCTTTCAAGCAGGCGCTTTTTGCAAATAGAATATTATTGCTTCAATACCAACAGCGTCCTTACACTCAGAACATCACATGCACACTGAAATATTCGATGCATGTTAATGCTGTAGTGAACATTATACGTTCTCATTGGCAAGTTTTGCCTTTACTTCGGGTTTTCCAATCTGATCCTAGATTTGCGTATTTTAGAGGACAGAATATTCAAGATTTGATTGTGAAATCCACATTTGTCTCCACTAGGACAGAGTTGAAATCTGGGGGACACCAGATTTGTGGAAATTGTGACATGTGCTCTTTAGCACTTATGGGTGACCAATGGCAGTCTCCACACTCAGACGTTGTGGTAAATTAAGGTACTCTTACCACATGTGATTCCGAGGGTGTTATTTATGTTATACAATGCCCATGTAATTTGATTTACATTGGGCGGACCAAGAGAAAAATCCGGATAAGACTCATTGAACACAGGAGTTGTATTAAACTTTGAAGCTTACAGCTCCGCTTGTTCAACATTGTATGAAGGAGAATCACAAGTTTACTGATTTACGGTGGTCTATTCTAGAGCAAGTACAACAAAATCTTAGAGGGAGTGATATACAATTTTGGCTTAATAGGCGTGAACATCATTGGATTTTTACCTTGAATTCTGTGGATCCCTATGGTCTTAATGAAAAAATCAACTGGTATTCGTTGATATAACCCGTTGATTTGCAGAGCTTGCTGGTTGCTTAATTCAGGTCTGTTTGTAAGGAAGTATAAGATTGAGTTGTGGTTAGTTCGTGGATGGCCTGGCCCCTGTATGAACATTCACTAAGAGAATCTTATTTAAATTCCAATACATTCATATACAGAAATTTTATTAGCATCAACAAAAGTGTAAAACATGTACACAGTTAAAACCAACTAAACTCATTCATACAATGCATTCAATCATTAAAATCTGACAAGCATAATGACACAATGTAAATCCTCTTACAATACATCATATTAAAGTGCATCATTAATACATATCATGTGTTGTATAATACACAGTTTTAAACGATGATTTCTTCTCAAGATATTGCAATATTATCCAAATTCTTTCTTCAAAGGGAAATTTTAAATAAATTATCCACTTCCTCTCCCTTCACGGGAACCAACATCTTCTAATACATGTTGTTGCGGTCTCCACCGCTTCCCCCCGCTTAGGGCTCAACTCTGCCTACCTCCGCTTCAGGAATCGCCGCGTTCCGCCCGCTCTGGACCCCGGGGGCGTCTCTCATTCCACGTGGCGGCCGCCATTACGTGCCTGCTTCTCCTCCGTCTCACGCGCTCAACTCCCGGAAGCCTGGCCCCGCCCGTGCTGCTGATGTCACGCCCAAGTCCCGATATAACCGGCGCTCAAACTCTCTCTCATTGCCTTGCAACGAGGTTCACAACTGCATAGTTGTTCTTAGTTGCGTTCCTGGTGATCTCCTCGCTTCCTGCTTCTGACTCCGGTTTGCTTTCGACTCCGCTTCAGCCTGCTGCCTGCCTCTGACCCCGGTTTGCTTCCGACTCCACTTCAGCCTGCAGCCAGCCCTTGACCACGGACTGCTTCCGCTTCAGCCTACAGCCTGCTTCAGCTCCGGTTTGCTACAGACTCTGCTTCAGCCTACAGTCTGCTTCAGCTCCGGTTTGCTACAGACTCCGCTTCAGCCTACAGCCTGCTTCAGCTCCGGTTTGCTACAGACTCCGCTTCAGCCTACAGCCTGCTTCAGCTCCGGTTTGCTACAGACTCCGCTTCAGCTTACAGCCTGCTCCAGCCTCCGGTTTTGCTACAGATTCCGCTGCCGCCCGCTGCCCTGTCATCAGCTGGCCCTCGGCCCTGTACAGCCGGTTCCCTGCTTCCCGGGTACCTTGGACTTCCTATCCTACCTGTTTACTCTGGTCCCGGCCTAGCCCATCTCTGCCTCTGGACTCTCTGCCTCTACTCCAAGTCCCGAGGTTCCAGTGCCCTACGGGCTCCTCCCGGGGGGTTCCTGGTTCCCGGGTGAACACCTCTTGTCTGTGGCTCCGCTTCCCGGCCTACCCTGTCACCCTAGGTAGGCCGGCCCAAGGGTCCACTACCTTGCCAGCAGTGTCCGACTGCAACACGTGTGCCGTGCTAATTCTTTGCACGCTGCACCCGCAAAACTTTTTACATCAATACACGAGATATCTTATATCCGGGGCGGCCTGCCCTCCAACAATGTACTCCGTCCACATATACTCCGTCCAACAAAGGATCCTTGTTTCACCCACTCCTGGGCTTCATCAGGGACTCATCATTAACAACTGCCGATATTTCGCCTATATCAAAACAGTAAAGAATATATATAGCTGTACTTACAAAACCAAGTGCTACCCCACTACGGAACCAAAACGCCATGTATCTACTAACCCTACCTGTCTCATTCTCTCGATAAGATTACCAAATTCCATTAAAAGTTCAATGTCATATTCTTCAGCTTTTAATTCCAACCTCTAAAAAAAATTAAAGATATATCACAAACAAATCGTCACAATACCAGAGCTAACTCCTATCCAAACTAACAACAGATTTGAACCGACACCATATCCTACCTGCACAAGGTTTTCAACTGTCCACAGAAGACCAATGGATCTCACGTGTCACAAAAACATAGTGACGTATCCCCATATCCTCCTACTTATATATCCTGAGTAATCACCCCAAACCATTAATTAAAGCAGCACAATTATAAACACGTGGGACCATCTCAACTCACATGCAAAAATGCATCCCATTCAATGGGACCATTTAGTCCACCCGGGGCCACTGTACCCCACCAAAAAATAAAACGCTGTTCAAGCCGACATAAAGATGCAGATAAATCACCTCCCTTTACTAAACTTAATTTCTTCACTACAAAAAATTTTATGTCATCTATTGTGTGAGCCTTTTCCACCCAATGCTCTACTAAGGGTGCATTCACTTTTACTGCATTAATACAACTTCTATGTTCTATTATACGCAATCTGATCATTCTGCTTGTTTGACCAATGTATATAAGATTACACGGACATACAATCGCATAAATAACTCCACTAGATTCACATGAAAAATACCCAGGTAGCCTATACGGGAATTTTAAACAAGGATGTTGGAATTCTCTCATTATCAGTACGTGTTTACACACGGAGCATGTACCACAGCATACTTGGCCATATTCTAAATTCTCTGCTGGCTTAAATCTACGATGTTTGAGGTAATCCCCCAAATTCTGACGTTTCTTTACTGCAAAAACTGGTTTTTCACCAAACACAGGGATAGATGATAACATATGCCAATGACTTAAGATACTATGTTTGATATCATTGGTTCTAGAAGAATATGGAATGGTACAGACAGTCCTTAAAAGAGTGGGTTTTTTATTTTGTATAAGAAGATTGTCTCTATTTGCATAGCGTGCCCTTTTATATGCTTTCTTCACAGTAGACTGTTTATACCCACGAGAAATAAACCGATCTTTTAATTTTTGAGATTGAATTTTATATTCTGTAACAGATGTACATATTCTTCTGTATCTTAAGAATTGTCCAATTGGTATATTTTCCCATAATTGTTTCGGATGAAAACTCTTAAAATGAAGTAACGTGTTTCTGTCCGTCATTTTACGATATACAGTAGTAGTTAATCTATCGCCTTGTATATATATTGTCATATCCAAAAAATTAACTGATTTTTTGTCCCACATATATGTAAATTTCAAATTAGAATCATACGTGTTCAATTCTTCCAAAAAGGACTGGAGGCATTCAACAGACCCCTGCCAAACAAAAAACACGTCATCAATAAAATGTTTCCACGTAACAATGTGGGAAAACCACTCAGATTGATACACCATTTTTTCTTCAAAAAGTGAAACATACAAGCAAGCTGCACTCGGGGCTACCGGTGACCCTATCGGGATTCCTTTTATCTGCAGATACATTGTAGTATCAAACTAAAAATATTGCATGTCAACACAATTTCTGTTACCTGTAACAAGAATTGTAACCTCCTAGCTGAGACCTCCAATTTCATAAGTTGACTCTTAATAACTTGAAAAGCCTCCATTTGAGGAATATTAGTACATAATGAGGCAATATCTGCTGTTACTAATATCCAATCTTTAGAAACCATAGGCAGATTTGACAACTTGTTGATAAAGTCAGTGGAGTCCTTAATATATGAAATGATCTTTACAACATACGGCTGAAGATAGAAATCAATCATTTTGGCAAGGGGTTCAAGAATGGTATCAATGCCTGCTACAATTGGTCTGCCGGGGGGGGGGGTTTGACCAAAGTTTTATGAATTTTTGGCAAGATGTAAAAATATGCCTGTTTTGGATATACTACATTCAGATAATGAAATTCCTTTTGGGAAATAATGTTGCTTTTCATGGCCAGATCTAATATTTCATTTATTCGCAAATCTACAGACTGAGCCCATCTCTCATCTATCTGCATATAAAACTGTTGATCACCAAGTTGTCTCAAAACTTCCTGGTTGTAATCCTCTATATTCATCACAACAACCCCTCCCCCTTTGTCTGCAGACGTAATCACAATGGAACCATCCTGTCTCAATTGTTGTACAGCACACCATTCTTCCTTAGTTAAATTATAGGGGATAAATTCTTTTCTTTGTTCCATGAATTCTAAATCCTGCCATACTAACAACTGGAATGCTTGTAACAACGGACTCAGAGTGGCGGGGGGAGTCCAATTAGATGGTTTATATAACATATCCCTTTTCCATACACCTTCTTCATTTGAAAAAAATTCTCGCAAATGTAAACGCCTAAACATTTTTTTTAACTCGATGCGTGTTTCCATAGCATCATGTTTACAAGCAGGAACAAAGGAAAAACCCTTATTTAAAACCTTCATCATACCTGCTGTAAGTACTTTTGATGACAAATTAAACACCAAATTATAATTATCAGACTCATCAACAGTAGAATTCATAACAGTACTCATTTGCGTAGATTGTACCCCATATTGGTATTCCTTCCTCTCTGAAATCGAGATTCCCTTACAGTTTTTTGACCGCGAGGTCGCTATTCTAAAATATCAAAACGTTGGCCATTATTTGATGCCTCCTTAGATTCATCATCTTTAAATCTTACCTAACGTGAATCTTTCTGATGTTTCTTAACCGTATCTAATTCATCATTCGAGTCATCAGACGATGAAAAAATCCCCTTTCTGTCTATGAGATTTTCTATGTAATTGCATCCATGGATACACATATCCACTAGAATAATTTTTTTCGCCCCGCTGAAATTTGCTTATATTTACTTTCTTAGTGTCATTACTATATTCCTCCAATTGTCTCTGTAAATCTTTTATATGTTCATCCAATACTTCCTTGGGGAATTCACACTGACTTTTTTCTAATTCTAATTCCACCTCATTCTGAATCTCCTGCATTTTGTTTTTCGTATTTTCTACAATCAAAACCATAAGATCGTATGAACATTTGTTCAGAATGGAATTCCATTTCTGAACAAACGACTCATCGTCCGCAAATAATGAGGGTTCCTTGTGTATCCGCAAACCCCGCAGAATCCATTTTACATGGCAGTATTCCGCAAGGGTGGCTGCTAGGGATGTGAATCGTTTTTTGACGATTTAAAATATCGTCCGATATATTTTAAATCGTCAAAAATCGTTAGAGCCGCGATACAATAACAATTCCCCCGATTTATCGTCAAAAAATCGTAAATCGGGGGGAGGGGAAGGGGGAGGGCGGGAAAACCGGCACACTAAAACAACCCTAAAACCCACCCCGACCCTTTAAAATAAATCCCCCACCCTCCCGAACCCCCCCAAAATGCCTTAAATTACCTGGGGTCCAGAGGAAGGGTCCTGGTGTGATCTTTTACTCTCGGACCTCCGGTGCTTGTAGAAATGGCGCCAGCGCTACCTTTGGTTTTTCCGTACGGAAAAACGATTCGCGGCAGGAGATCGCTCCCGGACCCCCGCTGGACCCCCAGGAACTTTTGGCCAGCTTGGGGGGGCCTCCTGACCCCCACAAGACTTGCCAAAAGTCCAGCGGGGGTCCGGAACGACCTCCTGCAGTTGAATCGTGTTGTCTTCAGCCGGCGCCATTTTTCAAAATGGCGGCGCAAAATGGCGGCGGCCATAGACCAACACGATTCAACTGCAGGAGGTCGTTCCGGACCCCCGCTGGACTTTTGGCAAGTCTTGTGGGGGTCAGGAGGCCCCCCCAAGCTGGCCAAAAGTCCCTGGGGGTCCAGCGAGGGTCCAGGAGCGATCTCCTACGCTCCTGACCTTGGGGGACAAAAAACAAAATGGCGCCGGCGCCACCTTTGACCTGTCATATGACAAGGCAAAGGTAGCGCCGGCGCCATTTCTACAAGCACCGGAGGTCCGAGAGTAAAAGATCACACCGGGATCCTTCCTCTGGACCCCAGGTAATTTAAGGCATTTTGGGGGGGTTCGGGAGGGTGGGGGATTTATTTTAAAGGGTCGGGGTGGGTTTTAGGGATGTTTTAGTGTGCCGGTTTTCGATTTACACGATTTTCACGATTTTCACGATATTTAAAAAACCCAAACGGCGACGATCCGATTCCCTCCCCCTCCCAGCCGAAATCGATCGTTAAGACGATCGATCACACGATTCACATCTCTAGTGGCTGCATGGAGTTCCATTCTTATCTTTTTCCTATTTTTAGCATATATTCTTTACTGTTTTGATATAGGCGAAATATCGGCAGTTGTTAATGATGAGTCCCTGATGAAGCCCAGGTGTGGGTGAAACAAGGATCCTTTGTTGGACAGAGTATATGTGGACGGGGTACATTGTTGGAGGGCAGGCCGCCCCGGATATAAGATATCTCGTGTATTGATGTAAAACGTTTTGCGGGTGCAGCGTGCAAAGAATTAGCACGGCACACATGTATTAGAAGATGTTTGGTTCCCGTGAAGGGAGAGGAAGTGGATAATTTATTTAAAATTTAAAATTTCCCTTTGAAGAAAGAATTTGGATAATATTGCAATATCTTGAGAAGAAATCATCGTTTAAAACTGTGTATTATACAACACATGATGGGGTAGATTTTCAGAGCCCTGCTCGCCTAAATCCGCCCAAAACCGGGCGGATTTAGGCGAGCAGGGCCCTGCGCGCCGGGAAGCCTATTTTACATAGGCCTCCCAGCGCGCGCAGAGCCCCGGGACTCGCGTACGCCCCGGGGTTTTCGGAGGGGGGCGTGTCGGGGGGCGGGCCCGGTCGACGCGGCGTTTCGGGGGCGTGTCGGCCGCGTTTTGGGGGCGGGTACGGGGCGTGGCTACGGCCCGGGGGCGTGGCCGCGCCCTCCGTACCCGCCCCCAGGTCGCGGCCCGGCGCGCAGCAGGCCCGCTGGCGCGCGGGGATTTACGTCTCCCTCCGGGAGGCGTAAATCCCCCGACAACGGTAAGGGGGGGGTGTAGACAGGGCCGGGTGGGTGGGTTAGGTAGGGGAAGGGAGGGTAAGGTGAGGGGAGGGCAAAGGAAAGTTCCCTCCGAGGCCGCTCCGATTTCGGAGCGGCCTTGGAGGGAACGGGGGGAGGCAGCGCGGCTCGGCGCGCGCAGGCTATACAAAATCGATAGCCTTGCGCGCGCCGATCCCGGATTTTAGTGGATACGCGCGGCTCCGCGCGTATCTACTAAAATCCAGCGTACTTTTGCTTGAGTCTGATGCGCAAGCAAAAGTAGGCTGTTCGCGCGCATCTTAAAATCTACCCCGATATGTATTAATATTGCACTTTAATATGATGTATTGTAAGAGGATTTACATTGTGTCATTATGTTTGTCAGATTTTAATGATTGAATGCGTTGTGTGAATGAGTTTAGTTGGTTTTAACTGTGTACATGTTTTACACTTTTGTTGATGCTAATAAAATTTCTGTATATGAATGTATTGGAATTTAAATAAGATTCTCTTAGTGAATGTTCATACCTATATAGCAGAGAATTTTTTGAGAATATATCCCTGTGTGGTGTTTACCGTCTGGCCCCTGTATGGGCAGAGGCACAAACAATGTATTAGCCTGTTGTGAGGGCTTTGAACATTTTATTTTGCCCGTTTGATAAGCACTTTGAAGATTTCAAATATATCATATATATACAACTGGAAGAGAGTCATGCTTTAAAAGATTTTTTGAAACGCCGGAGTAAAGAGGGGACTGGACGTGATAGAGAACTTCACTAATGAGGTGGAAGAATTTTGAAGAAATGGAGGGGTGTGTACTTAGTTGCTGGACGCGATGGAAGACTTTTCTTGTAGAAATTACTTGTTGAGAAGAGGACTTGATAGAGGACTGAGAGTGTTGCCTTGTTTCCGGTGAAGGGGTTCAAAAGGTTCTGGTTTGTTGCCATTTTTGAATTATGCGAGTCTGAATCCAGACCGCGGTAAGAAAAGAGTTACACAGGAATAGCCATTTGGATATGCTGATGGAACGGTGTATGGATTTGTACAAATAAGTTTGGAAGAAGTCATTCCCCTGAAGCAGGACCTTGGGGTCTGAAACATGGCGATGTCGAGACTTTGACATGTTCTTCAGTGATAAGTATCATGTTTTAAAAATTTTTTGGGATTGCGACTAGATATCTTGGTTTTTTCAGCATTACTCTGGAAAGACAATTTGTCAGTTGTTAAGACTTTGAAGTTCGTCAGCCAACTTGAGAGAATAGTTTATTGAAAATATATAAAAAGGGGTAGATTTTCAAAGGGGTACGTGCGTACAATACGCGGTACCTCCCGAAAACCTACCCCAACCCCCCCCTGCGCGCGCCGAGCCTATTTTGCATAGGCTCGGCGGTGCGCGCAAGCCCCGGGACGTGCGTAAGTCCCAGAGCTTGCATGGAGGGGCATGTCGGGAGGAGTGCCGCGAGTGGCGCGGCATTTCGGGGGCGGGCCCAGGGTTGTGGCGCCGGCCCGGGGGCGTGGTTTTCCGCAGGCGTAAATCTGCCAACAAAGGTAGGGGTGGGTTAGATAGGGCCGGGGGGTGGGTTAGGGAGGGGAGGGGAAGGGAAGGGAGGGGAAGGGAAGGGAGGGGAAGGTGAGCGGAGGCGGAAGGAAAGTTCCCTCCGAGGCCACACGCTGGGCTCGGCGCGTGCAGGTTGCACAAATGTGCACCCCCTTGCACGCGCTGACACCGGATTTTATAAGATACGCGCGGCTACGTACGTTTGTTTGCGCCTGGTGCATGAACAAAAGTACGCCCGCATGTACATTTATAAAATCTACCCCAAAATGAACAAAATATAAGTGTGACTAAATAAAAGTAAAGTGACCCTATATCATAAGAGAGTCTGCTGCTAATACTGACTCTGGGATTAAGGGTCCAACAAAATTTGATGGCAGTTGGGTGTGCTATAAATAATACCAGTTTAACCATTGCTTTGATTTTGTTTACAAGTTAAATATAAAACATTGATAAGAGGCTAAGGGAGAATTTGAAATGAAGTTGGTTATAGGGGCAAATACTCAAAATAAAAACTTTTAAAATATATCTGAAGTATGAAACCTGCGAGGGAGTTGATGATCAAGAGGTTAAATGGACATTTAGGGAAGGATAAGGCCATCGCAGAAAGACTAAATGAATTATTTGGTTCTGTGTTTACTAATGAGGATGTTGGGGAAGTACCAGTTCCAGAGACTGTTTTCAAGGGCAATGATTCGGATGAACTGAACCAAATCACTGTGAACCTGGAAGATGTAGGCCAGATTGACAAACTGAAGAGTTGCAAATCAACTTGACCGGAAGGTATACACCCCAGGGTTCTGAAAGAACTAAAAAATGACTTATAAGTAAAATTTTGAAAACTTATCATTAAAATCGTCCATTGTACCTGAAGATTGGAGGGTGGCCAATGTAACTCCAATATTTATAAAGGGCTCCAGATGTGATCAGGGAAACTATTGATGTGAGCTCTGAATAATTTTGTTTCCTCTGCAAATCTGAATACCTCACTCATTGTATCCCTTTCCATATCATTCATAAATATATTGAAAAGCATTGGTCCAAGTACAGATCCCTGAGGCACTGCACTATTTACCTTTTTCCTCTGAGAAAACTGAACATTTAATCCTACTCTCTGTTTCCTGTATTTTAACCAGCTTGCAATCAACGAAAGGGTATCGTCTCCTTCTAAGAAAACTAAGAAAACTAAGACTTTTAGTCTACTGGTTCACCTATATCCACATGTTTAATAAGCCCTTCAAAAAATGTAATAGATTTGCAAGGCAAGACTTCCCTTGGGTAAATACACACTGGCTGTGTTTCTTTAATCCATATCTATATATTTTCTGTGATTTTGTTCTTTAAAATAGTTTCCATATTTTTCCCAGCACTGAAATCAGGCATACAGATTGTGATATATTACAGGAGGATCTTACAAGACTGAAAGATTGGGCATGAAAATGGCAGATGAAATGTAATGTGGACAAGTACAAGGTGATGCATATAGGGAAAAAAAGCCCATGCTGTCGTTAAACGATGTTAAATTCCTTATTAGAAGTTACTACCAGGAAAAAGATCTAGGTGTCATAGTACATAATTCATTGATATTTTTGGCTCAGTGTGCTGCAGTGGTCAAAAAATCAAGCAGAATGTTAGGAATTATTTGGAAGGGAATGGTGAATAAAACGGAGAATGGTTAATACTGTGTGCAGTTCTGGTCGCTGCATCTCAAAAATAATATAGTTGATTGGAGAAGGCAAAGTACAGAGAAGGGCAACCAAAATGATAAAGGAGATGGAATAGCTTCCCTATGAGGAAAGGCTAAAGAGGTTAGGACTGTTCAGCTTGGAGAAGAGACTGTTGAGGGGGAATATGATAGAGGTCTATAAAACCATGAAAAGACTAGAATGGGTAGATATGAATCGGTTATTTACTCTTTCATATAATAGAAGGACTAGGGGCACTCCATGAAGTTAACAAGTTAAAACAAATCACAAAAAATTATTTTTCTCTCAATGCACAATTAAGCTTTGGAATTCATTGCCAAAGGAAGTGGTTAGTGCAGTTAGTGTAACTGGGTTTAAAAAAGGTTTGGACATGTTCCTGGAGAAGTCCATAAACTGCTATTAATCAAGTTAACTTAGGGAATAGGAACTGCTATTATTGGCATTAGTAGCATGGGATATATTTCATGTTTGGATACTTGCCAGGTACTTGTAACTTGGATTGACCACCATTGGAAACAGAATGCTGGGCTTAATAGACCCTCAGTCTGACCCAGTATAGCAACTTCTTATGTTCTTTTGTTCTTAATCCTTTCAGCCCAACAAACTCCCCATTTATTTTTATATCTGCTACAAGGTACACAGTCTTCAGTGATCCTTGGTTCCAGTAGCCCCAGGCTTGAGAATAGACGATCTTTGGAAAATAGATTTGCTAGATAAACCTTTAGCAATGACTAATAACCAGTCCAATTTCTCTCTTAAGCTAGTCTGAATGACTCATCATGAAGAAAGTCTTAGGGTTGTGCATTCCCCTTTTCCTTGGCCCCGTCAACTCAGATATATCTTTCTTTAAGAAAGCAATAAACTATGGCCAAGTATGCAAGATGAGAGGTTCAGAGCAACAGGGGAGAAACTAAGGTGAGCACTTTAACTTGCAAAACTCGCATGATGCAGAATCCCCTTCCTGCGCAGCTGTACAGAATCTGCACAGAATTTGACAGGTCCCAGCCGCTCATGGCACGCCTGGGCCTGCTTCATCTTCACTGCAAGCAGGTCGGCCTCCGCTCACAGCACGCCTGGACCTACTTCATTTTCACAATGAGTGGTGAATTTGGAACAAGCCCCGGTGAGAGCAAGTCTGTGCGTGTGTGTGTGTGTGTGTGTGTGTGTGTGTGTGTGAGTAAGACTGTGAGTCTGGGAGGTGAGAGACAGCATGTGTGAGGGTGCGTGGGTGTGGGTGCCAGAGGAGGGGAGCCTACGTGAGAAGATTGTGAAGGAGCGTGAATATGTGTGAGAGATTGGGAGCTGATGTGTGTGAAAAGGGGATTGTGTGTATTTGAGGGTGCTTGTTTGTGATAGAGGGAGCCTGTGTAAGGGTGCTTGTTTGTGAGAGAGGAAGCCTGTGTGAGGGTGTGTGTATGTGTAAGAAAGAGATGTGAAGGGATATGTGTGTTTGTGAGATTATAGAGGGAGCCTATATGTAGGGGGAAAGGTGAGTGAGAGAGGGAGCCAGTGTGCAGGGGTGTACGACGGAGATATAGGTAGCCTGTGTGAGGGTGTATGTGTGAGAGAGAAAGGGAGTCAGTGTGGGTGCAAGAGAAAGAGGGAACCTGTATGAAGGGGAGGTGTGTGAGAGAGAGGGGGAGCTTGTATGAGGGGATGTGTATGTGCACTAGAGCAAGGTAGCGTGTGTGTGTGTGTGTGTGTTGAGAGAAAGAGTGGGACAGAGGGAGCCTGTGTGAAGGACAGTAATGAGAGAGGGGGCAAACTCTGGGAGTGGAGATAGAGTGGAAGGGATTGAGCCTAGAGGGGGAGGGGAGAGATGGTGGCAGGTGGAGGAGTTGGGGCCTGAGAGGGCAAAGTGAAAGATGACTGGCCAGGGGAATAGGGAGAGGCGTGGAAAAGAAACTCTTACAGCGAACATCTAGGAAACTCTGCTCAAAATATTTAAAACTTTGCATCTTTAAGTAATAACTTCTTCTGTATTAAATTTTAAATTAATTACTTAGACTGTCATGTATATTGTAGAGATGTGAATCGTGTCCTCGATCGTCTTAACGATCGATTTCGGCTGGGAGGGGGAGGGAATCGTATTGTTGCCGTTTGGGTGTTTGAAGTATCGTGAAAATCGTGAAAATCGTGAGCCGGCACACTAAAACCCCCTAAAACCCACCCCCGACCCTTTAAAATAAACCCCCCACCCTCCCGAACCCCCCCCCCCCAAATGCCTTAAATTACCTGGGGGTCCAGCGGCGGTCCGGAACGGCAGCGGTCCGGAACAGCCTCCTGCAATTGAATTGTGTTGTCTTCAGCCGGCGCCATTTTTCAAAATGGCGGCGCAAAATGGCGGCGGCCATAGACCAACACGATTCGACTGCAGGAGGTCGTTCCGGACCCCGCTGGACTTTTGGCAAGTCTTGTGGGGGTCAGGAGGCCCCCCCCAAGCTGGCCAAAAGTCCCTGGGGGTCCAGCGGGGGTCCGGAAAACGATCTCCTGCCGCGAATCGTTTTCCGTACGGAAAATGGCGCCGGCAGGAGATCGACTGCAGGAGGTCGTTCAGCGGCGGTCCCCTCCTGCAGTCGATCTCCTGCCGGCGCCATTTTCCGTACGGAAAACGATTCGCGGCAGGAGATCGTTTTCCGGACCCCCGCTGGACCCCCAGGGACTTTTGGCCAGCTTGGGGGGGCCTCCTGACCCCCACAAGACTTGCCAAAAGTCCAGCGGGGGTCCGGAACGACCTCCTGCAGTCGAATCGTGTTGGTCTATGGCCGCCGCCATTTTGCGCCGCCATTTTGAAAAATGGCGCCGGCTGAAGACAACACAATTCAATTGCAGGAGGCCGTTCCGGACCGCCGCTGGACCCCCAGGTAATTTAAGGCATTTGGGGGGGGGGGTTCGGGAGGGTGGGGGATTTAATTTAAAGGGTCGGGGGTGGGTTTTAGGGGGTTTTAGTGTGCCGGTTTTCCTGCCCTCCCCCTTCCCCCGATTTACGATTTTTTGACGATAAATCGGGGGAATTGGTATTGTATCGTGGCCCTAAAGATTTTTGACGATTTAAAATATGTCGGACGATATTTTAAATCGTCAAAAAACGATTCACATCCCTAGTATATTGTGTTATTTTGACCAATATAAAGTATGCAGAATTTTGCATAATCTTAAGTTTTTGTGCGCAGAATTTAACATTTTTTGCACATAATTCCCCCAGGAGTAGATAGTAAACGCTGCTCCTTTCAGGTTACCCCTATGCTTTCTGTTAAGGGTAGTAACTGCCATACCGTGCAGGTTATCCCCATGCAGAAATGTTATACCATCCCTTTCTTTAAGCATTTAGGAATCCACAGTGTTTGTCCCATACTCTTTTGAATTCATGAACTGTTCTCGGCTACACCATCTCTTGTGGGAGGGCATTCCTGATGTTGGTTCTTAGTTGTCCCCCCTGGAGTTTCTTATCATGACCCCCTAGTTCTACTGTTTCCCTTAGAAAAGTTTTGAAATTTGTGCATTGTTGATACCTGTCAGGTATCTGAAGGCCTGCACCTCCTCTCCTCCAGAGTATACATATTTAGATCCTTCAGCCTCTCCTCATAGGTTTTCTGAAACAGACCCCACACCATTTTGGTTGCCTTCCTCTGGACCGTTTCCATCCTGTCTCTATCCTGTTTGAGATACAGTCTCCAGAAATGAACACAGTACTCCAGATGAGGCCTCACCAAGGATCTGTACAAGGGCATTATCACTTCCCTTTTTCTGCTAGTTATACCTCTCTCTATGCAGACCAGCATCTTTCTGGCTTTTGCTACCACCTTGTCACAATGCTTTTCAACCTTCAGGTCGCCAGACCCAATCAACCCTCTTCTGGTCTGTGCACAATAGTCTTTCATTCCCCATCACATACAGTTCTTTTGGATTTCTGCACCCCAGGTGCATGACTCTTGTAGAGGTTTGGGAAATGCAGACCTAGCTGTTCTTCCAGGTTGGAGGGAGCAACCTGTGCCGAGGGATCTGTGTCACAGTCACGCACATTAAGTATTCACACCAGAATTGTTCCAAGAAAAAGAAGTTTGCTTTTGCAAAATGGTGAAAGGTAACAAATTTTCCACTTCCAGAAAAACAATACAAAGATATCTCAACTGCTTAGAAAAATACAGCACTTACAGCTTCCAAAGTGCTTTTGAGTTCCCTCTCTCCTCCTCTACCAAGTCCTCTTTAACATCAAAATGAGATCCTCTATGGCCTTAAAACGTTCTCCTTGGAATACTTGCATTCTGCAGCTCCTTGAATTGGTTCTCCTGTCCTTCAACCTGGATACAGATATCTCCATAATTAGCACATACACCAGACTTTGCTCTTGGACTCTTGTCCTAGTTCTCCAGCTTGGGGAGGGAAGGCAATCTCTCCTTCTTCTCACAGGTCAAGCAGGATGGTAGTCCTCACATATGGGTGACATCATCAGGATGGAGCCCAATCACGGAAAACTTTTGTCAAAGTTTCTAGAACTTTGACTGGCACCCACTGGGCATGCCCAGCATAGCACAACCCTGCAACCAGCAGGGGTCCCCCTTCAGTCTTCTTTTTTCTGCACAGCAGTAGCCACGCCGGTTAAGGAGCTCTTCAGAGATTCCTGACAGGAATTTTTCCTCATGGAAGTTTATCAAAAGGTTTTGAAAAATTCTACCCCACAGGGGTCCCCATATCGATACTTTTGTTCCGCTGTCGAACGGTAAGTTTTTTGCCCGTTCTTGGTTGATTCCTGTCAAGTTCTTTGCTCGCGGCTTACCGGATATCTACCGCACTGTGACTAAATTTTGTCGAGGCCATGGTGTCGGGTCTCCGTCAGTGCCCCGACTGCGCTCGAACGATGTCCATCACGGACCCTCACACAGTTTGCGTGATGTGTTTGGGGTCTGACCATGATGTCCTTACTTGCACCAAATGTACCCAAATGACACTTAAAGGTCGCAAGGCTCGGCTAGAAAAGATGGGACTTCTCTTTCGGCCAAAAACCCTGACTCCATTGATAGCTTCGACGTCGTCTGAACCAGTACCATCAACATCGCGCCAGCATCGGGAAACCGCTGCTATCTGACCGGCTTCGACGACTCCGAGAGTGTCGACTCTTTCTGGTCCTCCTTTGGGAAAAGACCAAGGTGAACATTGAGAGAAACATCGACACTGCCATCATAAGGCTCAGGCCACCGATACAGGCAAGACCTCGGTATCAACGTCGTCAGAGCCACCGACAAAGAAATCCCATACAGAAAAGGCCTTGTCCTCTTCTGTTTCTGGGTCACCGAGGCGTTCCCCACCTGGACAGGTGCCGGGATCCGTGAATCCACCTTCACCGGTGGACCCTCTGGCTACGCCAGTGCTGCCTCCTACTCCAAAACCGGGTATTCATGCCCCAGGTTTCCGTGAGGAATTGGATCGATGATCCAAGAGACCATCGCTAAAGCACTCCAGGGGTTCCAACCTCCATTGATACCAGTGCTAGAACCTCCGCCGGTCACCGATCCAATACCCACAGCGTTAGCACTGCTGTTAGTGAGAATGGACAAATTAATCAGTGCCCTTCCACTGGAGGATCCAAGGGAACCGATGGGCCCGATTCCTTCATCACCAATACCTTTGTCATCGGGAGAAGAAGAAACACCGTTCTCCATTCCACCCTCAGGAAAGCTGCCACCGACACATCCATCGATGTCACTGATTCCATTGGTGTCTCCATCAATGCCCTTGATGCTGCCCTTGATGCCGTCGAGACCTGCAGTGCCGCTATCAAAGCCCTCTGCCTCCATCGATGCCTTCCATACCTACTTTGAACCCATCGATGCCTACGCTGGAGCCTTCTGGAATAACACCGTTCCTCCCTTCTGAAGATCATGGGGGAGCCGGTGATGATCCTTATAATCCCTGGACCAAAGATTCGTCCCAGGATTCTGATGATCTGCCTTCACAGCCCTCTCCTCCCGATGAAAGGAAGTGTTCCCCTCCAGAGGACCTATCCTTTATCAATTTTGTAAAGGAGATGTCTGAAATGGTTCCATTCCAGCTTCAGACTGAAGAGGACTCTAGACATCAGATGCTGCAGCTTCCACAATTCCTTGATGCTCCTAAGGAAATCATGTCCATACCTATTCATGACATCCTTTTGGACCTACTAAAAAGGAATTGGGAGCATCTGGTTCTGTGGCACCTGTTAACCGAAAAGCAGATGCCTCCTACCTAGCCAGTCAGCCCCTGGCATTCAAAAAATGCAATTGGTTCAGCACTCAGTGGTTGTGGAGTCAGTCCAGAAAAAGGCTCAATGTTCCAAGCCCCACTCTTCCATTCCCCCAGGAAAAGAACAGAAATTTATGGATGCATTTGGAACACAAGTATTCCATGGATCAATGCTCCTCTCTCGCATTGCATCCTACCAACTGTACATGACCCAATATAACAGGGCCTTGTTCACAAAGATCCAGGAATTTGCTGAAGCTTTACCTCTGCAATTCCAAGACCAACTTCATGCCCTAGCACAGAAAGGTCTAGATGCTGCTAAGCATGAAGAAAGATCAGCATATGACAGCTTCGACACCGCCTCCAGAGTGTAAGCGGCTAGCATCATTGCAAGAAGATGGGCCTGGCTGAAATCTTCCAACCTCAGACCAGAGGAACAGGACAGATTGGCGGATTTACCTTGTGCAGGGGATAATATTATCGGTGAAAAGATCCAAGAAGCCGTGGCTCAACTCAAAGACCACCAGGAGACTTTGCGTCAGCTTTCCTTACTGCCTGCTGATCCCTCCTCTTCTTCTAAAAGGTCTTTTCAGAGAGATTCTAAAAGCAGAGAAGATACTATCCCCCAGTGTCTAGATGTCAGTCTTCTAAGCCTTATCAGAAAGGCCAGTCCAGACAGCCTAGAGTTCCAAAATCACAGCCGGCCCCTCAACCAGGTCCAGCGTCTGGCTTTTGACTCGTCCCTAGAGAGCAGTCCCCAGCCTCTGCTTCCAACGATTCCGGTTGGAGGCCGGTTGTCCCACTTCTCCTCTCTGTGGCACTCAATCACCACAGACCAGTGGGTACTTACCATAATAACTCAAGGTTACCATCTCAACTTTCTTTCCATACCGCCAGACTCCCCACCTCAACTGACATTGGGAAAATCTGACCACTCACTTCTTCTGGAGCAGGAGGTCTCCCTCCTCCTCCAGTCCCATGCTATAGAACCGGTGCCCCTCTCTGAACAGGGGCAGGGATTCTATTCCAGGTATTTCATGATACTAAAAAAGTCAGGTGGGCTTTGCCCAATACTAGACCTTTGCACCTTAAGCAAATATCTACAAAGAGAAAAGTTCAAGATGGTGACCTTGGGTTCTCTACTTCCTCTTCTTCAAAGAAGAGAATGGCACTGCTCTCTAGACCTTCAGGATGCCTACATGCACATTTCAATCACTCTGTCACATTGCAGGTTCCTACGCTTCCTAGTAGGCCCAAAACACTTCCAATATCGAGTGTTACCATTCGGCCTAGCATCTGCCCCATGAGTCTTCACCAAGTGCCTTGTAGTGGTAGATGCCTACCTGAGGAGTCAAAGTGTCCATGTCTACCCCTATCTCGACGATTGGCTGATCAGGGCTCCTACTCAGCAAACTGCAATGACATCCCTACGTCTCACTTTGCATACCCTGATCTCCCTAGGGTTTCTCATCAACTATACAAAATCCAGGCTAGTTCCTTCTCAGACCCTGTCCTTCATAGGGGCAGACTTGGACACTCTACAGGCCAAAGGCCTTCCTACCTCAAGATCGGGCTTCCAACCTAGCCTCTCTGGCCCATCGTCTGCATTCTTGACACCACTCGACTGCATGCCACTTTCTAATATTACTAGGTAATATGGCTACCACAGTGCAAGTCACTCCCATGGCTCATCTTGCCATGAGAGTACTCCAGTGGACTCTAAGAATGCAGTGGATGCAGTCTTCTCAGCCAGTGTCCTCCATTGTCCACATCACCAACCAGTTCCGCTTATCGCTGGCTTGGTGGATAAACCAATCCAATCTTCTGCGAGGCCTTCCATTTCAGGCTCCAGAACTTCAAATAACTTTGTCAACAGATGCTTCCAACCTTGGCTGGGGTGCCCATGTCACAAACTTGCAAACTCAGGGCATTTGGTCTCCAGAGGAAGCCAAACAACAAATCAATTTCCTGGAGCTTCGTGTAATCCGATATGCTCTCAGAGTTTTTCAGGATCACCTCCCCAAGCAGGTCATCCTGATTGACCGACAATCAGGTGGCCATGTGGTACATCAACAAGCAAGGGGGAACGGGCTCCTATCTCCTGTGTCAGGAAACTGCACAGAAATGGGCGGAGGCCCTTTCTCACTCCATGTACCTCAGGGCCACCTACTTGCCAGGAGTGGACAATGTGTTGGCGGACAAGCTGAGTCGCACTTTTCAACCGCACGAGTGGTCCTTCGACCCCACGGTAGTGGACTCTCTATTCTGGCGTTGGGGTTGCCCTTACATAGACCTCTTTGCGTCGATACACAACCGCAAAGTAAGGAACTTCTGCTCTATCACTCGCAGCCAACACTTTCAACCAAGAGACGCTTTCTCCCTCTCGTGGGCCAGCGGTCTCCTTTATGTGTACCCTCCACTTCCACTCATTTTGAAGACTCTCGTGAAGTTGCGAAAGGACAAGGGACTAATGATTCTGATAGCCCCTCATTGGCCACGCCAGGTCTGGTTTCTAATTCTTCATGACCTGTCTGTACACCGGCACATTCCTCTGGGGAAGGACCCACTTCAGATCACTCAGAACGACGGCTGCCTTCGTCACCCCAACCTCCAGGCCCTGTCTCTGACTGCCTGGATGTTGAAAGGTTAATACTTCAACCTCTTAACCTTCAGAGCCGGTTTCCCGTGTCCTAGTAGCTTCACGAAAGCCTTCCACAAGGAAGTCTTATCGTTACAAATGGAACAGGTTTACGGTATGGTGTACTTCTATGTCCATCGATCCCTTCACTTGTTCCATCCCAAAGTTTCTGGACTATATCTGGCACCTGTCAGAGGCAGGCCTCAAAACTTCTTCTATCAGGGTACATGTCAGTTAGGTAGCCGCTTTCCATAAAGGTGTCAGGGATGTACCTATTTCAGTACAACCCCTGGTAACACACATTTTGAAGGGCTTGCTCCACCTTAAACCTCCACTGCGCCCTCTGGCCCCATCCTGGGACCTCAACTTGGTTTTGGGAAGGTTCATGAAACTGCAATTTGAGCCTCTCCAATCCTGTGATCTCCGCTATCTCAATTGGAAAGTGATTTTTCTTTTGGCGATCACATCTGCTCGCAGGGTTAGTGAGTTACAGACCTTAGTTACCTACCCGCCTTTCACTAAACTCCTGCATGATAGGGTAGTACTCCGCATTCACCCTAAATTTCTGCCTAAGATAGTATCGGAGTTTCATATTAATCAATTCATTATACTACCTACTTTCTTTCCCAGGCCCCATTCAAACCCAGGAGAGCAGGCTCTGCATACCCTCGACTGTAAACGTGCTCTATCTTTTTATCTAGACCGTACAGCTGCCCAGAGAAAATCCACTCAATTGTTTGTTTCTTTCAACTCCATCAAATTGGGTAAGCCTGTGGGTAAGCAAACTCTCTCCTCCTGGTTAGCAGACTGTATTGCCTTTTGCTATCAGCAGGCGGGCATTCCGCTTCAAGACCGTGTTAAGGCACACTCTGTCAGGGCCAAGGCAACTTCAGTAGCGCATCTACGCTCGGTGCCGCTTCCTGACATTTGTAAGGCTGCTACCTGGAGCTCTCTCCACACCTTCGCAGCCCATTATTGTTTAGACAAGGCTGGCAGACAGGATTCCATCTTTGGTCAGTCTGTACTACGCAATTTATTTGTGAATTGAAGTACCAACACCTTCCACCAACCCGTTTGGATTCAGGATGCCCTCCACCAAATTTCCAACCCAGTTGTTGTGCCTGTTGCACATCTTGGGTACATTTGGTGCATTACTCGGACATCCTCAGCTCGGTACTCATCCATATGTGAGGACTACCATCCTGCTTGTCCTCTGAGAAAGCAGAGTTGCTTACCTGTATCAGGTGTTCTCACAGGATAGCAGGATGTTAGTCCTCACGAAACCCACCTGCCACCCCTCGGTGCTGGGTTTGTTTACGTTTTCTTATTTTATTTTCGCTTGTATTTTACTATAAGACGAGGCTGAAGGGAGACCCCTGCTGGTTGCAGGGTTGTGCTATGCTGGGCATGCCCAGTGGGTGCCAGTCAAAGTTCTAGAAATTTCGACAAAAGTTTTACGTTATTGGGCTCCATCCTGATGATGTCACCCATATGTGAGGACTAACATCCTGCTGTCCTGTGAGAACACCTGTTACAGGTAAGCAACTCTGCTCTTTCCTTAGTCACTCCTTTGGGAGTAAGCTGGCAACACACTTTGGCTCCCCTTATAGACTCTGAATACTTTGTATACTTTTAGAACAGTGGGGCTTCCCAAACATTTAGCCAATGTAAGCCTGTATTAACACGTGAAAATTCACATATCCCCCGAGGGCAAGCACAACAAATTAGCAGGAATGCAATCCATCTCTTGCAATCACTTCACTGGTACTTTCCATGCATTCGAGCTGCTCTGCTCTCTCAACCTCCACCCTCTCCAATTGATCTTTCTCTCAACTTCTTTCTCTCTCCTTTCTTCAACTTCCACCCCACCAAGCTGATCCCCTCTATATCACCCAGCTACCTCTCCCCTCCTCATCCCATCCTTTCTCTCTCAAAATCCTAGTCCTTTTTCACATCCCCCCAGCTGATCCTTTCTCATGCCCAAGCCCTTCTTATAACCCCCAACTGATCTATGGCATTCCTTCCTCCTTACCCTGCCCCCATCCCCTCTCACCTCCTATTGTCTTACATCCCCCAGTCAATCTTCAATTATTCCCCCATCTCACCTTCTGCAGCCAATCCCTCACCTATTGATCTGTTACCACAGAAACTCATGTAAGTCTCACAAGTCCACACTGACTTCCACTACTAATGCACCTACTATTGGTGCTCGAAGAGCTCAGCTACTTGAGTCACTTGTGACCCCAGCTGAAGGTTTTGGACCTCATTTGGGGTCCCGAACCACAGTTTGGGAAGCCCTGTTTTAGAGAGATCCTTCCCCTTGGTCATGGGTCATGTAAACAGCTCCATGTACATACACCCTTCCTAGAACATAGCACAATTTTAATAAAGTCTTAATGGTTCTTACTCTTAGAAAAGTCTGAAATGCTGCATAAAGGGGTAAATTTTCAATAGAACACCTAATTACAAAGATATGTGCATACTTTTGAGTCTGCAAAAATTAAGTCCACTTTTTTTTTTTTATCCAGTAATTGGAATTTGGCACAATGAGCCTTAATTTGCTGCTACCTGTGAATTTTTCCCCCCTATTTTATATCTCCTGCCAACTTACTTCAGTTTAGTCACTATAGCAACAGTCCTTGGCAGAGGGCCATGCACCAGGGCTCTTTCTGGGAATCTTTAATTATGGGCCATAAATCCAGTGACTAAGTGTCACCATTGCACAATGAATTTGAATTCCTCCCCCCAGAGCTATGAACATTTCTTCCACAACATCCCCATCTCTGGCCAATTCAGAGAGCAGAAGATGTGACTTAAACCAGGTCCCCTCTCCATAACAACATGTAGCAGTGCCACTGAGTCCTGGACAACCCAAAGCTGATTTTCAAGCACCTACATAAGGTGATTTTCACCCACCTACATAAGGGCCTATGCACTAAATCAGTAGCTCCCAATATTTTTTTGCCATGGCACACCATCCTCTTCACTCCCCACCCCCCACCTGCCCCCCAGACATCCTTACCTTTCCTCCATCATCCTTTCCTCCATCATCCCTCCCTGTCATCACTTTCCCCACCCACAACCCTGGTATCATTATCATCATCTTCCATTCTGTCCCACCTTTTGGCATCACCAACATTCTACCCTCCTCCCAGAAAGCATGTGAGGGAGTCGGTTGGACTGTTAGATGATCGAGGGGTTAAAGGGGCACTTAGGGAAGATAAGACCATCGTGGAAAGACTAAAAAAAAGTCTTTGCTTCGGTGTTTTACTGAAGAGGATGTTGGGGGATACCTGTTCCGGAGAAAGTTTGCAGGAGTGACAATTTAGATAAACTGACTAAATAATGGTGAACTTGAAAGATATGGTAGGCCAGGCTGACAAACTGAAGAGTAGTAAATCACCTAGACAGATGGTATACACTGCAGGGTTCTGAAAGAACTAAAAAATGAAATTTCAGACCTATTACTATTAATTTGTAACTATCATTAAAATCATCTGTTGTACCTGAGAACTGGAAGGTGGCTAATATAACCCCAATATTTAAAAAGGGCTGCAAGGGAAGATCCAGGATGTTGCGGCCCCGACTGCCTCCCCCATGATTGGGGTCGGGTCCGCTTACCTTCGCTCCAGGGCCGCAAGGAGAGACGCCGAAGTCCCGGTCCGTGGGCCGCATGTCCGCGGCGTCTCCACGTGGAGAACGCCGACAGAAGCTCCACACTCCTCTTCCTCCACCTCGCGCGCGAGGGCAGCCCTTATGTGCGTCCAGCACCCGGAAGTATGGGACAGCCCCCTGGCTGACGTCAGATGCCAGGCCTGCATTTAACTGGCGCCCAGACTCCGAGGAAGCGCCTTGCAATGAGGTTCCCTGACTTCTAGTTGCCGTCCTGACTCTGCTGCTGCTGGTTCCTGGTTCCCCGGTGCTTGTTCCAGTTCCTGCTTCAGCGATCCTTCATCTGTTGTCTTCCTGGTTCCTGATCTCGGCCTGCTTCTGATGCCTCTGCCAGCTGCCTGCCTCGACCCTGGTCTGCCTTTGAACACTGTTTGCTAGCTGCCTGCCTCGACCCTGGTTTGCTCCTGAACACTGCCAGCTGCCTGCCTCGACCCTGGTCTGTCGTTGAACACTGTTTGCTAGCTGCCTGCCTCGATCCTGGTTTGCTTCTGAACTGTGCTTGCTAGCTGCCCGCCTTGACCCTGGTCCTGCTTCTGACACCTCCTACCTAGCTGCCCGCCTTGACCCTGGTCCTGCTTCTGACAACCTCCTACCTGCGGGCTTGCTCCGGCTCTTAAGTCTCAAGGGCCCGGTTCCCTAGGGGCTCCTCCTGGGGGGATCCTGGGTCCCGGGTGAAGCCGTCCGCCAGCCGCTAGACTCCGTCTCCCGGTCTGCTCCAAGGAACCCTCCTTACAGGGCCGGCCCAAGGGTCCACCGTCTCTCTACTATAACAATAACAGTTTGCAAGGCCAAGACCCGGCGGAGGTGCCTAGCCTGCAGGCCATCCCCGGGATGGCACAGCCGCCCTACAACAGCAGGCAGCATTGCATCGACACCCTTGCCGCCACCGTGGAGCGACTGGTCGCCCGTTTGGAAGCGACGGCTTCGGAGACGCCTCCAGCGTCGCCCCAGCTCCCGCCTTGAGTGCAACTCCGGTTACCCAACTGCCTGCCCCTACTCGCTATGCAGGGGATACCAAGGCATGCCGGGGGTTTCCTGAATCAGTGTTACGTCAGGTTTTCCCTGTTGCCCGCCGCAGTTTCCCATCTGCCTCTGTCAAAGTAGCCTATATCTTCTCCCTTCTCGATGGAAGGGCACTTGACTGGGCCTCTCCCATGTGGGAACGGCAGGATCCCCTATTACACAACCTCCAGGAATTCATCCTCAATTTCCGACAAGCCTTCGACGACCCAGCCCGCCAGACCACTGCTGCGTCCGAACTATTGCATTTAAAGCAAGGATCTCGGTCCGTGGCGGACTATACCATTGAATTCCGCACCCTCGCCATGGAGGTAGGCTGGCGAGACGACTGCCTGAGAGGTATATATCTGGAAGGTTTGGCAGGATGTATCAAGGATGAACTGGCAGGCCGGGACATTCCCGATGATATCAACGACCTCATAGACGTGGCTGGCCGGGTTGACCGGAGGCTACAGCAACGAGAAAAGGAGGGGCGCCCGCCGCGTAGACCTCTGATATCACCCTCGGCGCCCGCCAGGGTCACGACAGCCAAGGCTTCAGCCTCTACCTCTTCCTCTGACGAGCCTATGCAACTAGGCCGCGCTCTTCTAACAGCGGAGGAGAGAAGGAGATGCCGCACGCTGGGGTTGTGCCTTTACTGTGGCGGGAAAGGGCACTTCCTGGCCCACTGCCCGGAGTGTCCGGGAAACGACCAAGCCTAGGTTGTTCTGAGGAGCTACTCCTAGGCTATGCTGGTTCAGCTCCTCAATGCTCTGCACCTGTGACCCTCAAGTATCCTGGGGGTAAATTCCAGGCCTTCATTGACTCTGGGGCTGAGGGGAACTTTATAGTAGCGGACTTGGTCCAGCAGTTACGCCTGTCCACTATTCCAAGACTTCCTCCGCTACGCGTCACATCCATCCGTGACACCGTTCTCCCCGGGACTATTACCAGCTCTACGACTCCCCTGACCCTCCAGACGGGGGCGCTTCACTTCGAAGAAATATCCTTCGTGGTACTAGAGAAGGCCGTGCACCCCTTGGTGCTAGGGCTACCTTGGTTACGCCGCCAGTCTCCCGTGATTCAGTGGAACACCCTTCAGTTGACTCAGTGAAGTCCCTTCTGCTTCTAGCTTTGCCTCCAGGTCCCGCGACCCCCGCAACTGGCCTTGCTTAGCGCCTCAAACCTCCTACCAGCACCGTACCAAACCTTCACGGAGGTGTTCTCCAAGGAGATGGCGGAGATCCTTCCGCACCACCGGCCCTTTGACTGTGCGATAGACTTGCTGCCCGGTACCACCCCGCCTCATGGCCGTGTGTACCCGTTATCCTTGCCTGAGACTACCGCCATGTCGGAATACATCACCGAAAACCTAGCCAAGGGCTTCATTCATCCCTCTCGCTCGCCAGCCGGGGCTGGTTTCTTTTTCGTGGGGAAAAAGGACAGTTCGCTCCGGCCCTGCATTGATTATCGAGGGCTGAATGCCATCACTAAAAGAGACCGGTATCCACTCCCATTGATCCCCGAGCTCTTGGACCGGCTACAGGGGGCCAAGCTGTTCACTAAACTCGACCTCAGAGGAGCCTACAATCTCGTCCGCATACGCCCCTGCGACGAGTGGAAGACTGCCTTCAACACCAGGGACGGGCACTATGAGTACCTAGTAATGCCCTTTGGACTCTGCAATGCCCTGGCAGTCTTCCAAAACCTCATGAATGAGGTCTTGAGGGAGATGCTCCATTCCCACGTCAGTGTATCTGGACGATGTGCTAATTTTCTCTAAGGACTTGGAATCCCACCGACGACATGTGAAGCAGGTATTACAAGCCTTGAAAAATAAACTAGAAAAGTGCATGTTTGAGTGTGAATCCTTGCCTTTCCTAGGATATATTGTCTCCTCTACCGGGTTCCAGATGGACCCAGAGAAGGTGTCCGCTATCACCGATTGGCCTCGCCCATCCGGGTTGAAGGCTTTGCAGAGGTTCCTGGGGTTTGCTAACTTCTATAGACATTTTATTCCCCACTACTCACGTAGGGTGGCTCCCCTCACGGCCCTGACCCGCAAGGGAGCGGACGCCAAGACATGGCCTGACACAGCTGTTCGAGCCTTCGAGGATCTGAAACAAGCTTTCTTGGTTGATGCCTGCTTGCATCATCCGGACCTGTCACGCCCCTTCGTGGTAGAGGTGGATGCCTCCAACCCTGCGGTGGGGGCTGTCCTTAGCCAGCGCTCGCCTTCTGGACAGCTACTACCCTGCTCGTACTATTCGAAGAAATTCTCTCCCGCTGAAGCAAATTACTCCATTGGTGACAAGGAACTCCTAGCCATCAAACTAGCATTCGAGGAATGGAGACAATGGCTAGAAGGAGCAGTTCACCCGGTAACAGTTTACACAGACCACAAGAATCTAGAATTCCTGTCCCATGCACAGCGATTGAACGCCCGACAAGCCAGATGGTCGCTCTTCTTCAATCGCTTCAACTTCACTCTCCAGTATTGCCCAGCCTCGAAGAATATCCGAGCCGACGCGCTATCCCGGATCTCGATGTCTGAGGAGGAGGAGGAACCCCCTCGATACATCCTTGATCCATCAAAGGTTAGTTTGACTGCCCTTACCATCCTTTCCCAAGGAAGGACCGCAGTCCCCAAGCACTCCCGTTTAAAGGTACTACGCTGGGCCCACAACTCACTAACAGGCGGGCATGCTGGGCAGGAGTGGACACTGGAACTATTAAATAGATATTACTGGTGGCCCAACCTCTGTCGAGACGTTCCGAGCCTACGTGGGTTCTTGTCCCACCTGCGCTAAACAGAAACCCAACGTCGGACCTCCGTGGGGCTTACTGCAGCCGCTTCCGGTCCCCACTGAACTGTGGACCCACATAGCCATGGACTTCATAGTAGATCTACCCACGTCCCAGGGAAAGACTGTGATTTGGGTCATAGTAGATCGTTTCTCCAAGATGGCCCACTTCGTGCCACTACCCAAGTTGCCGTCAGCCCCTGAACTGGTGCTCCTATTCGCACAACATATTTTCCGCATCCACGGACTCCCCCAGGACATTGTGTCCAACCGAGGACCGCAATTTACAGCCCGGCACTGGAGGGCCCTCTGTAAGTGTTTCAAGGTCCAGCTCAGCTTCTCCACCACCTTCCATCCTCAAAGCAACGGCCAGTTTGAAAGGATGAATCGCTCTTTAAAGACTTTCCTTCGCACGTTCATCAATGAAAGACAAGACAATTGGACAGAACTCCTGCCCTGGGCTGAGTTTGCATATAATAATCAGATTCATGCTGCCACTAGAAGCTCGCCCTTTCAGATAGTATACGGGAAACAACTCAAGCCTCCATTGCCCATTGCTAAGCCCAGCCCCTCTCCTGCAGCCCAGTTGTCCGCACAACGGCTACAGGGTCTGTGGCAGGGCATCCAGAGCAAGTTTGCTTCCACCGCCAGGACAGCCAAGAGATATGCTGACCAACACCGCCGACCCGCACCGGTATTCCTTCCCGGGGACCGAGTTTGGCTCAGCACTAAGAACATCCATCTAAGGCTGCCCTCTAGAAGATTCGCACCCAAGTTCTTTGGACCCTTTCGGGTGGCCGAAAGAGTAGGATTGGTCTCATACAGGTTGCGATTGCCATCCACATTACAGATGTCTTCCACGTCTCCCTCCTAAAACCGGTGGTCCTCTCCCGCTTCCACCGCAAGTCACCAGAGCCCACATCCACACCCGTGGCTGAGGATCCCACCTACCAAGTAAGAGAGGTTGTCGATGTACGATTCTTCAACCGCCGATGGGAGTACCTCTTAGCCTGGGAGGGCTGCGGGGATGAGGACAACACGTGGGAGCCTGCTTGCAACATCTTAGATAAATCCCTCCTCCGACAGTTTCACCTTGACCATCCTGGAAAACCTGGTCCTTTGAAGAGGGGGCGTAAAGGAGAGGGTACTGTTGCGGCCCCGACCGCCTCCCCCATGATCGGGGTCGGGTCCGCTTACCTTCGCTCCAGGCCGCAAGGAGAGACGCCGAAGTCCCGGTCCGGTGGGCTGCATGTCCGCAGTGTCTCCACGTGGAGAACACCAATAGAGCTCCGCCCTCCTCCTCCGCCTCTCGCACAGCCCTTATGTGCGTCCAGCACCCGGACGTATGGGACAGCCCCCTCGTTGACGTTCAGACACCCAGGCCTGCATTTAACTGGCCGCCTAGACTCCGAGGAAGTGCCTTGCAACGAGGTTCCCTGACTTCTAGTTGCCGTCCTGACTCTGCTGCTGCTGGTTCCTGGTTCCCCGGTGCTTGTTCCAGTTCCTGCTTCAGCGATCCTTCTATTGTCTTCCTGGTTCCTGATCTCGGCCTGCTTCTGACGCCTCTGCCAGCTGCCTGCCTCGACCCTGGTCTGCCTTTGAACACTGTTTGCTAGCTTCCTGCCTCGATCCTGGTTTGCTTCTGAACTGTGCTTGCTAGCTGCCCGCCTTGACCCTGGTCCTGCTTGTTTTGCTAGCTGCCTGCCTTGATTCTGGTTTGCTTCTGAACTGTGCTTGCTAGCTGCCCGCCTTGACCCTGGTCCTGCTTCTGACACCTCCTACCTGCGGGCTTGCTCCTGCTCTTAAGTCCCAAGGGCCCGGTTCCCTGCGGGCTTCTCCTTGGGGGATCCGGGGTCCCGGGTGAAGCCGTCCGCCAGCCGCTAGACTCCGCCTCCCGGTCTGCTCCAAGGAACCCTCCTTACAGGCCGGCCCAAGGGTCCACCGTCTCTCTATTATAACAATAACACAGGAAACTATAGTCCTGGGAAACCACGACATCTTACTCTCTACACTATCTCAGATTGGCATTACAGATCTTGCCATTACAATGGGTCTCTCTTTCTAACCAATCGTAAACAAAGAATCACCGTCGGTCCCTACTACTCTGACTGGTACTCTACCAAGACAGGAGTACCACAAGGCTCCGCACTTTCAGCTCTTCTATTTAATCTTTACTTACTACCTCTCTGCCGCTTGCTTGCTGGATTAGATCTTAACTTCAAAATTTATGCAGACGATATACAATTCATCATACCTTTCACTGATTCCTGGTCAAAAACTTTCTCTTTATTACATCTATACTTATCCACAATAAAAACATGGCTATCTCACAATAGACTCAAACTAAACACAAGTAAAACAGAATTAATTTACTTATCCACTGTACCTGACTCAGCTTTTCGCCCCCCACCAACTTTCACTTTTCAGAACCAACTCATCAATATAAAACCTCATGCAAAAAATCTAGGTGTAAAGATAGATTCAAAATTGACAATGACCGATCATATATCTGAACTCGTAAAAAAATCTTTTTACAAAATATACATGATAAAGAAACTTAAACCACTCCTCCATCCGAACGATTTTCGATTGATTACCCAAGCATTAATTTTATCTTCACTAGACTACTGCAACGCTCTCTATCTTGGTTTACCACAAACAGCTATACGACCATTACAATTGATACAAAATACAGCCGCTCGCATGTTATACAATACACCCCGGACAGAACACATCACTCCTGTATTACAACATCTGCACTGGCTACCAATTTCATACCGTATTACTTACAAAATTCTATCTACTATACACAACCTACTGTACAATAATAACTCCATCTGGCTATGTTCCTTACTACGAATCTACAGACCCTCCAGACAGCTCCGTTCTATTGATAAATGTATTCTTGAAGTACCAACAGTAAAATCTGTAAGTTTAGCACTGACCCGCAAACGAGCTTTTTCTGTTGCCGGTCCACTATTGTGGAACGCTTTGCCTGAACATATCCGCCTGACAGCTAGCCGCATAGAATTTAAAAAACTGTTAAAAACTCATCTCTTCACTCAAGCATACAATATATACTAGGTTTATTACACTACATGATCCTGAAAAGTTATCTGATTATTTTATGAATTTTAATATGTTTTGTATATGATTTTATGAACTGTCTTTGTAACTGTACAATATTGTTTGTGTATGTACTAACATGTAAACCGCCTAGACGGATAGTCCCCTACCCTTTGTGCGGTATATAAGAACTGTAAATAAATAAATAAATAAATAAATAAATAAATAAATAAAAAGTAAAATCACAAAACATTTAGATAGAAAGGGGTTATTGGGAGTAAAGCCAGCATGGATTTACCCAAGGGAAGTCTTGCCTCACAAATCTCCTTCATTTTTTTGAAGGGGTAAATAAACATGTAGACAAAGGTGAACAGATAGATGTGTTATATTTGGATTTTCAGAAGGCATTCGACAAAGTTCCTCATGAGAGGCTTCTAAAAGTCATGTGGATAGGAGGCGATGTCCTTTTGTGGATTGCAAACTGCTTAAAAGAGAGGAAACAGAGAGTATTTATTTATTTATTTATTTAAGGCTTTTATATACTGACTTTCTTGATACAAATCAAATCAACTCGGTTTACATCAAACAAGCAGTTAACCAATTAACAAAAGACAAAATTTGATGAAGCATAAAGTTACATTATAACTTTATAAGGGAGCAAAAACTGGGGATAGGAAAATAAAGGGGGGAGAACAGAGATAGTATACTATATACAGGTGAGGGTGTGGGAGGGAGGCAAAGGAGCCAATGTCGTTATGACGTATTAGTGTGTCTTAGTGCTTGTTTAATTACAGTGGAGATGGGAACAGTTCTGAGTCAAGCTATTGGACTAAGAACAGGGAAAGGCTCGACCGAAAAGCCATGTCTTGAGTTTCTTTTTAAAAGTTAGGAGACAGGTTTCCTGCCTGAGGTCCGGGGGCATGGCGTTCCAGATGGAGGGACCTATTGTTGAGAATGCCCTGTCTCTGATATTTGAGTGGTGCACCGCTTTGATTAGAGGAACGTGTAAAGATCCTTTGTAGGCTTCCCTTAAGGGTCTGGCTGTAGAGTGAAGTTTGAGAGGGTGTAGCAGGTCAAGAGGCGTCTGATGCTGAATGTTTTTGTGAATGATTGTAAGTGATTTATGTAGATTTAAAGTTTACTGGGAGCCAATGAAGATCTTTTAATATGGGAGAGATGTGCTCTCTCAGATTAGTATTCGTCAGGATTCTCGCCGCCGCGTTTTGAAGCAGCTGGAGGGGTTTTATTGTAGTAGCAGGAAGACCTTGCAAGATGGAGTTGCAGTAATCGACCTTAGAGAACAGGATGGCTTGGAGGACCGATCTGAAATCATGATAGAAGAGAAGCGGCTTGAGTTTTTTGAGTACCTGAAGCTTGTAGAAGCACTCCTTTGTAGTGTGGTTTATAAATTTCTTTAGGCTCAGGTGACTATCTATTATGACTCCAAGGTCTCTTGTGTGGGAAATTTGTGTGTTGGTGTGTAGCTTTTGATGGAAGGGACTACCTTCTGGGGTGATGAGCAGGAGTTCTGTCTTGTTAGTGTTAAGCACCAGGTTGAGGCTTGAAAGGTAGAGGTTGATCGTTTGCAAGTGAGAATCCCATGTTTTGAGAGCTGAATCCAGTGAATTAGATATGGGGATTAAAATTTGAATGTCGTCTGCATATATGTAGAACTTCAGATTTAATTTTGAGAGTAAATGGCAGAGAGGGAGTAGGTAGATATTGAACAGAGTGGGCGATAATGAGGAGCCTTGGGGGACTCCGAATGGGGAGTTAGTGCGAGTGGATTCTTTGTTATTGATTTTAACCTTGTAGCCTCTGTTGCTAAGGAAAGAGTCGAACCATCTGAGGGCGGGTCCTGCGACTCCTATGTCTGATAACCGGTTTATAAGGGTAGTATGATTTACGGTATCGAAAGCCACTGAGATGTCAAGAAGAGCTAAGAGGAAGGACTGTCCTTTGTCAATGCCAGTGTATAGCTGATCTAGGAGCGAGATGAGGAGAGTTTCAGTGTTCTGTTCTTTTCGGAATCCATATTGTGAAGGGTGTAGAATATTATGTTCCTCCAGGTAATTTGAAAGTTGGTTATTTACGATTTTCTCCATGATCTTGGCTACAAACGGCAGATTTGATATGGGGCGGTAGTTGTTGAGATCATCCGGGTCCAGGTTCGGTTTTTTGAGAATGGGTTTAAGGGTGGCCAATTTGAGAGCGTCCGGGAAGATTCCTTGTGAGAGGGAGCAGTTGATAATATCTGCTAGATGTTTAGAGAAGGATTCTGGTATGAGAATCAGGAGTTTGGATGGGATTTGGTCTAGAGGGTGAGAGGAGGGTTTCATTCTTTTTATCAGGGTTTCCACCTCTATAGCGTAGGTGGGATCAAAGGATTCCAAACCAACATCTAGGTTCGGGCGAAGGGGCGAATCCGGAGATAGCATGTTAGGGTTAGTAGGTAATCTAGCCAGGGTATTGGAGATTTTGTTCTGGAAGAATAAAGCCACATCATTGGCTTTTGATTGGGCTATGTCATCGGGGATTGTAGGGGGGGGCAGTCTTGGTAAGTTCCGATACGTACGAGAAGAGTGCCTTCGCGTCGAAGATCATATCATGTATACGGTGGGCGTAGAAATCTCTTTTTGTTCGTAGCGTTGCAGTTCTGTATTGGTGGAGAGCGGCTTTGTATAGGGTTAGGGAGTGAGGGTTGGGGTTCTTCCTCCATTCCTTTTCTTTCTGTCTCAGGCCTTGCTTTTGGGCGCGGAGCTCCTTTGAGAACCATGGCTGCTTGTTTTTTTGAGAGGGGTTTAAATTTTTAAATTTAAACCCCTCTCAAAAAGTAGGATTAAATGGTCTGTTTTCACAGTGGAAAAATTAAACAGTGGAGTGCATCTAAATGATCTGGAAAGGGGTACGACAAGTCAGGTGATCAAATTTGCGGATGATACAAAATTATGAAGAGTAGTTAAATCTCAAGCGGATCGTGGTAAATTGCAGAAGGACCTTGTGAGACTGGAAAATTGTGCTTCCAAATGGCAGATGAAATTCAATGTGGACAAGTGCAAGGTTATACATGTAGGGAAAAATAACCTTTGCTGTAGTTACACAATGTTAGGTTCTAGGGATGTGAATCATGTGCCCGATCGTTTTAATGATCGGGTTCGGCTGGAGGGGAAAAAAAAATCTGATCGGTAGAGATGTGAATCGGAATCGGCCGGCGCCATCTTTAAAAATGGCACCGGCCATCCAGTGCTCCTACCATGTGACAGGGGCCGGCCAATGGCACAGATAGCCCTTTGCCCTTACCATGTGACAGGGTATCGGCGCCATTTTTATTAGTGGCAGCCGACGGCCCGAGAACAGGAGATCGCTCCCGGGACCACCACTGGACCACCAGGTCATTTTAAAATGTTTTGGGGGGATCGGGAGGGTGGGGGAAGCTAAGGGGGCACTTTTAAAGGGTCGGGTGGGTTTTTTTTTTATCGGGCCATCGGCGCCATTTTTATGAGTGGCAGCCAAAATGGCGCCGATGGCCCGAGAGCAGGAGATCGGTCCCGGGGCTTCCACTGGACCACCAGGTACTCGTAAAAAGTTTTTGGGGGGTTCGGGAGGGTGGGGGAAGGTAAGGGATTAGTTTTAAAGGGTCAGGGTGGGTTTAGGGGTTGTTTTGGTGTGCCGGTTTTCCCACTCTCCCCCCCAAATAACTCCCTTTAGTGGACACTATCCCGACTAACGATTTTTTCACGATAAATCGGGGGAATTTCTATTGTATCGCACTCTTTAACGATTTTTGACGATTTAAAAAATATCGGATGATATTTTAAATCGTCAAAAAATGATTCACATCCTAATAGGTTCTATCTTAGGAGTTACAACCCAGGAAAGAGATCTAGGCATCTTAGTAGATAATACATTGAAATTGTTGGTTCAGTGTACAGTGGCGGTCAAAAAAGCAAACAGAATGTTAGGAATTATTAGGAAGAGAATGGCAAATAAACCGGTGGATTTAATAATGCCTCTGTATCACTCCATGGTGAGACTGCACCTTGAATACTGTGTGCAATTCTGGTCACCATATCTCAAAAAAGATATAGTTGCACTGGAGGAAATGCAGAGAAGTACGACTAAAATAAGGGGCATCTAACAGCTCCCCTATGAGGAAAGGCTAAAGAAGTTAGGGCTTTTCAGTTTGGAGAAGAGACCATTGAGGGGGGATATGAGAGAAGTCTACAAAATCATGAAAGGACTTGAACAGGTTAATGTAAATCGGTTATTTACTCTCCCAGATAATAGAAGGACTAGGGGGCAAATCATGAAGTTAGCAAGTAGCACATTTAAAACAAATCTGAGAAAATTATTTTTCACTCAGCACATAGTTAAACTCTGGAATTCATTGCCAGATGATGTAGTTATGGTAGTTAGTGTAACTAGGTTTTAAAAATGTTTGGGTAAGTTCCTCGAGGAAAAATCCATAAACTGCTATTAATCAGTAAGGAATAGTAGCTTGATATCTAGTTAATGTTTGGGTACTTGTGACGTGGATTGGCCACTGTAGGAAACAGGATGCTGGGCTTGATGGGCCCTTGGTCTGACCTAGTATGGCATATCTTATGTTGCTATGTTCTTATGTTGCCTTATACCATGGGGAAGAAAAAAAAATAAGAAGACAAAATGACTGAGAAATTGGCTTTAACATCCTAAAGATTGAAAAATACTTCAATGAGTCACCAATTTATTAAGATGTAGTTGTATAATATCACAAAGGACAAAAAGATATAGTTGTACTGGAAAAGGTTCAGAGAAGGGTGACTAGAATGGTAAAGGGGATGGATCTACTCCTCTATGAGGAAAGGCTAAATAAGTTAGAGCTGTTCATCTTGGAGAAAAGATGGCAGAGAGGGGATATGATAGAGGTCTATAAAATCATAAGAAGACTAGAACAGGTAAATGTGAATTGGGGTTATTTACTCTTTCTGATAATACAAGGACTAGGGGGCACTCCATGAAGGTAGAAAGTAGCACATTTAAGACTAATCGGAGAAAATTATTTTTCACTCAACTCACAATTAAGTTCAGGAATTCATTGCAGAGGATGTGGTTAAGGCAGTTAATCTAGCTGGGTTAAAAAAAAAAGGTTTGGACAAGTGTCTGGAGGAGAAGACAATAAACTGCTGTTATTCAAATTGAGTTTGGGAATAGCCATTAGTAGCATGGGATTTATTTACTGTTTGGGTATTTGCCAGGTACTTGTATCCCGGATTGGCCACTTTTGGAAATAGGATGCTGGGCTTGATGGACTCTTGATCTGACCCATTATGGCAACTTCTTATGTTTTGGGGTTTTAAGTCAGCCTGTAAAGAACATTCCATTTAGTACATAATGTTTCAGTAAAGGAAGTATTGGAGACCACAAGTGCATCCAGTGTAATTTTTGCTATGAATACCATATAAATACCCATAAGTGTTGTTGGTACATTGGTGATCATCGTTGCTGTTTACTTGAGCTGCAAGAAGAAATGTGGGGACATGAACAATACACAGAGCTTAGATCTGTCTTTCCTCTGCTCAGGTAATCCTGGATAGTAACTGAAATGTAACCGTATGGGTAGGTTTAACATCAACTACTGTGTTTGAGATGTGGGACATTTGTCCTGAACTAGCTGCTCAGGGGTTACATTTGAAACTAGCACTCTTGTCCATCTCCCCCATTTCCCTCCTTCATACTGGACTATGGATGTCTTCTCTCTTGCAGTCTGCCAGACCCCTATTCCATTGGTTGGGGTGTCTCTATGCTTTCTGATACCATATAGCTATGCAGAGTACATACATGTGATGGCAGAGAGCACCCCCCCCCTGGTGAACACAGACAAATGCATGCACACCACACAGTTCCCCGACAGACAGACACTACAACACATATATGTAAAGATATTTATTATACCTTTTTGGAGTAATTTTCACTAAGCTGCTTAGTGGCCAGCCAGTTTTATACACATGTGATTTGGTTGTGAAAATCTACTCACACTTAAGGCAAGTATTCATACTTGTCACCTGCTATATCTCAGGGTATATACATTCATGGTTTCCTCCTCTGACCTAGACACACCCCTGGGAATTCCTTTTTGTAATCTGGATAAAAATACAATCCAGCCAGCTAACTTCTTTAAAAATGTTCCTCTCTATGTGCCCATTAACAGCTTATAAAACATTTAAATCAATCATTCAGTAAAATTCTGAAAAGCAATAAATAAAGTTTCATGAAACAATATATACAATTTCTTTCTTTGCTTTTAGAAACATGACTAGTCAGGATGGCCTGGTAGCTCAGCATCAGTGCTGTGCATTGCCATGCAGAAGATCACTGATTCGTTCCCCAGTTCGAATCGGGTTTGGGTTGCTGCAGAGGCAGCATTCACAGCCTCCAGGGAGTGGAGAAGGTAGATAATCATGGTCATTTTTGGTGATTGGATTCAGGGCTCCTGGTTGCAGGGTTTTGGAAGGAACCTGGTGAATGGCCCCGAGCTGAAGACTGTCACTGCAATGACTAAAACTAGGTACGTTGGGTATGGAGGAGCATAAAATAGGAGAAAAATTCCCTGTTAGTTGTAAATGGAGGCTTATGGTTGATCCCAGTACTCATTCCAATTGAACTGGAAGCCCAAAACAACAGGAGAAAACTGCCAGGTCCAAAAAACCCCGCAAAAATCTTAAGCAGTGTTGGAGGGTTGGGGTAGAGTGCGGTAAATTGTTCAAGCAGATGGGAATTGATGTCTCACAACTGGCTGCTGTCACAGATGTTGATAACATTACAAAGGCACTATGATGCTTACAGCCTGAAGCAGTTGCATTAGGAGTTAACTCAGCACGCTTTACACAAAATGCAATTGAATATGGATTTTCCTAAAAAGTTTATTTTCTCCATTTAAGATGGGAGATGTTTCTGTAGCATGAGAAAAAAAATAATAATCCCCTATTAATGGGTAACTATTAAATTAATTTGCACCAAACTTTGTTTATGTCAGAGTTAAATGAAATGTGCAAGCTTTCAAAAGGAAGATAACCCCTTTGTTGCTTTTTTGCCCAAGCTTTAAATTCAGAAAAGTCAAACAGTTAAAATTGTTTTCACATAGTGCATACAGTAAAAAGAAAAAAAAATAAATTTTGCCTCATAAAGAAGAGCCGTGTCTGAACTTGCACACATGTACAAGAGGCTGTGAGACCTTGCTTTGCCATAGACTGTATTGTACAAGTCTCCTGTTCATGACCGTGAAAAACAGTGTGTAGGCCCCTTTTTCTCCAGACCTACAGTTGTTCTTATCCTTTGTTGTTTGTACAACTCTTCAGGGTGGCAGGGGCAAGAAAGTGTCAAACCTCAAAGCTAACACCCTACTGTCTGTCCTGATACAGATGCAGCACATGCACCATCTCTGAGCAAAAGGGAGTGCACCCATATGGAAGGGGCTGGAGTAGAGAAAGAGAGAGCTGAAATGAAGGAAGCTCTTACAGGAGTGAATATCTATCAGGATGATGAGTGTGCAACCAATGAAATCACCCTGACATGCTTTGCCCAGTTTCTGTCGCCTGCTCTAACTGCTCAGCATGGGAGAAGAAGCAAGACCCAGCTGGCAGCATTTTTCCATTACAGTACCCTAAATAATGCACACTACTAGAACCAACTAGCTTTCTCTTGACTCATTGCCTAAAGCAGTTGTTTTGGATGAAGATCTCAAGAGAGAAGTGTGGTG
The DNA here is from genome assembly GCF_901001135.1 of Rhinatrema bivittatum. NCBI lineage: Eukaryota > Metazoa > Chordata > Amphibia > Gymnophiona > Rhinatrematidae > Rhinatrema > Rhinatrema bivittatum. The sequence continues at coordinate 130,907,259 of NC_042622.1, read as the reverse complement.
GGCTATTTGCATGACTTTCACTGCATGCGCAGTGCAGGTGTGACCTGTACTATGACCTTTTGTATTCACTGTGTTAGTGGGGAATAGAGCAGGTCTGCTTTCCCCCGCCAGTCTAATGCATTTCAAAGGCATCCCTTCACTGCAAGTTGTGATACCTTATATTGGACCAGTATAAGGATCACACTTACTTAGATATGTTCGTCACATTTGAAAAAAGGTCTTGTGTGGTCTGGAATGCTCAGTGTTAGATTATTCTTATATTGATCTAATAAACAGTTATTCACTTTTATCCCAGGATAAGCAGGACGCTAGTCCTCACATATCGGTGACATCACTGACGGAGCCCTATTGCGGGAAAACTTTCTGTCAAAGTTTCTAGAAACTTTTGACTGCCCTGTGAGGCCACTGAGCATGCCCAGCATGCCATGATATTCTCTGCCACAGGGGTCTCTCTTTAGTCTTCATTTTTCCGCGCTGCTGTAGGCATCGCGGATCAGGAGCCTTTGTGAGTTACTCACAAGTTTTCTCTGACTAAAAGTCAATTTTTCTCTCAGTATTTTTCTCCCACACAGGATCTCTCTGGTTTTCCACCGGCTGGTGAGTAAATCTGTGTCTCGTTTACTCTCTGAGTAAAACAAATTTTTCTCTCACGATCTCTCTTTTTGTCATCGACTGCTGTCGATACAAAATGGCTACGGGTTTTAAAAAATGTCCCATTTGCAATCGAATAAATAATATCTAAATACCTGTGTATTATTTATCTCGTTTATTGTTTTTAGTCTTTAAATACAATTTCATTATTTAAATAATACACTTTAAAATATCACCCCTCATTCACACCACATACACCATGCTCAATCATTAAACAAATATTGCACCTGATTCTAATACAACAGTTCACCTATACTAATGTATTGAAATACATCCATATACCGTTTATCAAAATGATATTACAGTCACAATAGCTGCAAAACAATTTCTTTCATAACACATTTATCAGTTTTTATTAAACAGACAATTATCAGCTTATCATCCTCTTAGTTCCCTTTCATGTTCTTTATTTATTCATAAATTTCCTCTTTATTATTGTAACATTCCCGACGACAAGCCTTCGTTTCACCGAGGTGGTTTCCTCAGGGGACCATTACCAACTCTATAATTTCTTTTGAAAAACGGGAACTTCTGTATACACTGTATAGGATGATTGTTGCATGTGCTATCGTTACTAAAACCATCACCTAAATATATAAATATATGAATGTTATTATAATTAACCATGAAATCACCTCATAAAATATATTGTATGCAATACATTTGCAATCGAACAATGTCGATTATAGACCCACACCTCGAGTGTGTGATGTGTTTGGGGGAGAAACACAAAGTCAATATCTGCCCTAAATGTGCGGAGATGACTGTGAAAGGAAGGAAGGCCCACCAAGAGAAGATGGAGCACTTATTCCATCTGCAACTTCTGCCATCTCCCTCTACGTCGACGAAATCATCTGCGGCCGGAGTCTCCAAATGTGTACTTTTCAAAAAGCATCGTCCGGGAGGATCGGGAGAGCATCCATCGCCTACGTCGTCGATATCATCGGTACAGTCAGCTGTCGAACACCGATCAAAGCATCGTCATCGACACCGACGTCCATCGACATCAGAATCGCCTCTCTCCCCGGGGGAATCGAGTGCAAAGCGGCCAAGGACTCAGGAAATGCCGGTTCCTTTGACGCCGGGGCCTTCACCCCAAGAACACACAACCATTGTTGAACCTCCACAGGGATCTGTGGAGGAAAAATCAACACAGCCTCCACCACCGCGTACAACTGCTCTGTACACACCAGTTGTTATGCAGGAATTGTCTGAGTTTATAAGACAAGCGGTACTTCAGGCCCTTAAAGAACAGGTGTCGACTCCGGCACCTTTGCCAATGCCGGTGCTTTCAACACCGATGCCGGTTTTTGAACCGATGCTGGTGCCCGCACCGATGCCAGTGATTCCATCGATGCCAACAATTCCGTCGATACCAGTACCAACACCGACGCTGACATCACTACCTAAACCGAAGCTTGGGCGAACATCGATGCAAGCACCGATTCCATCACCAATAATAACCCCTATGCCATCGATGCCGATGTCACCTGGGGGTCCAGGACATCCAGAAATGGCACTCTTCCAACTTCTTATGAAGAGACTTGATGAGGTAGTCGGTGCACTTCCACCTAAACCTTCAGAGGACATTCCTGCAAGAATTCCCTTCGATGATCCACAACCAGGTCCTTCGGGCCTCCATCATCTACCAAGATCCTTCCCGCTATCTCCATATCAGGATAATCCAGAAGACACTTGGGACGATAAACACACAGGTACTTCATCTGAAGAGTTTATGACAGACCCTTCTCCTCCAGATCAAAGGAAAAAGTCTCCACCAGAGGATTTATCCTTTACAAATTTCATCCAGGACATGGCGGACACTATACCTTTCACATTGGTGGCAGAGGAAGATACTAGACAGCAGACATTGGAGGTCCTCCAATTTGTGGACCCTCCAAAGCAGGTATTGGCCATACCTATTCATGAGGTTCTCCTAGATCTACAACATTGACTCTGGGAGCACCCATGCTCGGTACCTGCTGTTAACAAACGAATGGACAATACTTAATTAGTACAGTCTCTTCCTGGCTACCAAAAGTCCCAGCTTCCTCATCAATCAGTGGTTGTGGAATCTGCATAAAAGAAATCGAAAAGAATACGACCACATTCTTCAACTCCCCCAGAAAAAGATCATAGATTTTTAGATTCCCTGGGCAGAAAGGTATATCAAGGAGCCATGCTGAATACCAGAATTTCCTCTTACCAACTATATATGACTCAGTATCAGAGGAATCTGTGGAAGCAGATGCAGGAATTTGCTACATCTTTACCACAGCAATATCAGGAAGCAGCCCAGGCAATCATTCATAAAGGGCTTGAAGCAGGCAAGCATGAATTCAGGGCTGCTTATGATGGCTTTGAAACAGCTCCTAGAACAGCGGCCTCTGGGATTAGTGCTGGGCGTTGGGCATGGCTTAAAGCCTTAGACCTTAGGCCTGAGGTCCAAGACAAATTAGTAGATTTTCCATGTGTTGGTGACAACCTGTTCGGTTCAAAAGTCCAAGATGCTGTCGCACTACTCACGGGGCACAGAAACCCTACGCCAACTATCACTAGTTCCACAGGACTCTACTGCACAACCATCTCGCCATCCTCCACGACGTGAATCCAGATGTCCATTCTACCGGCAACAATGATACTACCCTCCAGCATCGAGAGGTAGATCCACTAGGCCGCAACACCGACATCAGCCTAGACAGCTGAGGGACCGCTTGACCTCAGCCCCCGCCGCAGATGGGGCCTGCTTCAGGCTTTTGAGGCCAACACCAGGGAACAAAACCATCTCTTCAACCCTCGAGAAGACCTACCAGTAGGAGGGAGAGTATCCTAATTTACAACCATTGGACCCCAATAACAACAGACGAATGGGTACTTTCCATAGTCTCTCAAGGTTACAAACTCAATTTCCTCACAATCCCAACAGATTCTCCACCGAGACATTATCCACTGGACGAATCTCACATAATTCCTCTGCAAGCAGAATTATCCACCCTTCTGAGAGCCAGAGTGATACAACCGGTGCCCCGGACTCAGCAGGGCAGAGGATTCTACTCCCATTATTTCCTCATTCCAAAGAAAACAGGAGGCCTACGACCCATCCTAGACCTCAGAAATCTCAACAGATTTCTGAGAAAAGAAAAGTTCAGGATAGTTTCTCTAGGTACCATGTTTCCACTTCTTCAAACAGGATATTGGCTTTGTTCTCTGGATCTTCAAGACGCTTGTGCTCACATTCCAATATTCCCTCCTCATCGCAAGTATCTGCACTTCATGGTGGGTAGTCATCATTTCCAGTACAGAGTATTGCCATTCGGACTTGCCTCTGCTCCCAGAGTATTCACCAAATGTCTAGCAGTAATTGCAGCACACTTGCACAAGGAAAGTGTACATGTCTTCCCATATCTAGATGACTGGCTCATCAAAAGTCAATCTCAACAAGGAGCTCTGGCTTCTCTCAGTCGAACAATTACTCTTCTTCACTTCATGGGCTTTCTCATCAATTATCAAAAGTCCCATCTCACTCCGTCTCACCTGCTTCAATTCAAAGGAGCAGAATTGAACACTATCCTCTCAAAGGCGTTTCTACCCGAGGATCGAGCAGAAACACTTTCCCTACTGGCAAACTCGATTCACTCAAAGAAAAAAGCAACAGCTCATCACTTTCTAACCTTACTAGGCCACATGGCCTCCACAGTTCATGTTACTCCCATGGCAAGGCTCACCATGAGAGTAACCCAATGGACACTAAGATCTCAATGGATCCAATCCATTCAACCACTGTATGCTCCAATTCAAGTAACCCACCAGTTACATTCATCTCTACTTTGGTGGGCGAACAAGGACAATTTGCGCAAGGGCCTACCCTTCCAACAACCAGTCCCACAGATAACTTTAACTACAAATGCATCCACCTTGGGTTGGGGAGCTCACATAAACAATCTCCAAACCCAAGGTACTTGGACAAAACTCGAAGCAACATTTCAAATCAATTTCCTGGAACTTCGAGCTATACGTTATGCACTTCATGCGTTCAAGGACTGCCTTTCGCACAAGACTGTTCTGATCCAAACGGATAATACAGTAGCCATGTGGTACATCAACAAACAGGGAGGTACGGGCTCGTATCTACTTTGTCAAGAAGCTGCACAAGTTTGGGACTGGGCCCTGAGACACTCAATGTCTCTCCGGGCCACTTATCTAGCAGGCATTCACAACATAGTGGCAGATCGACTCAGTCGTCAATTCCAACCGCACGAATGGTCCCTGGATCCCTTAGTAGTGACCAGGATATTTCAACGTTGGGGACAACCAACAATAGACCTCTTTGCGTCATGCCCGAATCACAAAGTGAACAAATTCTGCGCTCTGCACAGACAGAATCATCATCTAGCCAAGGTCGCCTTTGCTCGCCCTTGGAACTCAGGCCTTTTATATGTATATCCTCCGATAATACTCATAACCAAGACTCTAGTGAAGCTGCAACAGGACAAGGGGTCCATGATTCTCATAGCCCCGTATTGGCCTCGACAAGTATGGTTTCCCACACTTCTAGACCTCTCGATCAGAGTACCAATTCACCTGGGTGTAGCTCCCAGTCTCATAACTCAGGATCAGGGTCTGTTGCGCCATCCCAACCTTCAATCCCTATATCTAAAGGCATGGATGTTGAAAGCTTGATCCTGCACCCTCTCAATCTTTCAACCAATGTCTCTCAAGTGCTTATAGCTTCACGTAAACCTTCATCACAAAAGAATTATTCTTCAAAATGGAAGAGATTTACCTTGTGGTGCACAGCAAAGAACATTGACCCTTTTTCCTGCCCCACAACTTCTCTACTAGACTACTTATGCCATCTTTTTTTATAAACTTCAGCCTGCTATAACCTATCTTTCCAGCTGATTAAGCTTCCAAGTTCCATATTCCTTGTTCAATGTAACTTTACCTCTTCCACACCTTTGTTTTAAGTTTGTTGTCACTACAGTTGTTTACCCTTGTTCGATGTAAACCGATCTGATATGGTTCTTACCCATGAAGGTCGGTATAGAAAAGTGTTAAATAAATAAATAAATAAATCTTTCAGATTCTGGTCTACAGACATCATCTGTAAGGGTACATTTAAGTGCAATCTCAGCTTACCATAACAAGATGGGAGATGCACCAATATCCATACAACCTCTTGTTAGTAGGTTTATGAGAGGTTTAACTCTTAAACCACCAATTCAGCCACCAGTCACAGAATGGGATCTGAATTTGGTCTTAACAAGACTCATGCGTTCTCCTTTTGAACCTATGAATTCCTGTGATCTTAAATTTCTCACATGGAAGACTATCTTCCTCATAGCCATTACATCGGCTAGAAGGGTTAGTGAGATACAAGCACATATTCACTCTATACAAAATTCCTACATGACAGAGTGGTTCTCCGTACACATCCAAAATTCCTTCCCAAAGTAATTACGGAATTCCACTTGAATCAATCTATAGTTTTGCTCACATTCTTTCCAAGGCCCAATTCTGACCAAGGAGAACGGGCCTTACATACCTTGGACTGTAAGCGTGCACTAGCCTTTTACTTAGACCGCACTGTAGTCCATAGGAAATCCACTCAACTCTTTGTATCTTATGATCCAAACAAACCGAGTAAAGCAGTGGGTAAACATACTCTATCCAATTGGCTAGCAGATTGCATTCAGTTTTGCTATGAAAAAGCAGGCCTTCCTCTCCAAGGGCGAGTAAAGATGCATTCAATAAGAGCAATGTCAACTTCAGTAGCACACTATTGTTCAGTGCCAATTCTTGACATAGGTAAAGCAGCAACATGGAGTTCTCTTCATACATTTGCAGCTCATTACTGTTTGGACAAAGAAGGACGACAAGATTCAGCATATGGCCAATCTGTCTTAAAGAACTTGTTTTCAGTTTGATCCCAACTCCTTCTACATCCAATCTGCTGTGATCTTCGGCTGCCTCTTTTTCAACAACAATACATTCTGTTGCTTCACTACAAAATGACTCAGCCTCTAGCTTGCTAATCACCCATATGTGAGGACTAGCATCCTGCTTGTCCTGGGATAAAGCAAAATTGCTTACCTTGTAATAGGTGTTATCCCAGGACAGCAGGATGTAGTCCTCACGAAACCCACCCGCCACCCCGCGGAGTTAGATCCGATAAGTTTTATTATTTTATTTTTATTTTTTGCTAAAGCTTATTGCTACATACGAGAGTGAAGAGAGACCCCTGTGGCAGAGAATATCATGGCATGCTGGGCATGCTCAGTGGCCTCACAGGGCCAGTCAAACGTTTCTAGAAACTTTGACAGAAAGTTTTCCCGCAATAGGGCTCCGTCAGTGACGTCACCCATATGTGAGGACTACATCCTGCTGTCCTGGGATAACACCTATTACAAGGTAAGCAATTTTGCTTTCTCCAGGATCTATATGGGTGGTAGAGCTCTGCATAAGGGGCATCCTTTTCCTGTTGTGTCATGTTTACTGGTGAAACGAGCTGGGTGACGTTAACACCTAACAGAGTACCGAAGATACTGCAGCATTGAAAATTAGTGACAGAGGGAAATAAGCTGGCACAGATCCATGAAAAATTATTCAAATTTAACAGAGGACTATATACTTTTCTTATGTACACTGATGTCCGGTATTTTTCAATAGGCTAAACCATATGTTGGCAAAACCCTTACTGTTAAATATACTGATTTTTAATTTATAATTTCTATTATATTTTTAATGTTTTTTATTTTGTTCCATTAGTAGTGTCTCCATCCAATAGTATTTTAATAATGTGAATTTTCTTTATCAATAAAAGCATTTTGTCCATCCTTTCTTGTACTCATATAATTATCTACAAATCGCTCTCTTTTCCACGGTCACCTTAGATTGCATGTATTAACATTGTTTTGCACTTAGCTATTCTTTGTATGGGATGTTGTCCTCTCCTGTGAAATCCATTTATTGTTCCAAAATTGGAGCCATCTGCCCAACACTGTCAGTGTTTCGACAATCCCGTCTTCCTCAGGGACTAAGAGATATTTTTGTCGACTTGTGCCCTTGTATAACGCCGTGCTGCTGTCGGACGGTGTGCGTAAAGTGCTGTGTTCTATTTAAATGTTAGAAGGACCAATAACCCATATTCGTTTCAGAGTGAGGCTGCCAGCAAATTACTAACCCGCTGGACCTAACTTCCTGAATAGTTCTCTATCACGTCCCCGATTCTCTTCCCCTTCTACAGGAAGCAAGTCCCAGGTTACTAATACAGTTCTCTTTCTTGTCCCTCCATCATTACCAAACAGAATAGCTCCCCTAATGTGTTCTCTGTCATGTCCGCATTTTTCTTCTTCTTCATAGGACAGATCCCATGTGTATAATCCTTTTTTCCATGTGCTCCATGGAAGGGATTTGGTGGTCCAGTCACATCTTCCAGCTCCACTAACAACATTAGAATATACAGGAGAACCTGGACATTTTAGATGTGGACAATACAATGTATGTCAATTTGTAGTTCAGGGTTCAACGCTGGAGATCCCAGGTAGACGTAAATTTTTTTTCGACAACATTTGTCTTGCACAACTGAGAGTGTTCTATATGCCCTGTGATGCCCATGTAATTTAGTCTACATTTGGAAAACCATATGCAAGTTCAAAATACAGCTACAGGAACATTTAAGTTGTATTAAGAGACACAAGGAGGGGGCACCTCTAGTAGATCAATGGACATCAGCAGCCCACCAATGAGGAGCCCTGACAGCAATGGCATTGTGCTGCGTCCCCCATTCACCACGGGGGGGAGACCATAATCTAAAATTAATTCAGATTGAGCAGCGTTTTTTTTCATGGAATACAGTAGCTCCAAGTGGACTCAATAAAGAAATAAAATGGTCTGTATTCTATTAGGTCCAAACAAATATTCTGGGGAGGCTCCATAAAATTGAAGTGATATCATTAATAGAATTGCAGGGGTTGGAATTTAAACAAACAATAATTCAATTTAATTATGTTTAGTACACTCAGTGAAACTGTTAGGATTTGTGAGTTTGTGGGCCCTGGGCCGAGGTGAGAGATGGTACCGCCCACAGGGAAGAGCCACGTGAGCCTCACCGTTGGGAGGCAAGGTCTCAGCTGCTAGGTGTGCAGGGCAGCAGGTACTGGAGAGAGAGCAGAGAGAGAGAGGCATTGACCGCGGAGGGGGGAGTGCAGGCAAAAAAGTCACACAGACATAGAGGTGCCACAGGGTCTGCGGAGTGGGGTATACCCAGGAGGAAGGATCCTTCTGAAGAGATGATACGATAGTGGTCCGCGATGAGGGTTCCTCAGTAGAGATGATACGGTAGTGGTCTGCGGAGCGGGGTACACCGATGAGGTGTAACATCAAGCTAGGTAGAGAGAACATTGCACAAATCTCATTTTTGGGCGAGTTTCCTCTCTCCGAAGGTCATCAAATCTTCACAAGAGACCACTGGTCTGTTCGTACTTCTCACGTTGAATGTCAAAGTGGCCCCTAGCCCCTTACACTAATACCTAAACCTCACCTCAAGTTACTAGGTGGGCCTCCCATAGGGATATAAATACCTATCTAGGGAGAGGGCATTATGGCTAGGTATTCTCTCTCTCTCTCTCTCTTCTTCTCCCTCTTCATTAAAAATGGTTCCCCAGCTAACTTAGCTCTTTGCATAGGTATTAGCACAAATTGTGATAAACTGTCTATTAGCATAAAACACACCCCTTTTGCTATCGCATGCAATACTTATCACATTTTGATAAATCCAGGCCTTAGTCCCCGAGGAAGACGGGATTGTCGAAATACTGAGTGTCAGGCAGACGTCTCCAATTTCGCAACAATAAATGGATTTCACAGGAGAGGACAACATCCCATACAAAGAATAGCTAAGTGCAAAACAATGTTAATACATGCAATCTATGGTGACCGTGGAAGAGAGAGCGATTTGTAGATAATTTTATGAGCACAAGAAAGGATGGGCAAAATGCTTTTATTGATAAAGAAAAGTATTTAGTCCTCTGTTAAGTCTGAATAGTTTATAGAGAGGACTTATAGGGCTTTGTGGTTTTTGGGTACTTGCCAGGTTCTTGTGGCCTGGATTGGCCACTGTTGGAAGCAGGATGCTGAGCTTGATGGACCCTTGGTCTGACCCAGAATGGCATTTTCTTATGTTCGTCTTATGTTCTTATGGTATAGATCCATGAAAGACAGCCATACCTGTGTCAGTTTCACTTTTTTTTTTAAATTAATATTTATTTAATCAAGATGATGTTACGGTTCATCATATCCTTCTCTCCACCATTCTAGCCTGGTAACTGCATGATACAAAGATTGTGTACAGAGTTGCTTTAAATTTGTTTCATTTACAAACCTTCCACAGGAGTGGGTGGAAAAGGAGGAGGTAAAATATCTGTAGGACAGGCTTCTTTAAGTCTTGAATCAAATCTTTGTGAAAAGCAGTGTTCACTCTAAAGAATAACAGTATGAAGGTGGGTTAAAGGACTATGGTTTGCTTTGCAGGGCTGCCCAGGGAGACGAGGACCTCCTGGCCTGAAAGGAGACAAAGTGAGTGTACTGAAAGATACGTGCAGGCTTAATCTGCTCTGTATCTCTCTGTTTCATGGTCTGGGTCTTCATTGTCTAATTCGCCTGAGGCAAAGTACTTGAGCAGTGTACTAGAATTTATGCAAATTAAGTTACATGTGAAATTTATTTTAAGGATTTTTGTGTGCATTTGTTTAATATTTTGTTCAATTTTTGCCACAGCAAAGAATGAGAATACAAAAATGTAAACATTTGCTGATTCAAAAACTTTACCAGTTTCTTTGTCTGAATTTACTTAAACAAGTTTCCCATAATTAAACTGCATTTTTTTTGTGCTAGGGCTATCCTGGTATGATGGGACGAACTGGTGTGACTGGAGTTCCTGGCCCACCTGGCCCTCCTGGTCTACCATCCATTGTTATCTGGAGAAATACAAGGGAGGACTGGATGGCATTCTCTGTAAGTATGGAAATTTATATGCTCATCTACCCCCAGTGGTAGAGAACAAGAGAGAAAGACAACTGGGCAGGCTATAGGAGCCAACTGATCTTTGTCTGCTTTCACCTACAATGTTGCTATGTATGTGTTGTATGTTTCAGCAGTGAAATGGGCAGGGATGGTCTCAGGAGCCCCAGGTTGGAACCACTGACCTAGAGTAAGGAATGTTTACTGATACATTTTCCTAGCTATTGAGATGTCTGAAAGTTCTTACTACATCAGAGGAAACGTTGCCTAGAATATCCAATATGTCTTATCTACTATGTTGTAGCAAATGAGAGGTTAACCCTATTAAAGAGGGCTGGATGCAGTTTCATCTTCAGACGCTTTTCTGAAGAGTTTACAGGATGAGAGAGCCAGTAGAGCCATGTTCTTTGTGACTTTTCCATCTTGAATCAGATAAGAATTTGGTAGTTAAACTGCGCTTTAGGTATAGAAAAATTTCCTTTTGTGGTCACATTGTTAACATTTTCCCTGATGTGCCAACTTCTAGGCAGCTGCTTAGCAAAACATTTCTTTAATTGCAGCAGCAGCTAACAACAATAGAGGCCACTTTCTTAAATTTCTATGCAAACTCCTTGTTAGTTACAGGGGAGACAAATATGTGTGTTTTGACCCCATTCATTTAGAATCATATCCTTATAATATTTCTGCTTTCCTCTATCACTGGTCCTTAGATTAAGAGTGTCGATTCCATTACATTCAGGTCAATACAGTAAAGTGCAGCCGCGGTTACCCTGCTCCTAACCCACTTTCTACTCACTTTTCGGCCGCGTTAGTCCAACCCGCGATTCACTATCCCCTTTAACCCATTCTTACCGCCTCTTTAAATTCACCGGGTAACCCCTTCCGCCCACGGCATGTATATTAGATGTAAACGATCAAATTAGCTATTCCCTCCCATACAGTAACGCGCACCCTGCCGTTTTGCCGCGCGTTTAACCTGCTAACTTACCCGCTACACTTACCCCTGCATTAGAGGCAGGGGTAAGGGTAGGCAGCAAACTTTCCCCCAGCCCCCGCTCACCTGCCCTGGCTGCGTCCATGGGTGCTGGTCTCCGGGGCAGCCCCAGTCCTCTCCCCTCCTCCCGAAGCAACGAAAGCGGGAAAAAGCGAAAAAAAAAAAGTACCAGGAAGTGGACGGTTCTCCTACGTGCAATTGGTCCGCTCAAGGCATGACGTCACGGACGTCACGTCTTGAGTGGCCCAATTGCATGCACAGGGGCCACTTTCGCCCGTGCAGGCATCCATCCTCGCCGGCAGCTGCCTCCGTCTCCGCCGATGTCCGTCTCTGGAGGGGGGGTGCAAGAAGAGTAAGTCGCTTCGTTGCTTTACACTTCCAGTCCTCTCTCCCCTCCTCCCGAAGCTAGGCTGCTTTACGCGCCTTACTTCAGGAGGAGGGGAGAGAGGACTGGCAATCCCGAGCGTAGGAGAACCGTCCACTTCCTGGTACCTGTCATTTGAAATGACATTTGAAATGACAGAAACCAGCGTGTCCGTGAAGCGTTAGGCCAGCGCACCCAGGAAACTGTATAGCGCTCTATACAGTAAAATGGGTTGCGCGGGCCTAACGCTTCACGGACGCTTCTTGGACGCAGCTTGCATTTGCAAGCTATTTAAATACAGTATTGAGCGGTAGGTGAGCCAGACTGTGCGTGCAGCAACCTCGGGTGCGTCCGGCACTAACGCAGCTCTTCCTACCGCTCCTTACTGTATCGGCCCGATTGTCTATTAGGCATTGATGGAAAAGGGATGTAATATTCTTGGATGTGCTTCTCTTTTTTTTCTGGTTTTTTTCTTTTTCTCTCCTTTGGTTTTCTTTCTTTCTTGTTTCTCCCCTCCCCTCTGATTGTGGCCTTGATCTCCCCTAGTGGTAAACTGTTTATTTTCTTGATTGCTTGTATATTTAATTTTTGTTATGGATATTGTTGCTTGGGGAGTTTTCCTGATTTACTTATTTTGTAAATCTATTTTTGAAATTGATAACTCCCTTCCCCTACCAAAGTCATGAACATACCACTATCTGTATACCTACTGTTTTCTCAGTTTGTTGGGGGCGGGGGGGGGGGGGCAGGAGGTGAGGGGCTCTCTCCTGTTGCCATTCATTCATTATGTTGCTCAATAATGTTTCTTCTAAATGCCAATATATAGCACATGCTTAATCATATGGAATCCTATACGAATCCGAAACAAATGACTTTCAGCAATGCTTCATTTGTCCACCAGTTCCCACATCATTCAGAGTTTGCTGCTGAGAGGAGCCAAGTGGGAACAGTTGTGTGTCTGCCACTTATGGGTAATGTGGTCACCAGTAATTCGTGAGCTTAAAATGTTACCTCCCTATGACATAGTCTCTCTCTATATTTATTGAAATGAAAAGCTTTGTAAGACCACAGAAGTTTCCTCTAGAAATCAGATCTGTGGTTTTCTATTTCTAGTGTTAATGCTTTTCCAGTTTTTTGCTGCTGTTTACTGATGAAAAGTAGATTGAAATAACCAGATCTAATTTAAAAAATCTTTTTTAAATTCAGTACAAGCTCTGATGGAAGCTGGCTATTGATGAAATGGACTCACTGTATTCATAGAGATAGATATTTAAAACTGCACATTTATATAAGTTAGCCAGATGCAGCCTAGCTGGTTAATTTACATAGTATATTCGGGAGGTCATGTGATGTAGTGAGGGTGGAGGATGTGACCTCTCTCTCTCTCTTGGTGCCTGGCCTTCCCATCGTGGTACATCTGCTCTAAAATCTACAGCTAAGTTGGGCTTTTTTTATATGGCAGAATAGCATAATTCCGGGGGCACACTCTAAGCTGGGAATGTCTGCTCACACTCTAATAAAAAGATAAAGAAAAAGGGAAGGTTCGCCCTCCGCCATCCCCCACTTCAATCATGGCCACCAGCAGCCCGATCAAGCAACTTTCTTCCCCGGGACTCGCTGATATAAAAACCACCATTCTGGAGGCCCTGGGACCTGATATTAAAAATATATTAATCACAGTAGCAGAAATCTCAGCTAACTTAAATAAAATTGGAGTTAGATTTGCCGAATTAGAGCACCGTGTGTCTGAGGCTCAAGATGGCCTCCAGACTGCAACTAGGACATTGTGGCATTAAAGGCCTCGATGGCAAAAAACGCGGCCAAAATCGAAGACCTTGAAAATCGGTCTTGGAGATCAAATCTTCGATTTGTGGGGCTACCCGAATCTTTAGCGGACCACTCCCTGCCGACCACGCTGGAAGCTGGGCTGGACAAAGAGCTGGATATCTCCCATACTCATGGTAAGCTACGCATTGAAAGGGCCCATCGCTTAGGCCCGCATAAGCCGGACGCTGCCCGACCGCGGGTAGTTGTGGCCAGAATTCTTAATTTTGCCCATAAGCAGGCAATATTGCAAGCAGTCTGAGTTGGGAAATAGCTCCGATATGAGAATTCGCAAGTCCTTATCTTTCACGACTTCTCTGTGGTTGTGGCGACGCAACGGCAGGCAATGGTGCCTATCTGCACACAATTGCTTGTGCAGGGTATCCGGGCTTCCTTACTTTATCCAGCCCGACATCGAGTTGCAGCAGCAACTGGGGTTTCTTGGTACGATACCCCTGAAGAAGCAAGGTCCCTGCTAAAACTACAGGACCCAGCCGGCATGAGTTCAGCTCCTGAGCAGTGAGTGGCATGGCTGACAGTTCTTCTGTCTTCAAGTTCTCGCCAATTTCCTTTCTCCTGAATGCCAGGTTCTTGGATCTTTCATGTCTGATCTTTGTGTGTTTGATCCGGCACTCTTTTTTTTGGGACTCATTGTCTGTGATTCAATGGCACATTTTCGCTGCAATTCTAGACCGCCTTGGGACCTTGCTGGGGGGGGGCTAGTCGAGCAATTACTCTCGCATCGCCACGTTTTTTCACTCTATGCCCAATGGCGGTGACAGACCCTGCCGTGATGTGACCTGACCCTTGGCAGTATCTGTAAGAGCTGGCAGCTTTATTTTCATCAAGACATTTTTTTGTTTTGGATGGCCGGGGCCTTTCAGATTTGACTATGTCTACATATGCTTGGCTAGCCCTGCCTTGACTAGTCCTTTTTTTAGATTTCATCTCTGGGTTTCACAGCTATGTTTTTCTTACTCTCGCCTTCCCTAAGACTATGCTGGGGGGACAGCCCTCTTACATTTTTTTCCTGTATCCCCCCTACTGCTGGATTGTCTGGCATTGGTCCAGGGAGTTTTTTTTTTCTCACAGGACAAGCAGCATGGTAGTCCTCACATATGGGTGACGTCATAGGATGGAGCCCAATCACGGAACACTTTTATCAAAGTTTCTAGAACTTTGACTGGCCCCTACTGGGCATGCCCAGCATGGCACTAACCCTGCAGCCAGCAGGGGTCCCCCTTCAGTCTTCTTTTATCCGCACAACAGTAGCCTCGCGGTTAAGGAGCTCTGACCACATTCCTGACAGGAATTTCTTCACGGAATTCTTTAAGGTTAAATTTGCCCCACAGGGGTCCCTCCTCTTTCTTTACTCAGCCCGCGGTACTTCGGTAAGTTTTTTGCCGTTTTTCGTCGATTACTGTCGAGTTTGGCCCTCACGGCCTACTGGCCGTCGACCGTACCGCGTCGTTTTTGCTCTCAGCTGCAACTCCCATCACTCACTACTGATAAAAAAGCTAGCCTAAATATGCCCATCACTTTGGACGAAGTCCTTGCGGTTGTTTGTGGGGCTAAGTACCTTAAAGCTCCTTGGCCAGATGGATATGGGGTGGAGTTCTATAAGGTTATGGTAGATTTAGTGGGTTACCCTTTGGTGGCCACCTTCTCATCCGCATTCGAAGTGGCGATGAATGGAAAATGGCCTTCAATACGCGAGACGGCCATTTCGAGTACCTTGTAATGCCGTTCGGGTTGTGCAATGCACCCGCTAAATTCCAAAATTTGATGAATGACATCTTGCGGGACCTGCTGTACAAGAACGTTGTGGTCTACCTGGATGACATATTAATCTTTTCCCAGGATTTGGACACCCACATTACAGATGTCAAGCAAGTACTCCACCGTCTCTGCGAACACCGGCTGTACGCCAAACTCTCCAAGTGTGAATTTCACAAAGACTCTGTGCCTTTTCTAGGCTACATAGTATCAAAAGAAGGTTTTCAAATGGACCCTCATAAATTTGAAAGTATCAAGAATTGGTCTCAACCTACCAGCCTGAAAACCTTGAGGAGATTCCTGGGGTTCAACAATTATTATCGCAGCTTTATTAAGAACTATTCTTCTTTGACTGTTCCCTTGACTACAATAACCCGTAAGGGTGCCAACGCTTCAAAATGGTCAACGGAGGCCATTTCCGTGTTTGAGAAATTGAAGACTGCCTTCTCCACAGAACCATGCTTGCGGCATCCAGACCCCAACAGACCCTTTATTATTGAAGTTGATGCTTCAGATATGGGGGTAGGGGCTGTGTTGAGCCAAGTGGGAGATTCAAAGACCTTACGACCCTGTTCATTCTTCTCACGAAGATTTTCTCCAGCCGAGAAGAACTACGGAATTGGTGACAAGGGGCTCCTAGCTATAAATCTTGCATTTGAGGAGAGGCAGCCATGGCTCGAAGGCGCTCAACATCAAATAACCGTCTTCATGGATCACAAAAACCTTGAGTATCTCTGCCACGCACGTTTGAATTACAGACAGGCCAGGTGGTCTTTATTCTTCAACCGTTTTGATTTTGTGCTTAAGTATCGACCTGGAGATCGAAACACCAGAGCAGATGTGCTGTCTCTTTCGTTTCACTCAGATGTGCCTGATGAACCACAGCACATAATAGATCCAAAGAAGATATCTCTAGCAACCAGCCAGTCGGTTTCCACTGGTGACGCTACCATCTCTCATCCAGCTACATTTACTGGAGAGTCATCTTTAGAAGTGGATTTTGGACATTCTTCAACATTACCACTTCCACTGAATTCCTCAGTGACGTCCACAGCAGCTCCACCCATTGCTGCTGATACCATCAATAACACTCTGCAAGATTCTTCCACATCTCAAGATCCACCTGTCATCTTTGCAGATGACGAAGTAGAAATCAAGATCAAAGAGATTCTGGATGTTCATAACAGGCAAGAATTTTGAATACCTTCTGATTTGGGAAGGCTTCGGCTCCGAATTGATCACTTGGGAGCCTCAGACCAATATCTTGGATAAAGAGATGCTTCATCAGTTTCACCTCGCGCATCCTTTGAAACCAAAGCCTGGTACCCAAAGAGGAGATCGCCCTTTGAAGAGGTACTGTTGCATTCATGGCTGCTCTACGCCCTCATTCCACCCTCTCTACCTCTGTGGCGACTCCCTCTGGGTATGATGGACGGCTTGCTGCCACAGCGTCTCCATGGCGCCTCTCTCCGGCGTACCTGAACCGGCTTCACGTTGCGGATCCACCATGTTCCTGATGACGTAAGATGCGCGTGTGCACTCCGATGTATGTACCAGCAAGGGTGCGAACCTCCGGGGCGTCCCCTGAGATGACGTCATCCGCTTCCAGAGTAAAAGGTCTCAAACTTTCGCTAACAGATTGAGTTAGCAAGGACTACGATTCGGACTCGCTACGAATTCGTCCAAGCTATTCTGCCTCCTCGGACTTACCAGGGGTACCCGCTCCTCAGGGGCCTCGCTCTTTTTTCTCTATTTCAGATTGCAGATAGGAAGCGGTACTCGCTCCTCGAGGGCCCATGTTCCTGGACACTGTGAAGATTCTCTACTGCCTGGAAGCTATCACAGATACAGACAATTGTGAGTTACCATTGCTCTCTCAGAGCTTTCCCTGGAACCAGCTACTCGCTCCTCGAGGGCCTAACTCTTTCCAGCTACTGAGCCTCCTTAAGAACTTATGTGAGTTTTGTCATCTAGTTCTAGCTATGAATACAGCATACCCTGTTTACTCACTATTGGGGGGGATTGGGAGTTCCTGATTTGACCTTTTACAATCTGGCCAGAAATCTTTGCATTATTAGAAATTGGTTATTAGGCACGTCCTCCTTCATTAGTTTGTCTGCTGATCAAGAGATCGTTGGTCCGATATCCCTTAAATTAGTTTTCCAATACCCATCTAGTTGTCTTTCTTCATTTCTGGTGCGCCATGTTCTTATCCGGCCCATTCGCCTTACCTGGTTGAAACTTATGAGGCTGCTGCGGATCGATCGTATTTGCGCGTATCTCTTATCTATCCGGGGAAACCCAGATTTTACCCCTGGTTCTCAGACTCAGGCTTTTCATTCCTGGGGGGACAAGGGAATTTTGCAGTTGGGTCATGTTCTCACTCCAGACAGTACCTTCATCCCTTTCCCGGAACTTCGACAGATTTATACTCTTTCGGCAGTGGACGTTTTCCCATACCTACAGCTTCAGCATTATATTGGTTCCTTACCTCCACCCTCTAGGCTGGCTTTGACCTTTCACTCCCTTGATAATATTTTTTCATTTGAAAAGCCCAAAGTGCCTTCTTTATCAAATTATTATAAACTTTTAAAACAGTTAACTGTCCTGAATACGTGTACCATACTTGTAGAACAATGGAACCGGGACGGGGTTTTCATAGTTACGGAGTTTATGATCCATGCCGCCTTTAAATGGGTATCCCAAATCTCAGTCAATATGGCATACAGAGAAATTGTTGTGGGAACCCTGGTAGCGGACCCATCTCTGGTGGTAGCGTGTGCCCTGGGCCACAACGCAGCTGCAGAGGAGCTCCAGCAAGCGCCGAAGCAGGTGAGAGGCATCCAAGTATAGGCTGGTGATGATGGACCTTGACCACCTCCGCACCTGTGCACAGTAGAGAGACCCAAAGAACGCAATATTTGGTCTTATGAGTGGTCCTCTGACTACTCCTAGCCCTTTCAAACCTGCCGCACGGAGCAGCAACTGTGACAGAGCGAATGGTGGTTGAAGGAAGAAAACATCAAGATGAAGACTGGATACATCAGGGCTTCACGGGTACTTGATTGAAGGTAGATGAAGATGAAGACTTCTATTGCTTGGAAAGTACTGGGTAGGTACTGACACATCACGCGCCCTACTTAGCCAATGAGAGCTGGTGGCGGACCACACCGGCAGGTGCACCCTACACAGCCAGTCAGGGCTGGTCGCAGACCACGCTGGTGATTCCCCGCTCAGGTAATTGAGGAATGTGAGACGAGACTCTGGTTGGTTGGAGGAGGTGAGACGAGACTCCGGAGATTGGAGAAGGTGAGATGGGACTCAGGTTGATTGGAGAAAGTGGTCTGAGGCGGGACTCAGGTTGAAGAAGGTGGTCTGAGGCAGGACTCAGATAATTAAAAGGAGGACTCTGGAAGGCTGAAGAGAAGGTCTAGGAAGACTCTAAATTGGTAGAAAATAGGAGGACTCCGAAAGAATCACAGTGTCCACAGTGTCCACAATGCTGTCTAGATGGCCACGCTACGTGCTCTACACAGCCAAGCCTGGCTGGTCATGCACCACGCTGATGGTTCCCAATACAAACTGTTTAGAAGATTCAAATGAAGACTCCGGTGAGGCCTGCTCTGAGGGGCGCCCTCCACAGCCAATCAAGGGGCGCCCTCCACAGCCAATCAAGTTTTAGAGCAGAGTTCATTCGTGAAAACGGAGGCAGGCACAGTAGGCTCCAAAGATCCGGTAGGATATTGGAGAAGGAAGGAAGCTCGGAGACGGGACTCAGAGCCAGGATCACCGAGGCGGGACTCGGTGAAGGAACACTGAGACGGGACTCAGTGCAAGGAGGAGTAAAACCTGGAAGCTTCAGGAGGTTGCGCTGCCGTGGACATGAAGATCAAATACATGAAGACTGGATCCGAAGAGACCTCTCAAGAAGAAGATTAAGTTACGCGAAAACATCTGACGATGAAGATCAGGATGTGAAGACATCAGGAGATGAAGGTCAGATTACATGAAGACATCTGGAACACAGAAGCTTGACGAGACAAGAAACCAAAGAACGAAGAACATCTAGACAAAGACACGGGATCCTTGAACGAAAGCCTTGAGAAGCTGGAAGACGAAAGTTCTAAGGAGGACTGGCGCCTTGCGAAGGCAAGGCAGGAATGAAGACGATCCCCTTTTGTAGGGCTGAAGAGGTGACTCCCACGATGACATCAGAAGTGGACCACTCCTTCGCTATAGCTTTAAATGCTAAAGAGAGAGCCAGCCTCACCCCCTAGGAGGAAGCAGGAAGTGCAGGCCATGGACAGCGGCCCTGCTGCATGCTGGAGACTGCAGAAAGAAGCTGGAGGAGAAATTAGGCCTCACAGCAGGCTCTGAAGACACAGACGGCTTCCTGCCACTGAGAAGGGACAAAAGGCGGCTCCATGCCGCAAGCAAGCCAAGGGATGATGGCCTTCTCCTATGGAAGTCCCAGGTAAGGTCAGTGGCCTTCAGGCCATAGGGAGACACTGTCGGCAGCTCCCCTGCCACAGGGGGAGTAGCAGTGTGGCTCCTGCCGCAAAATAAGAGCAAGGGCGGCCTCCGGGCTGCAAAAGAAGTGGAAGCACGGCTCTTGCCGCGAGGGTAATGTGTCGGCAGTCTTCGGACTGCTGAAGGTAGCAGCGTGGCTCCAGCTGTGCTGGGAGCATCGATGGCCTCCCTGCCGCATGCGTGGACTTCGGCGGTCTCCGGACCGCAAGAGGAGAAGAAATGCGGCAGAAGCCGCGTGAAGGAATTGTTGGCTGCTCCAGCCATGCTGAAGAAGCAGCTGAGAGGGAAAAAGGAGGTGAGAAGCTGGCTGAACAGGCAGAATCGCAACAGAAATGCAATATAAATGTATCCATTGCTGTTATGTTTCTGCTCAAAGGGCATTCCAGGTTTGGATCTCAAACCTCGGCTTCCTGTGGATGGTGTGGCCACTAATCTGGTTCTCTGTCACCTGATTTGGGAAAGCCCCCCTATTCAACGTCTCTGGGTGCAGGTGTTCCTATATTTAGGAACCTTATTGTTGCATCCAACGGTCTCAGACGGCTTCGACCCTTGTGCCTCACCTTTTTCTCTGTTCTCCTCGCTAGCCTTGGGAAGATGGCTACCGCCGCATCTGCTAGCACTCTCCAGCATCCCAGGTGTGGCTATGGCATTGCCTCCCGCCATGTTTCTCCCCAGGGCCTCCCACGTCTTTTTTCCAGCTATGGCACAAACCTCAGGGGTGTCCCCCTCAAGTGATGTCACGCCATCCAGGTATTTAGCCTGCCCTTACTTGCTAGCTAATCAAGTTAGCAAGGACTGGATACCTGATTGGATTTGTCAGGTCTAAGCTACTCTGCCGCTTCCGTGCTGCCGCTGGAAGCTCTACCTTGCCCTTTGGGGTATTCTCTAACCTGGGTACCCGCTCCTCGGGGCCCTCTGCTTTCCTTTCAGGTGCCTTACTGGGATCAGGTACTTGCTCCTCAAGGGCCTGCTCTCCCTGCCTTGGTGCCTGTTACCATCTACTCCAGCCTGGTGGAATTGCCAACCTTATAGCTACCATCTACTGAGTAATCTAATTCACAGTCTGTCTCATCTAAGCATTGCCGTGCTGGGAAACCTACACCGGAATTTCCCTATACCAACTTGGTGAGACAGGTTCCCTCTGCCGAGGGTCCCTGGACTGCTACCTCTGGATCATCTAACTACTTCCACCTCTGGTGGTATACTACAAGCTGTATAATAAAAGATCTAACTCTGTGTTTGTGCATCCTGAGTGTAGCCCAGTGCTGTGGCTCCCCATGGGGCTCCTCCTCGTGGGCGTGGTCAACTGCCACAGTACCCAAGAATCCACCCAAACACCGCTCAACCATAACACCTATTGGGGGTTTGTATCCCACTTTCCCCCCATTGGGCACTTTTTGATTGCATTTCTCCCCTGCGGGTACGAGCTTTGGGATCTTGGTTACTGTTTTGTAAGGCTTGTTTAGTGGCCAAGAAAGTCATCTTACTGCAATGGAAAGTGGATATACCCCCATAGTACTGGCTGTGGTGTAACAACTTCCATCGTATGATGCTCATGGATGCTGGGACTATGCGGCACTCTCCTCGTCAGTGGAAGATGTTCCTGGCTATTTGGGACTCCTACTTGCAGTCTCTCCCACATCGCTCGCGGAGTCTGATTTTAAATGAGTGGCATTGATTGGCTTGATAATTCTTCCTTTTTCGGAGACCTGACAGAGAAACATTATCGATGGTGATGATACTCGTAAGGACGGGGTACCCGCTCCTCGGGGACCTCTCTCATTTCTTTCAGGTCGCTATCAGGAACCAGTACTCGCTCCTCGAGGGCCCATGTTCCCTGAATCACTGCCTGAGCTTATCTCTTCTGCTTGGAAGAAACCGCTGCCTACATCATCAGTGAGTTACCAACTTTATTTCCTCAGAGATGTTCCCTGGAACCAGGTACTCGCTCCTCGAGGGCCTGCCTCTATTCCAGCTTCTGTGTCACCTTCCAGGAAAAACCGCAGTGTGAGTAACTTTACCAACGAGGCTCTATACCAGGACTCTGTGCATGCTCCACTGTACTCAATATCTCAGTTTTCTCCACTACAGCACAACCATAGAGGGAATCGCTGTTCCAGTAACCTGAGGAACCCTAGCCCAGCTGGGCTTCATCTCTACTCACTACTGCCACCTCTGGTGGCTTCTCAACTCTGTCTAATGAAAGATATAACTCTGTGTTGTGTGTCCCAAAGCTGAGCCTGACCTGTGGCCCCTCACGGGACTTCCCCCAGTGGGCGTGGTCAGCTGCCACAGTGTCCAAGGGACCACCCAAAAACTGACAAACAATAACAATGCCTTGGTCCTGCCTTGGTTGACGGACATCCTACTGTATGTGTTTCCTCCTTGGCCATTGGTAGGCAAGATCTTACAGTGCATAGAGATTCATCCAGGCAATGTGATTCTTGTTGCACCAGAATGGCCGAGACGTCCATGGTTTGCGGACTTAGTCAACCTAACAGTGGCCGGACCATTGCGGCTTGTTCACCTGCTGAATCTTCTGCATCAAGGGCCCGTTTATTTAGATCAGGCAGATCGATTTTGTCTAGCAGCTTGGCTTTTGAGAGACAGTGTTTGAAAGATAAAGGTTATTTGGACACAGTCATCGCTACCTTCTTGCAGTCTAGAAAGACCTCCACTTCCCTCACCTATGCAAGGGTATGGAGAGTTTTTGAGGCCTGGTGCTCTGATCAGCGAGTGGATCTTAGGCAAGTCTTGGTGAGGAATATTTTGGCCTTTCTTCAGGATGGTTTAGTCAAAGGGTTATCCTTTAATTCTCTCAGGGTTCTGGTGGTGGTGTTAGGATGTCTGCAAGGAAAGGTTTGAGTATTTTCACTATCGGTTCATCCGGATGTTGTGCGTTTTATTCGGGGGGCGAAACATTTATGCCCTCCAGTTCGGCAGTTGTGTCCTTCTTGGAGCCTTAATGTGGTCTTAAAGAGCATGTGCGCAACCCCCTTAGAACCTCTGAGACATGTGAATATGAAGGATCTCACCTTGAAAGTAGTTTTCTTGGTGGCTATCTGTTCGGCTCGTCGAATTTCCAAACTTCAAACCTTGTCATGCAGGGAGCTTTTTTTGAGATTTTCGGACAAGTGAGTTTCCTTGAGAACCGTTCCTTCCTTTTTACCCAAGGAGATATCATCTTTTCACTTAAATCAGTCAGTAGAGCTCCCGTCCTTCTCAAATTTGAATCCTTTGCCACCGCACACTAAAGATTTATCATGGTTAGACATTATTATTATTATTTATTATTTAAATTTCTTATATACCGGCATTCGCGATGGGAGTCGCATCATGCCGGTTTACAAATAACAAGGTGTGACAACAGAATAAATACTTAATAACTTAAAAACATTAACATGTGATAGAAGAATAAGGTAGCAGTTACAATAAAACAGGGATAAAATGCAACTTGGAATGTAGAGGAGGCAAAAGAGAGATTAACAATGAGATAACAAAAGAATGACCAAGGTAAATAAAACCTGCCAAATTAAAAAAGAAAGAACATTATTGCAACCCCCTTAGGGTTGCAATAATGAACATAAACACATATGAACATAAACATAAATGAATTTATGAACATAAAGTTTATAAATTTTATAAACATAAAATTTATGAACATAAAGCACATATTGATGTGGTACCTGAAGATCAACAGTTTCCGCATGTCAGATCATCTTTTTGAGCTATGGAGTGGTGCCATAAATGGTCATAAGGCATCAAAAGCCACCATTGCGAGGTGGTTGAAAGAAGCTATTAGACTGGTCTATATCTGTCAGGGTCGCCTTGTTCCAGAGAAGCTATGGGCGTATTCTACTCGTTCTCAGGTGGCCTCTTAGTTTCTCCACAAGAGATCTGTAGAGTGACTACTTGGAAGTCATTGCACACTTTCGCCAGGCATTATCATTTGGATGTCCAGGCTTCAGAGGCCAGGGGTTTTGGAGAAAGTGTGCTTCGAGCAGGATTCTCACAGTACCACCCTATTTAGGGAAGCTTTGGTACATCCCAGGAGTCTGGACTGATCTGGGTACGTACAGGGAAAGGAAAATTGGCTCTTACCTGCTAATTTTCTTCCCATAGTACCACAGATCAGTCCAGAGTCCCACCCTCTGGAAGAAAGGGGTAAATTGGAGAGCCCACTTGATTTGTCTTTCTTTTTCTGTGATTACTCTGAAGAATGGCAGAGGTTTTGTTAGTCCTACACAGGGTTTTGTGTGGCCGCAGTTTCACCTTTAAGGTTTTCATCTTCCCAGTACTCATTTAGGGGAGACTAGTTGGTTTTGTTTTGTTGCATTTCTGGCTTGGGTGCAGATCAATACTGAGGGACTGCAGGTGGCACCTCGTGTTAAGTGTCAGTGTCAGTCTGTCTCTATCTGCTGGAGGGGAGGCAAAACCCGGGAGTCTGGACTGATCTGTAGTACTAAAGGAACAAAAATTAGCAGGTAAGAACCCATTTTCCTATATTTCTCCCTATATGTGTCATCTTGCACTTGTCCACATTAAATTTCATCTGCAGTTTGGACACCTAATCTTCCAATCTCGTAAGGTCTCCCTGCAGTTTAGCACAATCTGCTAGATATTTAACTACTCTGCATAATTTTGTGTTATCCACAAATGGGAGGAGGAATAGCCTAGTGGTTAGAGCAATGGGCTATGAACCAGGAGACCAGTGTTTGAGTCCTGCTGTCACTCCTTGTGACCTTAAACAAGTCACTTTACCCTCCATTGCCTCAGGTACTAATGTAATGTGATATCTCAGATTGAATGTTGGTATATAATAAAAATGTAAGCACCATGGCTCTAGCACTAAACTTTCAAAAGTGAAACTATAGAAAAAAACTGAAATGTGCAGCTATAAAGGTTAAGTGGATATTGTTAAAAAATTCCATCTTAGAAGTGCAGATCAGATGTATTCCATGCATTAAGAAAGGTGGAAGTAAGGCCAAACAATTGCCAGTATGATTTCCTTCAAAAATTGGAACAAGGATCTATCTTTTGAAAATAGCATATAAGTATTGGCATTGGTAAGACAGGCTAAAAGAGAATTTGAAAAGAAGTTGGCCGTAGAGGCAAAAACTCACAATAAAAACATTTTAAAATATATCCAAAGCAGGAAGCCTGCAAGGGAGTCAGTTGAACCATTAAATGATTGAGAGGATAAAGGGGCACTTAGGGAAGATAAGGCCATTGTGGAAAGACTAAACAAATTCTTTGCTTCGGTATTTACTGAGATGGATCTTGGGGTGTTATTCATTCCAGAGATGGTTTTCAAGGGTGACGATTCAGATGAACTGACTGAAATCATGATGAACCTGGAAGATGTAGAAGGCCAAATTGACAAACTAAAGAGTAGCAAATCATCTGTACCAGATGGTATACATCCCAGGGTTCTGAAAGAGCTCAAAAATGTTACAAGACATGTTACAAGTTATGTGTAACATGTCAATAAAAGCATCCATTGTACCTGAAGACTAAAATGTGGCTAATGAAACCCTGATATTTAAAAAGGGCTCCAGAGGTGATCCGTGGAACTATAGACCGGTGAGCCTGACCTCTATGCTGGGAAAAATCATAAAAACTATTATAAAGAATAAAATCACAGAACATACAGATAGACATGATTTAATGGAATACAGCCAGCATGGATTTACCCAAGGGAAGTCTTGCCTCACAAATCTATATTTTTGAAGGGGTTAATAAATATTTGGATAAAGGTGAACTGGTAAATGTAGTGTATTTGGATTTTCATATGGCGTTTGACAAAGTTCCTCATAAGAGGCTTCTAAGAAAACTAAAAAGTCATAGAATAGGATGAGATGTTCTTAGGTGGATTACAAAATGGTTAAAAGATAGGAAACAGAGAGCAGGATTAAATGGTCAGTTTTCACAGTGGAAAAAAGGAAAACGGTGGAGTGCCTCAAGGATCTGTACTTGGACTGGTGATTTTTAATGTATTTATAAATGATCTGGAAAGAAGTATGATGAGTGAGGTGATCAAATTTGCAGATGACATAAAATTATTTAGAGTAGTTAAATCACAAGCGATTGTAATAAATTGCAGGAGGCACTTGCAATACTGGAATCTTGGGCATCCATATGGCAGATGAAGATAATGTGGTCTAGTGCAAGGTGATGCATATAGGGAAAAATACCTCATACTGTAGCTACACAATGTTGGGTTCCATTTTAGAATTTACCACCCAGGAAAAAGATCTGAGTGTCTGTTGAGCGGTGTTTGGGTAGATTCTTGGGTACTGTGGCAGATGACCACGCCCATGGGGAGGAGCCCCGTGAGGAGCCACAGTACTGGGCTAGTCTCGGGACGCACAAACACAGAGTTAGATCTTTTATTATACAGCTTGTAGTATATCACCAGAGGTGGCAGTAGTGAGGTGATCCAGAGGTTGTGCCATAGCTGGAAAAAAGACGTGGGAGGCCCTGGGGAGAAACATGGCAGGAGGCAACGCCATAGCCATTCCAGGGACGCCGGAGAGCGCTAGCAGACACGGCAGTAGCCATCTTCCCAAGGCTAGCAGGGAGAGCAGAGAAAAAGGTGAGGCACAAGGGTTGAAGCCGTCTGAGACCGACGGACACAACAGCGTCAATAGTTGATATTACATTGAAATTGTTGGCTCGGTATGCTATGGCTGCCAAAAAAGCAAACAGAATGTTAGAAATTATTAGGAAGGGTGTGGCAAATAAAACGGAGGATGTCATAATGCTTCTGTATCACTCAGTGGTTAGACCGCACCTTGAATACTATGTGCAATTCTGGTCACGCGTCTCAAAAACATATATATTTGCACTAGAGAAAGTACAAAGAAGGGTGACAAAATTGATAAAGCGGATGGAACGGCTCCCTTATGAGAAGAGGCTAAAGAGGACTGTTTAGCTTGGAGAAGAGAGGGTTGAGAGGGGATATGATAAGAGGTTTACAAAATCATGAAAGGACTTGAACATGTAAATGTGAAACAGTTATTTACTCTTCCAGACAATACAAAGACCAGGAGCATTCCATGAATTAGCAAGTAGCACATTTAAAACAAATCAGAGAAAATTCTTTTTGACTTAACACGCAATCAAGCTCTGGAATTTGTTACCAGAGGATGTGGTTAAGGCAATTAGTGTAGCTGGGTTTAAAAAAGGTTTGAACAAGTTTCTGAAGGAGAAGTCTATAAACAGCTGTTAATTATTAGGGAATAGCCACTGCTGGTTGCCGGCATTAACAGCATGGGATCTATTTAAAGCCGGGTACTTCTGACTAGGATTGGCCACTATTGGAGACAGGATACTGGACTTGATAGACCATTGGTCTGTCCCAGTATGCATATACTAAGGGATTCCGTGGCCTTTTCCTACCGCTGGCCTTTTAAATGTGCTGACATCAGGTGTCTGCACCTAAGGAATAGAACTAGTGTGGAGAGTGAGTCCCGGTGCTTCTGGCATCGGGGATGAGTGCAGTGACTTAAAGGGGCATCCTAAAGAATGACAAACATAACAAGCATCAGTGAGTCTCCTGGAGGGTGTGAGTGCCAAGAAGGGATGGGAATGGGATAGGGAGGAGGCTGATGCATGCTGTGGAAGGGCTGGCAGCAAGCAATAACTACTTAATAGAGATGTGAATCGTGTGCCAGATCGTCTTAACGATCAGATTCGGCTGGGGGGGGGGGGAATCTGATCGTTAAGATATGTGAATTGGAATCGTTTCCGATTCCAATTCACATCGCTAATTTTTTTTTTTAGGGAGGCCCGCGCCGCTAAAAAAAACAAAACCCACCCGACCCTTTAAATCGACCCCACCCTCCCGACCCCCCCCAAAACCTTTAAAAATTACCTGGTGGTCCAGGGGGGCCTCGGGGGGACTCGGGGAGAGATCCAGGGGGGTCTCGGGGAGAGGAGAGATCCAGGGGGGCCTCGGGGAGAGATTTCCCGTTCCCAGGCATCAGCTGTTCTAAAAAAAAATGGCACCGAGAGGCATCGGCACCATTTTTTTTTTTTTAGAACAGCTGATGCCTGGGAACGGGAAATCTCTCCCCGAGGCCCCCCTGGATCTCTCCCCAAGGCCCCCCTGGACCACCAGTTAATTTTAAAAGGTTTTGGGGGGGGTCGGGAGGGTGGGGGTCGATTTAAAGGGTCGGGTGGGTTGTTTTTTTTATCGGGCCATCGGCGCCATTTTAATTAGTGGCAGCCAAAATGGCGCCGATGGCCCGAGAGCGGGAGATCACGCCGGGACCCCCCCCCCCCCAATGGACCACCAGGTAATTTAACATTTTGGGGGGGTTCGGGAGGGTGGGGGAGGGTAAGGAATTGGTTTTAAAGGGTCGGGGTGGGTTTAGGGGTTGTTTTGGTGTGCCGGTTTTCCCGCCCTCCCCCAAATAATTCCCGTGCCCTATTTAACGATACAATACAAATGCCCCTGACGATAAATCGGGGGCATTTGTATTGTATCGTGCACTCTAACGATTTAGGATGATTTTAAAATTATCTGACGATAATTTTAATCGTTCAAAAACGATTCACATCCCTACTACTTAATGCAGCAGTTCCGAGGAGGGCACTCATTGAATGAGCACGAGTAGCACAACTGTAGAATATGGGTGTGTGATTTGTGTCTGAGAAACTGTGTGTGTGTGTGTGTGTGTGTGTATGTATGTCTTTGTATCTGAGAGAATGTGAGTGTATGTCTTTGTGTCTGAGAGAGTATCAGTTTTTGTATCTTTGTTTATGAGAAAGTATGTGTGTGTGTGTATGTCTCTATGAGAGTGTGTGTGTGTCTTGGTATCTGAGTTTGATTGGATGTATGTGTATCTGAGAGAGAGTGTGAATATGTGTGTGTGTTTATGTTTCTGAGAGGGAGAGCATGAGTGTGTGTGTCTTTGTGTTTAAGAGAGAGAGTGTGTGTGTCTGTGTCTGAGAGTTGGCCTTTTGTGTGAGAGGGTAGGGGTAGGGCTGGAAGATATCAACTCTTGCCTATCCAAGAAAGGCATGGTGGATCTCTGCCTTTATGAATTCTGGTTTTGTGGCTCTTGATGTGGGAAAGGTTGGCCACCCCAGGCTTAGATGCATTTTTCCATTGATAAGCAGGCTGAATTAGCCATTACATGTGGGTGGTGTAATCTGGTGGTACCGAATGAACTTGTCTCTCCAAACTAGTTGAGCTTTTAGATCTACCAGTGCATGAGTGGGAGTTCCTGTGTGGGTGTTGCCTCATGAGCCACCTCAGTCAATATTTGTCACAGTTTTATTACAAACATAAACTCTCTTTCCTTACATTTTTTCCTCTAATTCCAACTATTCTTCAAATTTTTACTATAACTTTCTTTAGTTTTTGTTGTCTCACTACCTTGACAGCCCCACAGCAGCACTTTTAAGTGCTCTCAAAAAAGAGAAAAGAAAAACACGTTTCTCCTCAGAGGCCCTGCCTCTTTGAGATGTCCCTCAAGAAGAAACAGTCACTTGCTTTAAATACTGTATTAGTGGTAAAATGATGTCAGTTACAAACTGCCACCAACTGCACTATGTTTGCTTGGGGCTAGAACATGATCAACAAAATTGTTCTGCTTGCGGTCAGATGTCCCCATGCTCACAATGCTCACGGGCGCACCACATTGACAAGCTGTGTAAATCTGTTTGGTCGCAGCAGATCCTCCTGCTGTGTAGCATTATCTGCGTCGCTGGGTAAACTCCAGAGTGACAGCTCATCCAGGTCTCCCCTAGTGCAAGCTGAAGCCACAGGGTCAAGTTCCAATGCAGGTCTTGCATCAAGAAAAAGCACCATCACTCCCTGGGGCCGCTAGAACCTGCGTCAAAGAAACCTAGCTCATCGAAGCACAGTGCCTTGGCCCCAGTGAAATTCAGTGCAACCTGCATCAAAGTCTATGACACCTTCTGCATCGAAGCAGTTGAAGCATGTAATATCTGTTTTTGAAATGAACTGGAATTTGTAAAGGGAGAGGCTTTGTGTTGTCAGCTAAAAAGGATAGAGCGGTCAATCTAGAGATCAATTGGGGGTCAACAGCATTGCAACAAGAATGAACTTGGGCAGACTAGATGGGCCTTCTTGTTCTTACCTGCTGACTTATACTTTTTCTGTGTTTAATATTCTCTTTCCTTCCACGGTCTGAGACATAGATTAATTTTATAAGCAAGGAACAGTTCTTACCTCTGAAGCTTATTTTGTACCCAGAAAGCCAAATTGCTTTCAACATTTTAGGATTATGATAGAAGCAGGTACTGGCTTGGACCCAGACTGGCTGACCTGCAGGGCCAGCGGAAGCACTAGGCGAACTAGGCGGTCGCCTAGGGCGCCAGCTTCCCGGGGGCGGCACTGCCCTGGTAAAATTAAGAGAGCCGCGCTCAGCCGCTGCCCCGGTAAAATGAAAAGAGCTGCATTAAGCCGCTGCCCCCCCCGATAAAAATAAAAGAGCCGCTGCCGGCAGCCCGCCCCAAAAGACCCATCTGACCTCCCCCAGCGGTTCGCGTGCTCCCGGTCTCTCCCGCTGCTCTTCCTTCCCTGCTGCCGTTGCCGCCGGGCTATCAGCACGTTCAAGCCCAGCGGGAATGGCAGCAGTGCAAAAAAAAAAGCTGTGGCATCCGCGGCTGCCCTTTTCTTCCTCCCGCCCCCCCCCCCTGACCCGGAACAGGAAGTGATGCGCGGGAAGGAGAAAGAGCGGTGCCGCATGAAAAAAATAGCGGCGACAGCAGCATCGGCCCCCGAGCAATTGAAGCAGCCGGTAATCGGGAAAGGAGTCAGCAACATGAGCCTCCCGCGGCCGATGGGATTCTTCCTTTTTGGCCTGCGGGAGCTGGAGGAGGAGGCTCTTGCAGCTACCATTTGTGCTGGGGGGGGGGGGAGGAAGTGAGTGAGAGAAAGAGAGAGAAGCAGCCAGCCTGCCTGTATGTGATTGAGAGAATGTGTGTGTGATTGAGAGCCTGTGTGTAAGTGAGAGAATGTATTTGATCGAGAGCATGTGTGTGTGATTGAGAGAAACTGGTCAGAGAGCTGATGTATGTGTATATGTGAGAGACAATGAAAGTGACTGCTCAAGGAGATGACTGATGTGTGAGAGTGTGAGACAGTCAGGGATGTGACTGATGTGTGTGTGTGTGTGTGTGTGTGTGTGTGTGTGTGAAAGAGAGAAAAAGCATGGAAGTGAGAACTCTGGGTATGTGAGAAAGCATGGGAGTAAGAAGCCTGGTGTTGTGGGGGTGTATGTGAAAGAAAGCATTGGAGTGAGAAGCCTGATTATGTGAGAGAGAGCATGGGAGTGGGAAGCCTGTGTGTGTGTGTGCATGTATGAGAGAGAGACTGGTTGGTAAGGTGACGGTGTGACTGGTGTGTATGTGAATGTGAAAGAGAGAGAATGTGATTCAGGGAATGAGAAGCCTGTGCACCTGGAGAGCGAGCATGGAATTGAGAGAGACTGGTGTATGTGTGTGTGTGTGTGTGTGTGTGTGTGTGTAACAGAGAGAAAGTGATTATGGGAATGAGAAGTCTGTGCATGTGAAGAGTGAGCATGGGAGTGAGAACCTGGGTGTGTGTGAGACACAGCATGGGAGGGAGAAGCCTGTGTATGTAAGACAGAACAGGTGACTGGTGTGTGTTTGTGTGTATGTGAGAGAGAGAAAGAAAGTGATTATGGGAATGAGAAGCCTGTGCATGTGAAGAGTGAGCATGGGAGTGAGAAAGCTGGGAGTGTGTGAGATACAGCATGGGAGTGAGAAGCCTGTATATCTGAAAGAGAACATGGGAGTGGGAAGCCTGTGTGTGTGTATGCATGAGAGAGATCAGGTGACTGGTGTGTGTGTGTTTGTGTATGTGTGTGAGAGAAAGAAAGTGATTATGGGAATGAGAAGCCTGTGCATGTGGAGAGAACAAGCATGAGAGTGAGAGACTGGTGAGTGTGTGTGAGAGAGAAAGTGATAATGAGAGTGAGAAGCCCATATATGTAAGTAGAACACGGGAGTGGGAAGCCTGTGTGTGTATATATGGCATGAGAGAAACTGTTCAGGAAGGTGACTGGTGTGTTTGTCAAAGACTGTTTGGGAGATGATTGGTGTGTGAGAGACAGAAACTGGTCATGGGGGCATGACTGATATGGTGTGTGTGTGTGAGACATGGGCTCTAAGGAAGAGGACCATGAGTATAGAGCTTAGCCACTACTGCTGCTTCTGGTGTGTACTACAGCCTGCATGGAAGAGGAGTAGGAGAGCTGCTGGAGGGGGTAAGGAAAGGTGGCTTTTTAAGTTTATTTTTCTTGATTGACTGCCATTTTAATTATTTAATATTATGTGATGTGTCTGCTTTTTTTGTTTGAGCAACAAGTATAGCTTTGGTTTATGTTTATTTTATTTATTTTTATTTATTTATTTATAAAAGTTTCTATACCGTCGATAAGACAAATCATCTCAATGGTTTACATGGCATAAAAATGTCAAATAAGTGTTCTGTTATAAATACAGACTTTGTTATTTTCATTAATGCACAATGTAAGTTAATTGTGTGTGGAGGCGAGGCGGGGGGGGGGGGGGGGGGGCGGCATAGCTGACGTTTCGCCTAGGGCGCCTAATACCCTTGCACCGGCCCTGCTGACTTGTATTTATTCATATTTATCTTTGGATTTAGCTTCTGCTTTTTCATCATTAACTGAAACTGAATTACATTCAGGTATTTCCCTGTCCACATCCCTCCATAGTCATTGCAGAGGCATCAGGGGAAACAATGTGGCTCAAGTCTGACAATGCTCCCACAGTTCCCTTACCCAGAGAAGCAGGGTTATGCATGGCTCTGCTATAATATTATCTGAATGAATCATTTAGGATATCAGCTTTCAAGGAAGTGAGTGACTTTGTTGGGCATTGCAGTGAGTCTCTTAGATGCTCAAAATCATTATTTGGGGACTGACTTTGAAGGGCTGATGTGCTTTGCTCATCATTGTGGCCAATAGCACTTTGGCAACAGTTCCTTGTGTGAATATGTAGCTCATAATAAATGTTTGCATAGGTTGAAGGTAATGGATTTTTATTGTAATTATTGACTGACATATTTCAGGGGTCCAGTTTCTGGAGACCACTTTCATTTCTCCTCTTTACCATAAATAATGGATTTTTCGTTTAACATTCAGGAGGAAATTTTGAGAAAAGTCTAAAACCAATCCTTTTGTTTACAGCTCCCTTCCCCTCCCCCTTCTCCTAAAATGTTGGTTTTTCAGTCGTCTGATTTTTTCCAGTCATCACAAGTGAGGGTAGGACTACTGCTTGCAATTCAAGCCATTCCAGCTTAATTAGGCGATATAGTAATCATGCTTACTGCACAAAGGTGCAGTAGTTTCTTAAGTTTTTAGCTGTTTCTTTAAAGCTCATTAAACTCCAAACAAAAGATAAAATGGCTCAGAATAGTGTACAGAGGTCTGGAGAACTGAGGAAGAAAGACAAAACTTGTATGTTGAGCAAATATATAAAAGGACAATATGAATGTAAGAGAAATTCAATTTAAGCTTTTACACAGAAGGTACATAACAAAATAAACCCAGAAAATGTGCTGTGTAACTCTTTTCTTACTTTTGTTATATGCATTGTGTGCAAAAGCTTTAATTGAATTTATCCTTAAGTTTCTATAAATTAAATTTATTGGGTTTACTCAGATGAAATGCTCACTTGAAAATTGCACTCACTCTTTGCAGATAAAAGTGTGTGTGCTGTGAACCACAAGGGAAGGGGGGGGGGGGGGATGTAGCTGGCTGATAATGCATGGAGAATTATTTTTGAAATCTGATAAATAAATACATTTATGGCACAGATTCTGCACCTGCTGAAGCATCTGCAGTGCTAGCCAGCCCCAAATTTTCAAAGGGAAACTTCATAGGGATTTTCCTTTTGAAAATCTGCTTGCAGGCCCATGCCAGTTCTAAAAAATTGCCCCCTCTGTTAGCTAAGAAATGCATTCTTCTGTTTTGGATCAGTGAAGAAATATCTGAGTATGTAACCTGGAAGAACTTGAAGCAAATTCTGTTTGAGAAAATGACAAGCATAACAGGTGAAAGGAGTGAAGATGAGGAATATAGCACAATATGGGACAGACTATAGAATACGTTGCCACAATCAAGTCAAACGTCTATTACTAACAGACGCAGAAGTTTAATGAAACTTAATGAAAGGATAATTGCTCTCTTTGTTAGTATGAATGTGCAGCGAATGGGAGAAACAGTGATATGTATATGGCAATGAGTAAAAAGAAAACTTATCCATCTGGACACAAGACAAATGTAACTATATAATGATTTGTTTAGACTGTTCAAGATTGTAGATAGTACTGGTTGTTAGAAATGAATACTGTATTATGGATGCTGGATCTGATCTGATCTAATAAAAATAATTTTAACATAAACGGAAAGGGAAATCCTAGGTTCCTGCAAATGAAAGCTCATGCCACCTTTTCTCCAGAAGGAGCTTGTTCCAACTGAACTGGAAACTCTAAGAAGAGGGAAGCTGCCAGATAAAAAAAAAAAAGAAAGAAAAATATGTCATGGGATGTGCTGCAATTAATCAAGCATCTTTTTTTACCATATGCTAATTAAGAGGGGACATTTTCACAGGGATTTCTGTAGCTAAAGATATGTTTACCTTAAGGGAAAAAAGGTTTTGAAAAGTGCGCTCCCTCTATGGGGAAAAAGCAGTGGGGTTAGGGTGAGGACACTGAAGTATGCACAAGAATTTAATTTTGAAATTCCCTCATGCCTGCAAAGTATTTGGGAGGGCAAAAACTTCCTTTGGCAACGGCCCACTGCGGGATTTTCAAAGGGAACCCCCACGGAGAGATTCCCTTTTGAAAATTGGCTTGCATTCATGATGATGGGACTTCATACAGACTCCCTGTAAACTAAACAACCCATTGAGCAGGATCGGATTTCAGGAGTGTACCAGTATGGAGAATGAAATATGAGTGATTCCCAAACCCCACAGCCAGTCAGGTTTTCAGCCATGCTTAAAATGAATATGCATGAGATAGATTTGCATATAATAGCTCTCCGGTGTATGCAAATCTATAGTTCGTGCATATTCATTGTGGATATCCTGAAAATGTGACTAGCTGGCCCATCAATAGTGGTTTGGAAACCACTGCAGGTAGAAATAACGGAAAGTGTGTTCCACCCACTGCAATATAGAAATACAATACCGCCACACACAGAGGATCACTAGATCTACATAACACTAATCTTAATTATGTTTACATAACATTTATACACACTGGGTGGTTACCTATCCTCTCAACAATATTGTAATATTCACATAAGAGAGGTAACAACCTGTGGCCTAGATTTATCAAAATGTGGTAAATATCACATGCAATGGGAAAAGGGGTGTGTTTTATGGTAATAGGAATTTTATCACTAATACCTATGTGAAGAGCTAAGTTATTGTGATGAGAGAAAGAGAGAGAGAGAGACTAGCCATAATGGCCTGACCCTAGATAGGTATTTATATCTCTATGGGAGGCTCACCTAGTAACTCGAGGTGAGGTTTAGGTATTAGTGTAGGGGTTAGGGGCCACTTTGACATTCAATGTGAGACGTACGAACAGAACAGTGCTCTCTTTTGAACATTTGATGACCCTCAGAGTGAGGAAACTCACCCAAAGATGAGAGTTGTGCAATGTTCTCTCAACCTAGCTTTGTGAACTCTCTACCTGGGTAACATCAAGCTATTTTGGTATTTAAAGGTTGGATAGCCAGAGACTCTAGTGTTGTTGAATCTGCCATGGGATTGGTGGTGCAGTGTACATGTGGGTGGGATACAATGTAGTGAGTGGTTAGATCTGGGGTATTTAAAGGGTGGGTAGAGAAGGACATCATTGACATAGATGCCATTGGCGTTGGAGTGTATAGTATCAGTGGATGGGACATATGCATACCTGGTATCGGGATTTGAACATAACGCTTTGAAAGGTTTGTCATCCATATGGTTAGGCTGGGAGTAAGAAATGAGTATCATAGAGAATTGTTTTTGAGATTGAATGTGTTAAGCTTAATTACGTTGAGTGCAATATTTTTGTAATTGTAGGAACACATGAGATGGTGAAGTAGACATCTAATCCGTTAGTATATTGAGAAATGTAATGGTTTGAGAACCGGAACTGATATTTCATGCAATATTTTAAAGCCAAAGAAAGCTGAATATAGGTACTAGCTTTTCTATATAGAAAATGCATAATTTTTGGATGAAGGATGGGATATATGGGAATTTCTTTTGGCTAATATTAGAGCATGTTTACTTTTTGTTATTTAGAGTTGTGGGATGAATATGTTCCCCTGAAGAAGTCCTATCTGGTGAAACAAGGGACCTTGTGGGACCTTTGATACGTGTTGGGCATGAAATACAGGGTGGTCCATGGAAAAGTAGCCTACCTCCAATGCTCTGGTATTAGAGGTGGGCTACTTTTCCATGGGCCACCCTGTAGATACATCAGGAGGTTTTTTATGGTAAAATCCCTTGAAATAAAGTTTGAATCTCCTTCCGAGAGTAAAGAAGTTTGACTGTAGATGTTACTGATAAAGATTGAATATATTGAGAAAAGTACCTGTGCATACCCATTGAATTATTTTGTCTTGTTCTTCAGGCCTTTTTAATGTGTGGATGAATGTACATGAGAGAATTTGAATGATGATTGGTATGTGTGGAGTTGAATGAGCTGGGGGTATTTATAAATAATAGACTTTTAATCTGTGAACCTATCCTCTATTTACTACATATATTGTTTTGTGATATTTGTTGTAAGTTTTCTATTAAAGATTAAATTGTGTAATAAATGTTATTTAAACATATGTTTAAATCCCTGGCCCAAGGAATCTACCCCGACGAGCTAAAAACAGCATCCCTCAAACCCCTCCTAAAGAAACCCAATCTAGACACAAAAGAACTCGCCAACTTCAGACCCATATCGAACCTGCCGTTTCTAGCGAAGCTCACAGAGAAAGTTGTTAACACACAACTCTCTGACTTCCTTGAGGAAAATAAAATTCTTTACCCTGCACAGTATGGCTTCCGAAAATCAGCCAGCACAGAAACCCTCCTCATCTCACTATCAGACCACATCCTCATGGGACTAGACAAAGGGCTTGCATACCTACTGGTCCTTCTAGATATCTCATCGGCATTCGATACGGTAAACCATGCCATCCTCCTAAATCGTCTTTCAGAAATTGGAATCACGGGTCTTGCCCTCAATTGGTTCAACTCATTCCTCAACAATAGAAGCTACAAGGTGAGAGTCAACAACATAGAATCACCAAGTTATATATCAACCCTAGGCGTTCCACAAGGCTCATCATTATCTCCAACCCTTTTCAATATCTACTTACTACCCCTCTGCCAACTACTCACTAACCTACAATTAACATACTACCTCTACGCAGATGACGTTCAGATATTGATCCCCATAAAAGAAACCCTGACAAAAACACTCGATTACTGGGAAAATTGTTTGAAATCCATAAAAAGTCTCCTTTCCAGCCTGAACCTGGTACTCAACGCATCCAAGACAGAAATCCTGCTCATCTCTCCTGAACACTGGACTAAAACCGATTCTTCTTCACCGGACACACATATTTCTCACACAAGAGATTTAGGAGTCATACTAGACAATCATCTAAACCTAAAAAAATCAATCAATAATATCACCAAAGAATGCTTCTACAAGCTTCAAGTGTTGAAAAGAATTAAACCTCTCCTCCACTTCCAGGACTTCAGAACTGTCCTCCAATCTACACTATTTTCAAAGACTGACTACTGCAATGCATTGCTCCTGGGGCTCCCCATCTCGGCAACAAAACCGCTACAAATGCTCCAGAACGTAGCAGCCAGAATCTTAACTAACACTAACCGAAGCGCCCACATTACCCCTATCCTCCGTAACCTACACTGGCTGCCAATAAAATACAGAATTCAACATAAAGCACTCACCATAATACACAAAACCATTCACAAACAACTCACCCTAGACCTACAGGCTCCACTCAAACTCCATGCCTCAGACAGGCCCATCAGAGAGGCATATAAAGGAATGCTGCAAGTCCCACCTACCAAATCCACCCGGCTAACAACCACCAAAGAACATTCCTTCTCTACAGCAGGACCAGTCCTCTGGAACAAACTACCGACTGATCTAAGACTGGAACCATGCCTCCACACCTTCCGAAGGAAACTTAAGACGTGGCTTTTCCTCCAAGCCTTCCCCTAACACAAATTAACTCGTCATACCCAGATCAAGGAACTTAATATCTATTAATTTCATAACATATTAATTGATAATTACCTAGTTAATCTCTATCGCTCTTACTCCTACTTCACTTATTCCTAGCTACACTAGCTCCCAAGTTCAATACCCCTGTTTATTGTAACTTTGAATTTTCGACCTTTCTTATTTATGTTTAGTCGGTTTTATTTTTACTTCTGGTTTCCCCTGTTCCATGTAAACCGGCCTGATATGAATCCCATTCATGAAGGCCGGTATAGAAATGTTTTAAATAAATAAATAAATTAAATATGTAATAACAGTATTATGTAAATCTAGAGACCCTCATTCAGACCAATTCATTAAAAAGTGCGGGAGAGCTGGCGCTTCGTGTTGAGCGCCCGCTCTTCCGACATGCACCCAGGCACCTCTCCTGGGCACGCAATTCTCTATTTAAATGAGGCTGCACACTAATAAGGAGGTGCTAGGGACAATAGCATGTCATTAGTGCCTCCTTATTAGCTTTAGGGATGGCTGTCAGCAGGTCCGACAACCGACGCTCAATTTTATCGGCATAGGTTTTTGAACCCCTGACAGCCACGGGTTCGGAAAACGGACACCGGCAAAATTGAGCGTCCGTTTTCTAACCCCCAGAGGGCAGATTTTTTTTTTGGTTCCTCCGACTTAATATCGCTAGGATATTAAGTCGGAGTGTGTACAGAAAAGCAGAATTTTCTGCTTTTCTGTACACTTTTGAGGGTCACTAACATTACTTTCTGAAAGTAAAATGTAATCCGGGTGACTAATAGGCTCATCAACATGCATTTGTATGTGATGAGCGCTATTAGTTTCGGGGGGGGGACGACACACACGTGCGTTTTCCATGAGCTATTACCCCTTACAGTATAAGGAGTAATAGACACTGTTGGGAAACACGCAGCCAATCATGTGTTAAACGGTGCGCTCGGCTGAGTGCACCGTTCTGTATTGGCTTGTGTGTGTGGTGGTATTGGAATCCACTGCTCCACAGTACATGGAGATTACTATTCCTTATTGCTTTCTCCCAGCAAACACACTATTTTCTTCAAGATTATAATAAGGAAGCCTATAAACATTAAGGAGGTAATTTTAAAAGAGGTATGCGTTTAAAAATTAGCTCATCACACATAAGTAGCTTGTACTCGCGTAATCACTATTTTATAAAAATCTAAAGTATGTGTGTACTTTGTTTCATGTTCTCATATATATGCCCAGAAAAAAGGACAGTATAGGGGTTGTTCTGGGGCGAGGCCAACGTTGCGTGCATAAGTTGCTATTTTAAAAAGGGACTCGTACGTTTTGCAATTTATTCGAATAATTTTACACCTGCTAAATATCTGGTGTAATTGATAGTAGATGTGTAATTGATATTACAGGACATCTGCAGTTTACTAAAAATAATTACTATAATTATTATATTACATGAGGCCACATAACTGCAGCCAACCTTATGTAAGGTTGCCATCTCACCTTAAGTCAGCCAGATAGGCTGATCTAGTACTGGGTTTGCATGAATTTTTAGTTCTAATTTATCCATTGATTTCTCTAAGAAAATCCACACTACAAAAGCCCTCTCAGATTTTTTTTTTTATTGGTTCTTCCTATAAATAGTGGTAGTGGGCTTATGAACATACAGTGTATCGCTTGTATATTTATTCTACATAATTTTATTATTTTTTTAAACTTTTTATTTTATTACGAGCATCAATAGCATTCATAAATAAGACACTTCACAAATAAGAAAGTTAAAGATTGTGTGTTATTGGCTGGATGGGAGGTCTGAGTGAACTGGAGGAAGTTCAAGCTGAAGAACCTGGAGGGTCCCAAACCTGTCCTCGTGGCCCTACAGCCAGTCGAGTTTTCAGGATACCCACCACAAATACACATATGATCAATTTGCATATACTGTGTGTCTAATGTATGCAAATATATTTTATGTATTATAAAGTCAAACCTCTACTCAGCTGCAAATATTAGAAACACTCAGTTCTTGTTATCAAAAACATTTATTTGAAGGACAGTTAAACATTCGCAGTAGATGAGAAGTTTCCAAGAGTAGTCGAACAAGTTGATGAGACTGATACAGCTGTAATAGGTTTCTCTGAAAGATGACAACAGCTATTGATTAATAGTACATAACAGATAAAAAGATAATGCCTCCTAGTGCCTAAAAGAGAATGAGAGCAAGTTGTTAGCCTGCCAAGGCCCTTCTACTAACTGAAAGTCTCTGCAGGAAATGCTGTCTCAGGTATCCCTTGGTTGAAGGGACCAAGAGGAAGAGGAGAAAGGCCTACAGGGGGAGATAAAGCAAACTTCCAATAGGAAGTTCAGAAACATTCAAACAATAACCAATGAGGGCAGGGAACTTAAATCTAAGCTGTGCAATATCACAAGATGTCACCAGGTGGCAGCATAATAAGGAAACATATACATATAAAGGTTAATTTTAAAAGCCTGGCATGCACCAAAATCGGGAGATGCATGCTCATTGGGTTGCGTGCAACTACTGAATTTTAAAAGCCACCTAGATGCGTGTGTATCTCCCACTGCACACACATCTCACTCAATTTAAAAAGGATGTGGTCTGGGCGAGGCATGGGCATTTTGGGGCATTGCCAAGAAATGTGCGCATAAATACTTACGTGCCCTGAAGCACGCCCAGATCCACTGCCACGTAAGTTTACTTCTTCTAGGGAAGAGGTGTAAGTTGTTAAAAAAAAAAAAAAAAAAAAAACAACAAAAAAAACCAAAACTGTTTTGGAGGGGTTTAAAGTGTCTGGAGTAACTGGGGGGAGTACAGGCTATTAAAACAGGGGGGTTTGGGCGACAAAGCTCAACACTGAGTGAACTGATGGATGAAGTGGTGAAACTGTTCATGTCATGGACGTGTGTTGGTTTTATGTGGTAGAAACAGGATTTACACGCCTAGGCGTGCGCCCACTTAAAATTAGGAGTACATGTGCGCATGCTCAGGTTATTTTATAATGTGTGCAAATGTGCGCACAAGTTATAAAATCCCCGCATCCCTGAGCACACCCTTGCACCAATGTGCACCTGCGTGCCACTTTGAAAATTACCATTATAATGTGGAGGCAGAACATGTATATTCATGGTGATTATTCTGAAAACCTGACTGACTGTGGGGTTACCAAGACTGGTTAGAAAGGGTTGCAATACAATAAGCTTTTTTTTTTCAATGTGTAATTTTATTGAGCAAAATTAAAATTACAACTATAAACTTTAGCTATAAACACACAAAAGCATACCTGTACAGAAACAGTATACTCAATTAAATGTTATCATTTTCTCCCTCCCCTTCCTTCCCCTGACCGGTGATTCAGCACTGGAAACCAATACAAGAGCAATTAGAATTAGTAAGCTTTTACACTTTTTAGAAAAATTACTAACTACTGGGTCCCAAAATCTCCAAACCTCCTCCTCCTTTCCTCTAGCTTTAATGGAGAGTAACTCCACTTCCAACCATTTACAGACTCCATTGACCTAATCAGTATACATGGGAAAAGTGGGCTTCCCCAAAATCGTACAACACTCTCTTTTTCAATGCAAACAGTTTTATAGCAGAATAATTATCCCGGCCCTCTCCCCACGCCCTCCCTCCCCACTGTGATCAATTGGCCAAAATTTGTGGGTCATCAGGGACGTCCAAAGAGGACACTGAGCATACTATTTTCAATAGTAGTTAGGTACCCTTTCTCCCCCATGCCCCAAAAAGAGGACCCAATATGTACATCTGATAATTAGGTATGGTTAAATCCAAGTAACAGGACTATGAACCATTATGCTAATTACTGTAATGCATCTTAACTGATGTTCCCTCTAATTTTTTGTGAAATGTGTGTGCAAAAGGTTATTGTGTGTAACGTAGTGTACAAGTTTGTGTGACGCATTCTTTGAAATACCATTCTATTTTTTCTTATGTGTGCTATGTTTTCCTGTGTGTGCTTGTTTCATGACCTATGAGCATGTGCACATGTGCACCGCTTACAGGGAAAATTGAACATAACTCAGAAATCTGGAGAAGAAAAAAAATTACACCTCATAGTGATCCTTGGCTGATAGTTTTGTCATACTTTCATGTGTCCTCGTTTGAATGTACTCAATGCACTTCACTGACATCCATCTTGTTAATGTTCACATGATCACAGCATAACAATGGACATATAAGAAACAAGCTACCTGGGGGTTTCAGTGGATCTGATTGAAGTCCAGAGGACTGGTCTTTAAATGTCTTTTTTTTTACTTTTTTGTCTGTTTTTAAAGGTACAATAGGAATTTTGTTGTCTTTCCAGGCCACTGTTTGATGCTATACTAACTGTTCACTAGCATGGCAGTAAATTTGTGAGTTGTAATGGCATGAAAATTATAATTTGTCAAATAAGTCAAGGAAATAGTTTTGTTTCTGATTTGCTGTTTTCTTTTGACTGTTCTCCCTTCTAGCAAACTTCATTCTATCAGATGCTCCAAGCAGGCTGGCCTGTGAGTACTACCACTCCTTCTATGCATACTCAGAAACATGGGTGGGTAATGTAAACACTTTCTCTAGAGCATGGATGAGAATGTCTTGAGGATTCTTTCCCTAAGTAAAAAGCCCTTTTTTCTGAGGGCTTACTAAGTAACTCCATATAGATAGGCACATGCTTCATGTGTGGAGGGTTTTCTGCCTGCTATTTTTGGTCAGTGAGCTGAAGAACTAGACTGGATAAAACTAGTATTCAGTGCCATCACTCAAAGCCAGACAATGGCCCGCGCCATTTTTAAAGATGGTGCGGGCCGTCCATTGCTCCTACCATGTAACAGGGACCGGCCAATGGCATGGATACCCTGTCACATGCCAAGGACAAAGTGCCATCGGTGCCATTTTGTTTACTGGCAGCTGACGGCCTGAGCACGGGAGAATGCTCCCGGGACCCCCGCTGGACCACCAGGTATTTAAAAATTTTTGGGAGGGGGGGTCCGGGAGGGTGGGGGGATACTAACAAACTCATTTTAAAGAGTCGGCTGTATTTTTTGGTTATCGGCTCGGGTGCAGCCGATTAAAAAAAACCAAAAAAAAAAAAACCCGATCGCACTGCAAGATAAAAATTTCACGATGTGAATCCGAACCAGAATCCGAACCGATACCGGTTCCGATTCACATCTCTATTTCAGGATATCTGCATTGAACTAAAAATGATAATTACTATAATTATTATATCACATGGGGCCGCATGACTGAAGTCAATCTTCTGTAAGGTTGTCACCTCTCAGCCGAATAGACTGATCCAGTATTGGGTTTGCCCTATTTCTTGCATGAATTTGTAGTTCTAATTTTTCCATTGATTTTCCT
The DNA here is from genome assembly GCF_901001135.1 of Rhinatrema bivittatum. Classification (NCBI taxonomy): domain Eukaryota; kingdom Metazoa; phylum Chordata; class Amphibia; order Gymnophiona; family Rhinatrematidae; genus Rhinatrema; species Rhinatrema bivittatum. The sequence goes on along the minus strand of NC_042622.1, from coordinate 130,863,443 downwards.
AAGAAAATTAATGCTGCAAAAGCCCTGTCAGATTTTCTTTTATTGATCCTCCCTTTATATAGTGGTAGTGGGTTTATGAACATACTGTTTATTGCTTGTATATTTATTCTATATAATTGTATTATTTTTTTAAACTTTTTATTTTATTGCAAGCATGTACAGCATGCACAAATAAGACACTCCACAAATAAGAAAGGTAAATACAAACAATACTTTTCCATACACCCGCTAGTACAATGTGTAAGATCTTGACCATTAATTCCACCCTCCTAAGACGCTGGAATAATTTATGTGTGGATTTCCAGAGTTTGACCTAGTCACCCGCAACCAGTGTGGTGCCCAAGTCAATATTCCATTTACTAATCATCGTCTTGGTACATTCTGGGTCAAACTTATAACCCTCAACACCCCCTGTAAATAAATTATATATATCTGGGTGAAAGTCTGACAAAATGCTTCCTTGACCTGGTTTAACTTTCTCAAGACCCATACCCTATCCAAAAGGCCTTGAAATGCCGGCCTATGTTGAAGATAAGTATTCAGTGAAGCAGTAGGAAGGCTAAATACCCTTAATATAGAGTCTAAAGTTCTCAAAAATTGCCCATCACTTAGCTGCCAAACACATTTCTGACCTCTTCTCTGCCAATCTCTCAAATTGGGAAGAAAGGTACAAATAGTATCTGTAAATAGTATCCCTCCTATACCCCCCCCACCCCACCCTGTGTATATAGCTCCCGCCCTACACCCCCCTCCCTTTGTATATTGCTCCCCCCTCCCCCCCCCCCCCCCCCCCATTTTTTAACTATTGCCTCGGGCTCCCTGTTAGAGCCCTCCTAATTCTTGTTTATGCTGTTATGCTGTTGTTATCCACGCCCACATCCCTGTTCTATGTATTTTCTACCTGCTGTTATAATGTAAACCGATATGATGTGTATTTTAATGTCGGTATAGAAAATCTGTTAAATAAATAAATAAATAAAATAGCAAGATTCAGATTGTTTTGCACAGGAGTCAGAGAGGAGATCCTGTCATTAAATAACCTCAAATTCTTGCTACATGCTCTCTATACCCTTAGTAGTGCATTTTAAAAGAGATGAGTGAGCTAAAATTGGAAGATGGGCATGCATCTAGCTCATGTGCATGTCCACCTGATGTTATTTAGTGGGGGGATGCGAGCATGTGTACTGATGTATGCACATGTTGCATCGGAGTGAAAAGGGGCATAGTGTGGGTGGGCATGGGCATTCTGGGTGTGGCCAGGGCATGGGTTTTCTTGGGTGTGGCCAAGATGTGCACGTAAGTACCTATGTGCCTGGGTGTGCGCCCAGGTCCAGTGCCAAGTACGTTTCCTTCTACTATGCAGGAAGTGTAAGTTAAAAAAAAAAAAAAAAAAGGCATCCTTGAAGAGTTTAAGAGGTGTGGAGTGTTCTCCCTGTTCAAGCAGGATGGTAGTCCTCACATATGGATGACGACACAGGATGGAGCCCTATAATGGAAAACTTTCTGTCAAAGTTTCTAGAAAGCTTTGACTGACACACTGAGTGCACTGAGCATGCCCAGCATGCTATTATCCCTGTGTCCACAGGGGTCTCCCTTCAGGCTCTTTTTTTCTGCGCTGCAGTTTGCTTCGCGTTCAGGAGCTCTGTGAGAGATTTCTCACAACGTTTCCTCACGGAAATACTTGAAGTTTTACTTCACAAATAATTTTTCCCTACACGGGTGTCCCTTCGCGTACATTTAATCGATGCTCGGTGAGTACTATGCCCTGTTTTTTGGTTGGTTCCTGTCACCTCACTAACGGTTTCCCCAGCTTACCAACCGAATTGCGGCCTCCCTTCTCCCTATGTTTTCATCCTCAGCACCACAAAGCCTGCGAGTGTCCTCCTGCAATCCCCCACCGGGTTATTGGGGCTAGAGGGATAGGGACGTTCATTGTTACCATTGCCACCAGGGCTGCTGTCGAGGCCATCGATGCTCTCATTCCATCCATGTTGCCATCGATTCCCTTGGTGCCTTTATTGCGGTCGATGCCCCCATCGATGCCGTCAATGCCTCCATCATGCCTTCCTGCCCCATAGATGCCATCGATGCTTTCATTGATGCCCTCTTCGGTTCCATCGATGCCTTTGATACCCGCATTGATTCTGTCAGTGCCATTGCTGTTTACATCGATGACACTGATCCCTCCATGAATGCCATCAATGCCCACGTCGATGCCATCAATGCCCAGGTTGATGCTATCGATGCCCATGTCGATTTCATCCATGGTATCGATGCCTGTGTCCATTCCATCGATGCCATCGATGCCCATGTCGTTTCCATCGCTGCCATCGTTGAATTTATCGATGCTATCGATGCCTTTGTTGATTCTATCGATGCTTTCATCGATTCTATCACTGCCGTCAATGCCATCGATGCCACTATCGATTCCGTCGATGCTGATGTCTATTCCACCGATGCCATCGATGACTCATTGATTCTTCGATGCCACATTGATTCCATCGATAGCTAAATCGATACCATCGGTGCTTCTGTCAATGTAATCGGTGCTCCGCCCATGCCATCGAAGCTTCCATCGATGCCTTCGATGACACCCTTAATGCTGCCTTCAATGCCACCATTGATACCATCAATACTATCGGAGCACCTAAATGCAGTGCCCTCAACTAAACAAAATGCTTCATACTTTGGGTTCTTAACTAAAGCCCCATATAATCCTAGGGCACTAGACAGTGCCAGGAGGAGTGCAGGCATGGTGACAGTCTGTCACCACTCACCATCCAAGACAGCGAGGTCATCCACCTCGGCGCTGGGGAAAGACCGGGCTGAGCATCTTGGCAATCATCATCACCGGCACAATGACTGTCTGCCACCGATGCAATCCAGGACATCAGTGGCATCTTATTCGGTGCTGGAGAATGACCGGGCCGAGCTCCGAGGGATACTTATTCCACACCGGCGTCAATGCCCATTGAGCCAGTTGCGAAGCAGGCCCGGGTTCATGAGTCCTGTGCTCCTCTGTACCCAAGGCACCGAAGCATTCCCCACCGACACCGGTGCCGGGTACTGAGCCACCACAAAATAATGTGGAAGCACCAGTATCGCCTAGCGTATCTCCTCTGTAGCTGCTGGATGTTTACATCCCTCAGGCTGTCCTCGATGCCTCCTGAAATCCACGGAGCCATCGAGATTCACCGACTCATCCTTCTGTGATCCACCACAAAGAACGGTAAGTACTCTAATCCCGCTTCAGCAACAATCCCATCGAGACCTGGTCGCTAAATCGGTCCACAAGGTTCTAGGTCATATTCTCCTCCAAGAACCATATTAGTGTAACATATTGCTATTGCCAGCTATGTTTGACACAACACCAAGAGAACCTCTCTACCAATAATTTGGGATTGCATTGAGACATCCCCCTGTTGCCAGCAACGGGACTCCGTACTCGATAATACTCTGGCTTCTGGTTCCTAATTACGGCCCAAAGTCCCTGATCTGCTAGAAACAAGATCCAGTAGACACTGCCTCAATTGCAAGCTCACCTCGAGACTTGGCGACAACTCTCGACATTTTGTTGCACAGCAGAGATGCGGGTAAGACTTTTATCACTCCCGCGGGAGACCAGCTGATATCCAGATTACATCAGCTCCGCCAGTAGGACAGCCTCCTAGTCTCTCAACCTTGCCGTATATCAGAGCAGCCATCCCACTTAGTACCAGGGCTTGGGGTACAGTCCCCCGGACGCTACAAGGCGGGGGGGGGGGGTGATAATCCTACTATTCCTCCTTTTGACAGAAAGCAGATGTCTCTGCCCATCCTGGACCTAAAAAATGTCAACAACTTTCTTCAGAAGGGACACGTAAAATGGTGTCTCTCATCACCGTGCTTCCCTTACCACAATAAGTGGGTTGCCTCTCTTCTCTAGTCTTTCTGTGTGCTTCATAGTGAGTTAACAACATTCCAATGCCAAGTTCTGCCGTTCGCACTGGCTTTGACAACTTGTGTATTTCACCAAATGCCTATCAGTGACTGCTGTTTCTCTACAGAGCAAGAGATTATTCATGCGTTTCCTTGCATGGACAACTGCCTAATAGGAGTAAATCCAAGCAAGGAGCTCTAAATTCTCCAAGACTCACTATAAATCTACTACATTTCCCTGGGATTTCTGTTTAACTACCATAAATCCCATATGGAGCAGTTCTGGGCACTACAGTCGCAACAAACTTCCTGCCCAACAACCGCGCAGACATCCCGTCAAATTTTTACACATCTCTGCACGCATGCAACATAGCCTCAGCCCCTCAATTCTTTCATTGATGGGCCACAGTGTTTTTTAACTATCCACTCATATGCCCAGACTGGCTATGAGTAAGATTCAGTGGATTTTCAAATATCAGTGGCTCTAAGCTGTTCAACCTCTTTCGTCCCTGATCCATATTACCGATCCAGAACCAAATCCTCAGATGGTCCTGGTCACGGTCGCATTTACTTAGGGTTGAAGAGTTCGAATCCACATCTTCCCAACCCAATATGCATCTAAACCACTCCATACAGAGTTTCACATCAACTTCCTGGAGCTTCGAGCCATGAGTTATGCCTTTTATGTCTTAAAATACTGCCTCTGCAACAAACCTTTGTGCATACAGACAGACAGCATAGTGGCAATGTGGTATTCCAACACACAAGTATGCACAACCTCTTAGCTGCTCTGCCAGGAAACTGCGCAGCTCTAGCCTTCGGCCCTTGCACACTCCATGCATTCCCGGGCCACTTATCTAACAGACTTACCGAATGCACTAGCAGACCTTCTCCATAGATGTTTCCTTCCTCTTGAATGGGCTCTGACTACATGTGTAGCGAGCAAAATCTTCTAGCACTGAGGTCAACCGACCTTGCCCTCTGCGTCCGAATCAAACCATACAGTGGACAGGTTCTACTCCCTACACATGTATTGGAATGCGTTCCCATGGATGCCTTTGCTCGCTCTGCAGCAAAGGCCTCTTATATGTGTCTCTTTTGACACCTCTCATAGCCAAAACTCTCATTATGCTACAACAGGACGGGGTTCACTGTTTCTCAGACCCAATTCCTGACCACGACAAGTATGCTTTCCTATTCTTCTCAACCTATCACTCCAGTAACCAATTCGCCTGCTCACAGGTCAGTCTCATATCACAGACTCACTGATGTTCTCAGGTACTGGTAGCGTCACAACAGCCTTCCACACGTAAATCTTACCATTCAAAATGGCATGATTTACCACATGGCGCATACAAAAGGATATTAGTCCCTTTTTCTACACCACTCCTTTTCTCTTACGCTTTCATACCCTCGGATTCTGGTTCCCAGACATCCTCCTCATGGGTACATCTCAGTTCCAATTCGGCGTACCACTTGAGAGTGGGGATGCCTGATTAACGGTTCAGCCCCTTCTGAGTCAGCTTACCATGGGTTATCCACTGATTAAGCCACCTCTATGTTCACTGGTTACGGAATGGGGCCTACATTTAATGCTTACAAGACTCATACGTTCCCCGTTCGAGCCTTTACATTCCTATAACTTTAATAGTCTGACATGGGGACTTCTTTCCCTCGTAGCCATCACTTCTGCTAACAGGGTCAGTGAGTTACACACCCTTGTTGCATACTCACCCGACCCTGCATTCCTCTGTGACTGAGTGGTCCTACGTACTCACCCTCAAATTCTTCTTAAGGTAGACGTAGCCTCTCACCTTACTCAGAATATACTCTGCCCAATTTTCCCAATGCCTCTCTCTCACCAGAGCGAGAGGGTTTTCCATTCCTTGGACTGTAAGAGTGCACTTGCATTCTATCTAGACCACATTACACTCCATAGGAATTACACCTAACTCTTTCCTTCTTTGACAAAAGATAAGCTGCGAGTTCAAGTGGGCAAACAGACTCTCTCCAACTGTCTAGCAGACTGTATCGAATTCTGCTATGACGCACCAGGCCTTCCTCTCTAGGTGTGAGTACAGGCACATTCTATAACGGCCATGACAACATCAGTACCACACTATCGTTCAGTACCAATGGCCGCTATTTCCTAGGCTGCGACTTGTAGCTATCTTCACACATTCGCAGCCACCTTCCTACTTATCAATGAAAATCTGTCAAGACTCTGCCTTTGGAGCTTGTCTTGAAAAGCTTTCTTCCACGATAATCCCCAACTCCTTCCACAACCACTTGCTGTGATGTCAGGCTGCCAATAACACCCCAATTATTGTGCCTCTGCACGAGTTGTCTGCTATTGGCCTGTTGTAAATCGAGTCAGCCTGTAGCTTGCTAATCACTCATATGTGAGGACTATCATCCTCTTGTTCTGGGAGAAAGCAGAGTTGCTTACCTGTAACAGGTATTCTCCCAGGACAGCAGGATGTAGTCCTCACGGAACCCACCCGCCACCCTGCGGAGTTGGGTCTGCTAACGTACGTTTATTTTATTTTTCGCTCACGCTTTTTGCTACAAATAAGATTGAAGGGCATGCTCAGTGCATGCAGTGTGCCAGTCAAAGCTTTCTAGAAACTTTGACAGAAAGTTTTCTGTGATAGGGCTCCATCCAATGACATCACCCATATGTGAGGACTACATCCTGCTGTCCTGGGAGAACATAAGAACATGCCATACTGAGTCAGACCAAGGGTCCATCAAGCCCAGCATCCTGTTTCCAACAGTGGCCAATCCACGCCATAAGAACCTGTTATAGGTAAGCAACTCTGCTAACTGGAGGGAGTGCAGGCTAAAGAACCAGGGGAGTTTGGAGGAACTAACTGTAGATCATGACGTTGACGCTTGCCTGTTATAAAATTCCCCCACTTGCACGGCTCAAACCTGATTTTGCATAGCTGTTTTCACCCAATTGCAAAATTAGACACCCACATATGCATGCCTAGGCTATTTTATAGCATACTGCATATGTGCAGATAGGTTATAAAATTGCCGTGTCTCTGGAGATGCGCTGATGCACATGTGTACATGTGCGCACATGTGTACATGTGCGCACACTCATCCATTTGAAAGTTACTGTCCCTATGTCTGAGCCAGAATGGGACTACATGACAAAATTTCCTGGCCAAAGAAGAGACCTCAGGCAAAAATAGTAATAACATGCAAATCTACCTCAATGGATGACTTAAAAAAAATGGTGAGATGGAGCTTCCTAATTTAAAATTTTTCTATTGGACTAGATTGGTTTTTCCCTGTACATACCCAGATCAGTCCAGACTCCTGGGTTTTGCCTCCCCTCCAGCAGATGGAGACAGAGAAGTTTTGACTGACTCTGCCCTATATCCTGAGGTGCCACCTGCAATCCGTCATTATTTCTCTGTCTCCAGCAAATTTCCCGTCAACACTATGTAAATAATTTATTCCTTTCATTGTTACTGCCTAAATTATTCCTGCTACTCTTCTTCTTCCCCAAGTTCCTACCTCCCTTGTTTTATTGTAACTTTCTTCTCTACCTCTCAATACCTGTTTATCGTTCAATGTTATCACTCCCCTGTTTCCTGTAAACCAGCATGATATGATTTTATCATGAATGCCGGTATAAAAAAGCTTTAAATAAATAAATAAATATGGTGGAGGTGCAAAATCCTGCAGTCTATGGCGTTTGAGAGGCGCCGTCTAAAGTACAAAAGTTATTCAGATGCTGTAGTTGCTACTCTTTTGCGTTCGCATAAGACTTCTACCTCCCTGGCCTGTCAGGGTGTGGGGAATATTTGAGTCTTGGTGCGTGGAGCATAAGGTAGACCCTACCTGAGCCTTAGTGTTGGATATTTTGTCCTTTTTGCAAGCCGGCCTAGCTAAAGGGTTGTTGTGCAGTTCCCTATGGGTGCAGGTAGCAGCCCTTGTTTGTTTCCATGGTAAGTTGCAGGGCATATCATTAGCGGCGCATCTGGACATGGCGCATTTTTTCCGGGAAGCAAAACATTTGCGTCCCCCGATCAGGAATTGTTGTCCTTTGTGGAGTCTGAATTTGGTTCTCAAAGCTCTATATACTGCGCCCTTTGAGCCTCTGAAGAGGGCAACTCTGAAGGATCTCATGTTAAAGGTGGTCTTTCTCGTGGCTATTTCTTCTGAGCGCCAAGTGTCGGAGCTTCAAGCATTATCCTGCAGGAGACCCTTTTTAAGGATTACGGAAATGGGAGTCTCTTTGAGGACTGTTCCTTCTTTTCTTCCAAAGGTTTCATTTGAATCAGTCAGTGGAGCTTCAGGCATTTCCGGATTTGGACCGCTCTGATCCCTGCTCTAGGGAGCTAAGGAAACTAGACATACGCCATGTTATGTTACGCTATTTGGAGGTAACTAACAGTTTTTGTATGTTGGATCATCTGTTCGTGCTCTGGAGTGGCCCCAGAAGAGGGCATAAAGCATCTAGGGCCACAATTGCTTGTTGGTTGAAAGAGGCTATTGGATCAGTGTATCTCCTTTGTGGTCGGCTGCTTCCGGTCGGTTTGAGAGCTCATTCTACTCGTTCGCAAGCGACATCGTGGGCGGAGTGTCAACAAGTTTCACCACAGGAGATGTGTAGGGCGGCGACTTGGAAGTCTTTACACACATTTTCTAGACATTACAAGTTGGATGTCCAGGCCATAGTCCCGCCCATTTCTGCATAGAGGTAACGGAGAGTCCGCTCGTTCATTGTTGTTGTTTTTTTTTATTTACAATTTATTGAATTTCTTACATACATTTATATGAAATAAGAAAAGGAAAATATGTTACAACATAAATCATAATTTGCTTTACAATACAGGAAAAAAATTATTCTGTAACAAACATATACAGACCCCTTTATCTAAGGGGAGCCTTTTGTTTTACTAAAATAATAATAAAGGTAATTATGACCCTTTCATAAACAAGAGAGAGACTTATCATTTTTACCAAACTTATTCACCAATAAGGGCTATAACCCACTTAGCCACTTTTATCTTGAAGAAAAACTTCCAGATGCCCTGGATCAATGAAAACAAACTTATTTTTTTGATATGAAATCATACATTTACAGGGATATTTTAAAAAGAAAGTGGCTCCAAGAGCCAATACCCTCTGTTTCAATACCAGAAATTGTTTCCTTCTGTGTTGGGTTGCCCTCGACACATCAGGAAAAATTTGCATTGTTTGTCCACAAAAAGCAAAGTTTTTATTCAAAAAGTATTTCTGGAGAACCAGATTTTTCTGGCTCTCCAATGCAAATACCACAACCAAGGTCGATCTTATCTGGATATTATCCACCGAGGCCTCCAAAAAAGATGTCAAGTTGGGGCTTTCTGGTTGGAGTATATCCATATCACCATCATTCTTTGCAAGGTTTTTTTTAACATTTGATACATAATACAAATTGGAAATTATTATTTCCTCAGAGATACCCAAAATTTCTTTTGAGTATTTCTTAAATAATTCATTAGCAGACAGAAGTCTAGTTATAGGAAAATTCAATATACGAAGATTTTTTTTTCTTAACACATTATCCATATTTTCCAATTGCCTATATATCATTAAAGTGTCCTTCATAAATGCAGATCCTGATGCCTGAATAGTAGCTACTTGTGTGGCAGTAGCCGCATTAGTTGCTTTTAAATCTTTCAGTCTCTTTTCATGATCCCCTAGGGCTTTCTTAGTGTCTGTGGTAAAGACAGTGGCTTGGTTCATGGATTGGACTAATCTCCTATCCATGTTGGTTACTGCCCGCCATACATCGATTAAGGAAATGTTTTCAGGTTCAGGTATGCTTGATCCCAAATTTGGGAGGGGTCTTTCAATACCCTCTTCTGCAGTACTCTCTCCTCCAACTGCTCCCATAGCCATATCCTGGACTTTAACAACTACCCCTGGTACATTATCTGATTTTATTGCCAATTGGGGGGAGTCCACAATAACTTCATTGGGCCCCCCTCCTACCAGGATTGAAATGGATGTTTGGTTCTGGGGCGGACTCCTGGAGTCCCCTGATGAAAAAGATATTTCAGTAGCCAGCTCTCTCAGATTATAACTCACCCTCCGTTGAAGGTGAGCGTCCATGGGGCCTCGAACTTCCTTTGCCATCGGCGTTGAGGTCTTAACCTTCCTCTTTCTCCCCATCAGTTGGTAACTTTCTGCCAAAGAAAAAACGCCCAGAGGCGCGCCCCTTTGGCGCGCGGATTTGGCAGCACGCCGGCGGCTGCGCGCCGCTGTGGGGCTCTTAATATACCCACAGCAGCTCCCGCTGACGTCGGGGGGGGGGGGGGGGGCAGAGCTCGGGTCTCGTGCGGCTCCTTCCGGTGTTTCTTGTCCTTCAGCCCCATATCCTCCTCTCTCAAACCGGCGGCTCCCCCACTGTTGTTTTAATACAGTCTGCAGATAAGTGGTTACAGTCTTCCAAATTTTGAAAGTTATCAAAAGTTATCATGGGCTCTGCTTCCACTTGGGGATTGTGAGTGGGATGTGTCCCTGGCCTGGGTGGAGAGTAGTCACAGTTAGTTTTGTTGGATAGTTGATTTTTATGGGACATTCTGCTTTGATACTGATGAACAGCAGGTGGCACCTCAGGACATAGGCCAGGGTCAGTCAAAACTTCTCTGTCTCTGCTGGAGGGGAGGCAAAACCCAGAAGTCTGGACTGATCTGTGGTACTAGGAATGAAAATTAGCAGGTAAGAACCAATTTTCCTTTCTTAGGGACTGGAAAGATTTGGATAATTTAAGAACATAAGAACATGCCATAATGGGTCAGACCAAGGGTCCATCAAGCCCAGCATCCTGTTTCCAACAGTGGCCAATCCAGGCCATAAGAACCTGGCAAGTACCCAAAAACTAAGTCTATTCCATGTTACCATTGCTAATGGCAGTGGCTATTCTCTAAGTGAACTTAATAGCAGGTAATGGACTTCTCCTCCAAGAACTTATCCAATCTTTTTTTAAACACAGCTATTCTAACTGCACTAACCATATCCTCTGGCAACAAATTCCAGAGTTTAATTGTGCATTGAGTAAAAAAGAACTTTCTCCGATTTAATTTTAAATGTGCCCCATGCTAACTTCATGGAATGCCCCCTAGTCTTTCTATTATCCAAAGAGTAAATAACCGATTCACATCTACCCATTCTAGACCTCTCATGATTTTAAACATTTCTGTCATATCCCCCCTCAGCCGTCTCTTCTCCAAGCTGAAAAGTCCTAACCTCTTTAGTCTTTCCTCATACGGGAGCTGTTCCATTCCCCTTATCATTTTGGTAGCCCTTCTCTGTACGTTCTCCATCACAATTATATCTTTATTGAGATGCGGCGACCAGAATTGTACACAGTATTCAAGGTGCGGTCTCACCATGGAGTGATACAGAGGCATTATGATATTTTCCGTTTTATTCACCATTCCCTTTCTAATAATTCCCAACATTCTGTTTGCTTTTTTGGCTGCCGCAGCACACTGAACCGACGATTTCAATGTGTTATCCACTATGACGCCTAGATCTCTTTCTTGGGTTGTAGCACCTAATATGGAACCCAACATTGTGTAATTATAGCATGGGTTATTTTTCCCTATATGCATCACCTTGCACTTATCCACATTAAATTTTATCTGCCATTTGGATGTCCAATTTTCCAGTCTCACAAGGTCTTCCTGCAATTTATCACAATCTGCTTGTGATTTAACTACTCTGAACAATTTTGTATTATCTGCAAATTTGATTATCTCACTCATCGTATTTCTTTCCAGATCATTTATAAATATATTGAAAAGTAAGGGTCCCAATACAGATCCCTGAGGCACTCCACTGTCCACTCCCTTCCACTGAGAAAATTGTCCATTTAATCCTACTCTCTGTTTCCTGTCTTTTAGCCAGTTTGCAATCCATGAAAGGACATCGCCACCTATCCCATGACTTTTTACTTTTCCTAGAAGCCTCTCATGAGGAACTTTGTCAAACGCCTTCTGAAAATCCAAGTATACTACATCTACCGGTTCACCTTTATCCACATGTTTATTAACTCCTTCAAACAAGTGAAGCAGATTTGTGAGGCAAGACTTGCCTTGGGTAAAGCCATGCTGACTTTGTTCCATTAAACCATGCCTTTCTATATGTTCTGTGATTTTGATGTTTATTAAACTTTCCACTATTTTTCCTGGCACTGAAGTCAGGCTAACCGGTCTGTAGTTTCCTGGATCGCCCCTGGAGCCCTTTTTAAATATTGGGGTTACATTTGCTATCCTCCAGTCATTAGGTATAATGGATGATTTTAATGATAGGTTACAAATTTTTACTAATAGGTCTGAAATTTCATTTTTTAGTTCCTTCAGAACTCTGGGGTGTATATCATCCAGTCCAGGTGATTTACTACTCTTCAGTTTGTCAATCAGGTCTACCACATCTTCTAGGTTCACCGTGATTTGATTCAGTCCATCTGAATCATTACCCATGAAAACCTTCTCCATTACGGGTACCTCCCCAACATCCTCTTCAGTAAACACTGAAGCAAAGAAATCATTTAATCTTTCTGTGATGACCTTATCTTCTCTAAGTGCCCCTTTAACCCCTCGATCATCTAATGGTCCAACTGACTCCCTCACAGGCTTTCTGCTTCAGATATATTTAAAAATGTTTTTACTGTGAATTTTTGCCTCTACAGCCAACTTCTTTTCAAATTCTCTCTTAGCCTGTCTTATCAATGTCTTACATTTAACTTGCCAACATTTATGCTTTATCCTATTTTCTTCTGTTGGATCCGTCTTCCAATTTTTGAATGAAGATCTTTTGGCTAAAATAGCTTCTTTCACCTCCCCTTTTAACCATGCTGGTAATCGTTTTGCCTTCTTTCCACCTTTATTTTTATTTATTTATTTAAAATCTTTTCTATACCGTCGTTAAGCAGTTGCCATCACAACGGTTCACAATAGGGCACATAACTATATGTTGTAAATAGTGTCTAGAATTCTAACAATTACACAGGTGCCATCAAAATACTGTAACAGTTTCATCATAACTATTATATGGTGGGTGTTATAAGTCGTGTCCAGTTTTCTCTGTCTACCTGTAAGATAAATTACTACTTAATAATGAAAAGAAAGATTTAGAATATACAAAAAATAGGGGGGTTTAGCTGACCGTAACCAACACTTCCCTGTTTTCTCCCCTCAGTTCTCTTTGTTGTATGCTTGCTTAAATAGCCATGTTTTTAGACTTTTTCTGAAGGTTTTGATGTTTCCTGGACTGTGCTTCTAGAATGGTATTTTTTAACAATGACTATGCATCTTGGACATTTTTTAATTTTGTAGCTGCTCCTTTCAGTTTTTTTCTAACAATTTTTCTCATTTTATCAAAGTTTCCCTTTTGAAAGTTTAGCACGAGAGCCGTGGATTTGCACACTGTTCCTCTTCCAGTCATTAAATCAAATTTGATCATATTATGATCACTATTGTCAAGCGGCCCCACCACCATTACCTCTCTCACCAAGTCTTGTGCTCCACTGATAATTAGATCTAAAATTGCTCCCTCTCTCGTTGGTGCCTGAACCAATTGCTCCATAAAGCTATCATTTATTCCATCCAGGAACATTATCGCTCTAGCGTGTCCCGATGATACATTTACTCATTCAATATTGGGGTAATTGAAGTCTACTATACAGAAACAGTTAAAGAAAGAATGTGCAACGAGCCACACTTATCACACAAAAAACACGTTGCCAGCAAATTTGAAAATTTTATGTGCTTAAGGATATTATCTCAACATGTGGACCATCATACCACCCTTGGTTGATATAGGCAGTAAGCCACACTTTCAACCATATCGGGTCATGTTTAATCATCGGTCCAGAATAGACTATTAGTTTCTTTTCAGATTTCTTCAGTTTTCTACTTTATTAATTTTACTATTTTTTATCATTTTTTGTCCATGTTATAAAAATGTATTTTTTAACAGAGCAAGGGGCGGAATCACCTTACTTATACGGAGCGCTTCCGCGCTTCCGAAACTCACTTGTGTAGAGCGCCGCCGCGCTTTCAAGGCTGTGGGGCGCCGCCGCGCTTTCAAGGCTTTAGACTCACTTGTGTAGAGCGCCGCCGCGCTTTCAAAGCTGTAGAGCGCCGCCGCGCTTACAAGGCTTTTTAGTTTCAGTGCTGCTGTACATTCGAGGCAGCCGGTTCCGATCAAGGGTGCTCGTGCGACTTTGAGCTCCGTAGTCCGGTTCCGATCAAGGGTGCTCGTACGACTTTGAGCTCCGTAGTCCGACGTACGTTTCGCAGTTGTGCTGCTTCAGGGACTCTGTCCTAATCGGAGAAGTTAGGCTTGAGAGATACACACGGTTAATTCCCGCCAAACTCTTTCAATATTAAAATGTCTTCATATTGACTTCCGTCTAAATGCCTATGGGATTGACAATAGATATAAGTCCACTTATGTATTTAACACCAATATTTCTTAAATAAAATCATGCACTCCCAAATGAATTCGAGGCTAAAACACCTCTATAGTCTTGTCTTACCGCGTTCAGTCGCCTGATACTTTCACCGGCATTCTGCTGAATTGCCGCGAGATCTGGGCTATTTTATAGGATCACCCAACCACACCTGTGATCTGATTTAACCACAGGAGTGGATTCACATGAAGTGAATCCATTCAATGTCCTTGTTGAGGCCACCAGGGGTCACTGTTTGTAATTCAAAGATCCAGCGTTGTTCACTTTGTCGCAGCTTTTTAATTCGGTCTCCCTTTCTCCAATGGGGGTGAACAATTTCTAGGATGGTCCATTTAATATCAGAAAAGTCATGATTGTGATCTCTAAAATGTGTCACCAATGGTTCTTCTATTCGTCCTGTATTGATACAGCATTTGTGTTCTGTTAATCTGGTTCTAAACAGGCGTTTGGTCATGCCTACATAAGTTAGTGGGCACGGACAAAAAATGGCATACACAACAAAGGAAGTTCTGCATGTTGCTGGTGGTAGAGACACTGTCCGACCTGATGGTAGAGTGATGGTGGTTTGTGGTGATTTTAAAATACAGTGTGCACAATTTGTGCAGTTCCTGATTGGGGATATGATAAAAAATAGTAAAATTAATAAAGTAGAAAACTGAAGAAATCTGAAAAGAAACTAATAGTCTATTCTGGACCGATGATTAAACATGACCCGATATGGTTGAAAGTGTGGCTTACTGCCTATATCAACCAAGGGTGGTATGATGGTCCACATGTTGAGATAATATCCTTAAGCACATAAAATTTTCAAATTTGCTGGCAACGTGTTTTTTGTGTGATAAGTGTGGCTCGTTGCACATTCTTTCTTTAACTGTTTCTGTATAGTGGTGTTCACGTTTATACAGTATTAAAAATAATGGCACATCCCAAATGGACCAACATCCTAAGCTTTACAGATGATCAGCTTAGTGATGCACTACAGAGTGAGTCTTTATTCTCTGATGGCACAGCCACAGCCATCTCAGTATCCTCTAACTGGACTGAATTGACTATGCTGCATAAACGTTGGATACGCACTGAAATGCATGGTGTAACAATGGTTGAATACCTGAAACATCAGCGTATCCCACGAGGGCTTAGGATGGTGAAAACACCTAAAATTTATACGGAATACCCCGAATTTCTTGAACAGTGGTCTCACGTTCTTAACAAATGCTCCATGGACTTGATGCTATTAATTGTGAGTCAAACACGCAAAATATCTCAAGAAATCAAACAACAGTCTGACATTATGCTGGAGTCTTTGAAAAGCAGTATAGCATTAGATATTTTTGACACCAATTTGCAGGAGTTCAAGCGCAACATGGAGAAATTCAAGGAAGAAATTAAGACCACCAAAATTGAAAAATTCCACAGGGACGAAGGGGATTATAAGACAGGGTCTATTTATCCCTGGTTAAATCCAGAAGCTAAACCGAGAAAAGTCACGTTTAACACGTCAGACAATTCATCAGGCAGCGATGAAGAACCCCCTTTAGGAGATGCTTCAAAACCTTCGTACCAGCGAGGGCAGCGAGGCCAAACATTCAGGGGCAGAAGAAGAGGGTCCAGAAACTACCAACAAGCAGAGTGGAACAGACCGAAAACCAGGTCGCAGTACCCTTCCAACAAACCACCGCCAGGAAAGACGGATTGGCCGCCAGGAAAGACGGATTGGCCGCCACATCAGCAGTAATCAACATTTCGGGCAGGCCCTTGTCAATATTGGAAGAACAGGTACTGAACAAAGGATTGAATTTTGTACCTACACAAAAACATGACCCTTTTCAGTTTCGATGTGACTTCCATAAGTTCATCCGGCAGCTTCAGAGAAAAATTTACTTATCTCAAGTCCCCGCAACCCCTTCACCATCAGTCATCACTCCACTTGTAAAATCTAAATCCAAATGGAGCCCGCCTCCACCGGGAGATGCAGCAGTCAATACTTTTTTCACCTTGGTGATGCATGATATTGAAAAAATTGAAAAATCGAATCAGCATTCCTACTTTAATCTTTCCAGAGAGGAATCGCAGGCACTTCATCAATTACAAGATAGAAAGGATATAGTTATAAAACCAGCTGATAAGGGAGGCGCAGTTGTAGTGATGACTACATCAGCATACATCGAAGAAGTACAACGTCAACTTTCAAATACAGCATTCTATCGGGAACTTGATGGTGACCCGACAGATGACATTTTGGCGGAGATAACACGCATAGTAGACTATGGTTACCAACAGAATTTTCTCACAAAAAGTGAAAGTGATTTTTTGATTAACAAATATCCTAGGGTCCCCGTACTGTACATCGTACCGAAAATTCATAAAAATTTACAACAGCCTCCGGGAAGACCGATAGTGTCGGCAAAGGAATCAGTATTAGAACCAATCTCTATTTTTCTGGACAAATTACTTCAACCATTCGTGTCGCAAGCATCCTCTTATATCAAGGACACGTCTCATATGCTTCAATTTTTATCTACTATAAAATTGTCAAACCACAGTTTACTAGTCACCATGGACATAGAATCGCTGTATACAGTAATCCCTCAAGAGGAATTACTTACTGTAATATCAGCTGTCCTCAAGACACGCCCAAATCCGCAAAGGATACCAACCACCTACATCATTGAATTGTTAAACCTAGCTCTGAGCAACAACTATTTTACCTTTCAAGATAAATTCTATCTACAAATCCGGGGAACCGCAATGGGGGCAGCCATGGCGCCGGATGTTGCAAATTTATTTGTAACAGCATTTGAGAATCAATATATTCAACAACATCCATGGTCCCTGTCTTTAAAACATTGGAAAAGATATATAGATGACGTGTTCATCATATGGGAAGGAACACAGACAGCCCTTCAGGAATTCCACCTGTGGCTCAACTCATTAAACTCATGTCTTAAGTTCACCATGAACTTTCATGATCAGCAAATATCATACTTAGACATCCTCATCACCAAAAAAGAAGACTCAGTTGTCACCACTCTGTATCGAAAACCCAGCGACCGTAACAATCTCTTAAGATTTGATAGTTTTCACCCGACCACCTTTAAGTTGAATTTACCTGTTGGCCAGTTTATGCGCATACGGCGATTGTGCACAGATGATTCGGAATTTAAAAAACAGTCTCAAATCATGGCAGAAAGATTTCTACAACGAGGATATCCCCTGTCAAGTGTTAAAAAAGCTTATCGACGAGCCCTTTACTCCAATAGGGAATACATGTTCTTGCCAAGACAGCCCGAGGACTCGAACCCACAGACGATGGTGATGAGACACACTTTGGCCGCTCCAATGATTAGCAGAGCCTTACGGAGACACTGGGCAATCCTTCAAGAAATCCACCCTTCATTCAAGGAACCACTTAGAATTGCATATTCTCGAGGCAGAAACATTAAAGATCAAGTGGTTCACTCTTGTCTCCAACAGTCCCGGCATGTTGAGGACCCAATCAGGAACTGCACAAATTGTGCACACTGTATTTTAAAATCACCACAAACCACCATCACTCTACCATCAGGTCGGACAGTGTCTCTACCACCAGCAACATGCAGAACTTCCTTTGTTGTGTATGCCATTTTTTGTCCGTGCCCACTAACTTATGTAGGCATGACCAAACGCCTGTTTAGAACCAGATTAACAGAACACAAATGCTGTATCAATACAGGACGAATAGAAGAACCATTGGTGACACATTTTAGAGATCACAATCATGACTTTTCTGATATTAAATGGACCATCCTAGAAATTGTTCACCCCCATTGGAGAAAGGGAGACCGAATTAAAAAGCTGCGACAAAGTGAACAACGCTGGATCTTTGAATTACAAACAGTGACCCCTGGTGGCCTCAACAAGGACATTGAATGGATTCACTTCATGTGAATCCACTCCTGTGGTTAAATCAGATCACAGGTGTGGTTGGGTGATCCTATAAAATAGCCCAGATCTCGCGGCAATTCAGCAGAATGCCGGTGAAAGTATCAGGCGACTGAACGCGGTAAGACAAGACTATAGAGGTGTTTTAGCCTCGAATTCATTTGGGAGTGCATGATTTTATTTAAGAAATATTGGTGTTAAATACATAAGTGGACTTATATCTATTGTCAATCCCATAGGCATTTAGACGGAAGTCAATATGAAGACATTTTAATATTGAAAGAGTTTGGCGGGAATTAACCGTGTGTATCTCTCAAGCCTAACTTCTCCGATTAGGACAGAGTCCCTGAAGCAGCACAACTGCGAAACGTACGTCGGACTACGGAGCTCAAAGTCGTACGAGCACCCTTGATCGGAACCGGACTACGGAGCTCAAAGTCGCACGAGCACCCTTGATCGGAACCGGCTGCCTCGAATGTACAGCAGCACTGAAACTAAAAAGCCTTGTAAGCGCGGCGGCGCTCTACAGCTTTGAAAGCGCGGCGGCGCTCTACACAAGTGAGTCTAAAGCCTTGAAAGCGCGGCGGCGCCCCACAGCCTTGAAAGCGCGGCGGCGCTCTACACAAGTGAGTTTCGGAAGCGCGGAAGCGCTCCGTATAAGTAAGGTGATTCCGCCCCTTGCTCTGTTAAAAAATACATTTTTATAACATGGACAAAAAATGATAAAAAATAGTAAAATTAATAAAGTAGAAAACTGAAGAAATCTGAAAAGAAACTAATAGTCTATTCTGGACCGATGATTAAACATGACCCGATATGGTTGAAAGTGTGGCTTACTGCCTATATCAACCAAGGGTGGTATGATGGTCCACATGTTGAGATAATATCCTTAAGCACATAAAATTTTCAAATTTGCTGGCAACGTGTTTTTTGTGTGGTAATTGAAGTCTCCCATTATTACTGCACTACCAATTTGGTTAGCTTCCCTAATTTCTCTTAGCATTTCACTGTCCGTCTCACCATCTTGACCAGGTGGATGGTAGTATACTCCTATCACTATAGTCT
This sequence comes from Rhinatrema bivittatum, assembly GCF_901001135.1. Lineage (NCBI taxonomy): Eukaryota > Metazoa > Chordata > Amphibia > Gymnophiona > Rhinatrematidae > Rhinatrema > Rhinatrema bivittatum. The sequence goes on along the minus strand of NC_042622.1, from coordinate 130,844,050 downwards.
TCCCTGACATACAAGGGATTTCTACCCATAAAGATTCAATTTTGTATTTAATCTCATGCAGGATGTTTATTCTGTTGGACTCTATGCCATCCCGGACATAAAGCACCACACCTCCTCCCGGGTGCTCCTCTCTGTCATTGCGATATAATTTGTACCCCGGTATAGCACTGTCCCATTGGTTATCCTCTTTCTACCATGTCTCTGTGATGCCAATTAAGTCTGTCATCATTCACTGCTATACATTCTAATTCTCCAAGACATTAGTGTATCAAAACCCAACCAGTGCCTAAGACATTAATTCCGAAACGTTCTGACTTTGTGAAAAGGCTTATGCTTACCTTATATGGTCATTATAGTAAAGATTGAATCAAATAGATGGGAATAGATAAAGCAGAGCCTCACCTGAAGCAGAGCAAACTCGTATCCTATTCTGTTCACCACAATACATGTTCCTCTCAAAATGTTTTTTTTTAAATATTTATGTGTGCATATTTATTTTCTAGAGACGACCTGGACCAACAGGACCTCCTGGTCATCCAGGAAGACCTGGTTTACCTGTAAGTATTTGAGTTTATCCACAATCACAACTATATCCTGATAACTGGTACTCCCTTGAAAAAGTCTTAACTATTTCCTTAAAATGGGGGCTGTCCTTAATTAAGTCCTAATGTTCCCTCAAGCCCATTTATTCCTTGCCTAGAGTTCTACAATAAAAACAACTCTTGTAAATTGCAATAGAGGAAGAAGTGAAAGAGCTAGATAGGCCATATGGCCTTAAATGAGCCTTTAAATGCAACCTTTAAGGTGAATTTAAAAAATTGGGCACAGGCCAAAAATCGGGAGATGGGTGCACATGTACCACATGCCTGTGTCCATCTGATATTATAAGCTTCCCACATGTGTACCCAAGTACCGATGTGTGAATATATTGCATCGTGGAAAAAGGGTCAGAATGTGGGTAGGGGATTGGGCATTCCAATGCAGAGCCAAGAGATATGCGTACAAGTAGCTACGCACCTGGGTGTGCGCCCAAGTATAGTTGAGCATAAATTTACTTCCACTATGGAGGAGATGTATGTCTTTTTAAAACAATTTCCAGGAATCTCTGGTGTTTGAGGGGTTTGGGATAACTCAGGGGAGTGCAGGCTGAAGAATTAGGGGGTTTGGAGGACCTACCTCTAGATTGAGCAAACTGGTGGATGAACTGGTGAAAGTGGCCAAGGGCTGAATGCATGTCTGTTATAAAATTCCCTCACTTGAGCATCCCAAAGCTAATTTACACTGTTGTGCGCACAAAACCTTAAAATTAGGAACACACACATACATGCCCCAGGGCTATTTTATAACATGCACGTGTAATTGCAAGCAGGATATAATATTGGTGCATATCTGGTCACACGTCCATGTATACATTTAATGGGTACCTGCATGCCTGTTTGAAAGTTATCGTCTTTGTGTATTGTTCATTGTTTAGCTTTGTAATGATATCTTGCACTAAATCTGGGACCCAGATATCTTTCAACCCCCTCTCTAGATAAAAATGTAAAATATTATTTTTCTGTATCCATAGGGTTTTCAGGGCTGCACCGGGGAGCCAGGTGAAAAAGGCCATCAGGGCTACATGGTAAGAGGGCACCTATCATTTTCTCAGATTTGGTGCATACAGGTGTTTGTGAATTGATGTGAACTGCTTCGCAGTGAAAATTGATGGAGATGTGCAAGATTAAAGTCCAGAGAACAATATACCTGTATAAATTATATTAGCTAGTGGACAAGTGTACCACAAAATCCTTAGTTTGTAATGAAACAGTACAGCTAAAATTTCCTAACTAAATTCTTGGTGGATCCTCCAATCAGAATTATATAATGTTAAACTAGGCTATTACAGGGGAAGTATTAAACTGTCTGCCTATGTGCAAAGTCCGCATGTACTTTTCCTAGTGAAAATTGCCACGGATACACAATACCTGTTGCACCTCCTTTTTGTGTGGGCAGAATTTTATAGAAAATAACACACAGCAAGGATAATGTTCATACAAATGCGCGCAGCAGCTTCTACAAATGTATATGGCAACGAGCAGATCTCTGCAAGGATTTTATAACATGCACATATGAGATATGTGCGTTTTATAAAAATACATCTCTCTCTACTCTGCTTAAGGTATGTAGGCTTACGCACAAATATATGTAATGCATTGAAACCATGAATATCAATGCATTGAATGTGTGTACTTTTCCTACCTATTTTAAAAATGATCATGTATATTTTACCTGCAAATGTAAAGTAGGACCTACTTTAAGTCAGCCAATTTTAAAACATGCATGTGTATCCTGCCCTATGCAGTGTACAGCAGTGCAGGATGAGAGTCACTTAGTGGTATGTGATGTGCTCTCTTCTGAAATCCAGCAGTAATCAGCTCAGCTGTAAAAGAAAGTCATTCGATTGCAGCATGTCTCCTAAAAATCTGTAAGTTCATGTTATAAGTTCATGTACTTTAGAGTCTCTGCTGGAAGATGCCCAGTTAGAAGACGTAATACATATATTTCTTGCAAGAACCTTAAATTGATAAACATTGCAGCCCATGTTCACTAAGTCAGCTAGGTGCAAAACGCATGGGTACTTTTCTACCCAGGCAACTTTATAGCTGATTTTCAGAGAAAATATCCAGATAATTCCTCTTTGAAAATTAGCTACAAGGTATGAGGTTTAAAAAAAAAAAAAAAAAAAAAGTACCTTGAACTTGCTATATCTATGACCCAGCTATGTGCTGGAAAATGTGTATTTGAAAATTAAACAAATGCATGTATTTTGCTCTCCCTCAGTCCAAACACATGTCCATCAAATGCCTATTTTTCCTAGCATCTAAATATGGTGGTTAGGCACCTAAATCCCTTTTGAAGAGTCTCCTCAACATAGTACATGCTGCTGTGTTAATAAAACTGTCTTCAAAGTGTTCCAAGCACCAGATGAATCCTGCTTAATGCAATGTATGTAAATTTGGTGTGTTTGGTTCTCTTGATAGAATTTATATGTACAGGTTTTTTTCCACCACAAAGTCACATTGCATGTTTGTTTTTGTGTGTTAAGCATGAAGCTTGTACTGGTTTAAATAAAATTACAACAAAAAAACAAAACAAAACATGCATGTGTAAATGAAATTAGACAGTTTTCCAATTAGTCTACCAGTTTGCTTAGTCCTTCTTCAGGTCATCTAGACCTTCCTGTTGTTTTTTTAAATTAAATCTTTATTAATCTCAAAATTGTATCATAAAAATTACTAGAGGAATACATGTAATATTTAGTACATCAAGGAAAAATAAACATTTACCTAAGGATATACATTTGAATGTTACATAGTCTACTCCACATAATAAAGGATACAAAACCAAGAAGACATTTGTAAGCTCACCCCGGTATGGAGGTCCAGCACGGATTGGGGGCATAAAGTTATTTATTGACTCTTTGGGGCAGGGACCCTGGCTAGCTCTTCTACTTCCCTTAATTCCCAAGGTGTAGGTCCTTCCAACTGGGGTCAGAAAAGGATCCTTTCAGTTCCCATCAATTCCCTGGCTGAGGTGAAGTTTTATACTCTGTGTGCTGGTTACCCAAATAAGACACAGGGACAACTGGGTTAGTATTCAAAATAATTTTATTAAAGTCAATGATGAATTGACGGCATAATAAATATGAACGTCCAGCACCACAGTTATTTCTCTGTCTCTCTTTAATTATAATTCTGTGTCCTCTATCTGTGCAAGAGTCTTTTAGAAAGGCTGGGAATTCAGCCACCCTCCTAGCAGTGGTCCCCTTTGGTTTAAGGCTCCTTTAGTGGACAGGAAACCCTTCCCAGATGTCAAAAATCTGTCTCTGCGCAGAAAATTAATTTCTCTCTTTACCCAGGGGTTGTGAAGACTTTAATTGGGTGTCCTCCTTGCTCACAGTTAGATGTCCTTGGTCTTGATGAGGATCCCTGGTGGAAGGAATTGTGTATGGAACTGCAGGTCGCACAGGACCACTGATGGGTAGGAAGAGGGGCAGAAAAACACTTCCAGATCTTGGAAATTAACTTCTTCTGTTCCCAAAAGCAAATAATACCAGATTTCCCTTGCAACAGGTTCACCATCACTTCAGAGGCAGGTCTTCCCTATCCCTGGGCGTCCTCAAAAAAGGGTTCTCCACTTCCTGAGTCTTGGAAAGGCCCAGGTGTTCAGCAGGGCTCCTAACAAGCAAAATGTCCAAAAATCCAAATTAGTCCGTGGACAACCACTCTGCACCTTGGGTGGAGAGAACAGCAGTGGAGTCTTGACCAGAACTGGATAATCTTGGAGGGCTTTCAGGCTTCAGGTAGGCCCAAAATGTAACTCAGGAAAACTCCAACCTTCCTCTCAAACGCTCAACTAAGATGCCCTCAGAGCCCTCTGCAGGGGTATCCACTACAGCACCTACATTGGGAGGGGTGGCTAATGAATGGATCCTTCCCCTAATTATCTCTCTCTCTAACTGCACCAGTATGTATACTTCCAGGGCTTACTGCAAGCCCCAAAAGGTACCCAGGTTACACATCAATTGAAGGAAATTTTCTAAATGTCAAAAGAAAAATGGAGGAGAGGAGAGATATACAAATAAATACTATAAATATCCTCATCTCTTAAATTTAGGAATATAGGGGTAGATTTTAAAAGAAGCGGGAGCGGCCTACAAGTGCGCGCGCTCCCTGGCACACGCACATGTACGCCTGATTTTATAACATGCGCGTGCAAGGGGGTGCACGCCGAGCCGTGCTGTCTTCCTCCATTGCCTCCCAGGCCATTCCGAAATTGGAGCAGCCTGGAAGGGAACTTCCCTTCCCCCCTAAACCAACCTTCCAACCCCTTCCCCTAACCTTTCCCCCCCCCACCCAGCCCTACTCTAAACCCCCCCCCCCCCCGACTCTTGTCTTACCTTTTGCGCCTGCGCCAGCAGCTTGCCAGCACGCAATCCTTCGACACAGCGGCAATGGCCGCTCTGTCAGAGGCCTCTGGCCCCGCTCCCAGACCGCCCCTTTAGTAAAGCCCCAGGACTTACACGCATCCCGGAACTTTACGCGCGTCGCTGGGCCTTTTTAAACTAAGCCCGGCGCGCGTAACCTTTTTAAAATCCGGCCCATAATAATTAACCTGCCTCTTTATCCCTCAGGAACCTAAGAAGTTGGTTTGGATCAGAAAATACAAATTTATTACTTTGAAAGTTTACCAAGCATTTACAGGGGAATTTAAGAATAAAGGTTGCCCATAACCCCAACAGAGTCTTCTTAAATACCAAAAACTGCCTCCTCCTAGCCTGAATAGTGTGATGAGCAGCGTAAGAGTGAGCTCTTAGTGCTGTGGCGTAGTTGATGCAGCATCATAGGTGAACCTATGAGGCATATGTCGAATATGCCCTTAAGTGAGACAGACTAGAGCTTCACCTATTCCAGCCATCATCCCACAGGTTGAGCCTTTGGGTTCTTATGGCCAGCAGGGCTTAAGTGAGTCTCTAGAGCAGTAGCAAAAGAGAGGGTCCAAGGGCACGCAGGAGTCAGGGCAGGCAGCAAACAGGAGATACCAGGCACAGGCCAAAGGTTGGGGCAAGTGAAAAGCAATAGGGTCAGGTCCAGGCATGAGGTCAGGTCCAAGCAGCAGGTAAGCGTGGTCAAGTTCAAGGCAAGAGGTCAATACCGGAAGTTCAGACCAGAGGTGAATGAAGACACATGAAGAGATACTGGACGGGACTGGAAGGTGGAGACAGGACATAGCAGGCTGGGCAAGGCAAGGCTGGACAGGAACATGCAGGAGCCAGTAACACAGGAACAAACAGGAACAAGGAATGCAGAAGCAACATACACTGATGACCAAAGGCACATCAGGGAACTTGTTGCTGAGGTGTCTGATGCTCCTCCGCAGGAGCCTTAAATAGGAAAATGCCAGTGATGTCAACCTAGGGTGCTGTGGATGCCTTCCCACTACGGGCCCTTTAAGAACATGGGCATTGGGCGCATGGGCACCTAGATGGAGCCAGAAGAGATGGCAGCAGATCACATGAGGGCCGCATGAAGTGGCCTGCTTAGTTGAAGCGCCGTCCCAACCACAGGAGGCCTCAAGCGACGCTGGGGGTGAATGAGTCGACTTGTGGGACAGTCCCGTGAGCCAACAGTTCTAACAAGTAGCAAAAGAAATAACAGGAAAAATTTGAATTTTCTGGCCACAGAACAAAAATTGTTTGAGATGGAAATACTTGTGAAATACCAAATCCTTGCCTCTTTCAAGGCAAAAGAATACCAACATACAGGCAGATTCAGTAAAGTCCGCAGGAGAGCGGGCCCGGCGTGCGCACAGGCGAGTGGCCTATGCGCGCGATACAGTATTTAAATGAGGCCCGGCGGTAGAAACGGGCAAAAGGAGGCGCTAGGGACACTAGTGCATCCCTAGCGCCTCCTTTTTGACAGGAACGGCAGCTGTCAGCGTGTTAGATAGCAGACGCTCAATTTTGCCGGCGTCGGTTCTCGAGCCCGCTGACAAACCATGGGATCGGAAACCGGATGCCGGCAAAATTGAGCATCCGGTTTTCGACCCGACAGCCACCTGCCGACTTCCAATTTTTTTAAATTTTTTTTTTTTAACTTTTTTTACTCTTCGGGACCTCCGACTTAATATCGCGCAATTCAGTATTTTAATTTATTAAAATTAGGCCCAGCAGTAAAACTAACTGTTCTCACAGGACAAGCAGGATGGTAGTCCTCACATATGGGTGACATCATCAGGATGGAGCCCAATCACGGAAAACTTCTGTCAAAGTTTCCAGAACTTTGACTGGCCCCTACTGGGCATGCCCAGCATGGCACTAACCCTGCAGCCAGCAGGGCTCCCCCTTCAGTCTTCTTTTTTCCGCCCAGCAGTAGCCTTGCAGTTTAGGAGCTCTGAACTGATTCCTGACAGGAATTTTCCAAATGGAATTAATTAAAAATACTTCGCTCCACAGGGATCCCCCCTCTAACTTTACTTGACTGTGGTACTCTGGTAAGTTTTTTCACCGTTTTTCGTCGATTACCGTCGAGTTTGGCCCTCGCGGCCTACTAGCCGTCGACCGTACCGCGGCTCGATTTTCCATGGCCATCGTGTCGGGGTTTCGTCGGTGCCCGGACTGTACTCGTACCATGTCTATCACAGACCCTCATGGAGTCTGTGTTTTCTGTTTAGGCCATGAGCATGATGTCCTAACTTACACTAAGTGTGCCCTTATGACACCTAAGGGTCGCAAAGCCAGAATGGAGAAGATGGGACTCCTTTTCCGTGCTCACACCCCGATGCCGTCCATTGTATTGATGTCCTCGGAACCGGCACCATTGAAGTCGCACCATTGACAACCATCCGGTGACCACCGGCCATCGACTCCCATATCTCCCCCTCAAGATCGAGGGGATCATAGGGAGAAGCATCGCCATCGGCATCGTAGGTCTCGGACCATCGAGGGAGTAAAATCATCGACCTCACCACCGTCCGAGCCACCGTTGAAGAAGCCCCGTCCAGGAGCGGCACCGACCACTCCTGCAACCGGGACATCGAGGCCACCCTCACCCGATCGGGGTTTGGGAGTTGCGATTCCACCTGTAAAGGTGGTCCCTCCAACTGTGCCTCAGCCTCCCTCTTCCGTCACGAAGCCAGAGCTGATTGCCCCAGGTCTCCGGGAAGAACTGGACCAGCTGGTCCAGGAGGCCATCGACAAAGAGATGCAACGACTCCAAGTCCCTCCGGCACTGACACCGGCACCGAGAGTGGAACCGGTCACCGACCTGATTCCAGCAGCGCTGGCATCGCAGCTATCCCGGATGGAGGCGCTCATGACTGCCCTTCCACCGGTGATTCCCAGGTCTCCGATGGCTCCGGTGCGCTCCCCGATGAATGCTTCATCGGGAGGAGAAACACCGTTCTGCATTCCTCCTTCGGGGGTAGTGCCTCAGCCATCGATGCCATGCAGTCCCTCGCCACCGATTCACTCATCTGGAGCGATACGCACATCGGCGCCATCGATGCCGGCACCGATGCCCCCCAAGGTGTCCGCGGTGCCCTCAGCGATTCCTTCGATTTTCTCGGAGCCTCAGCCGGGCCTTTCGGGTATCCAACCACCCTCTCGTCCTACAGGTCAGCCTTCTGATCCTTATGATACTTGGGGTGATGATACCTCCACAGACACCGATGATTTACCTTCACCTCCTTCTCCTACTGAAAGTAGAAAGCGCTCTCCTCCAGTGGACCTCTCTTTCATTCATTTTGTGAAGGAAATGTCTGAGATTGTCCCTTTTCAGCTTCAGATGGAGCAAGATGATAGGCGCCAGATGATGGAGCTTCTCCAATTCCTGGATGCCCCCAAAGTGATCACCTCTATTCCCATTCATCAAGTTATTCTTGACCTCCTCAAAAAGAACTGTGAAAGTCCTGGATCCATAGCCCCAGTACACAGGAAAGCTGACACTACTTACCTAGTACAGTCAGACCCGGGCTTTCAAAAGTCTCAGCTTGACCACCACTCAGTTGTGGTAGAGTCAGCTCAGAAGAAAGCAAAAAGAATGAAGCCACACTCCTCTACCCCTCCTGTCAAGGAACACAAGTTCCTAGACAATATTGGTCGATGAGTGTTCCAAGGGGCCATGCTCATCTCTAGAATTGCTTCTTATCAGCTGTACATGACCAAATACAATAGGGTCATCTTTAAGCAAATACAGGACTTCTCTGAAACCCTGCCTGACCAATTCCAAGAACATCTTCAAACCCTTGTCAATAAGGGCTTTGAAGCAGGAAAACATGAAATAAGAACAGCTTACGATATCTTCGACACCTCCACTAGAGTGTCTGCAACTGCCATTTCGGCACGGCGTTGGGCCTGGCTCAAGTCTTCGGACCTTCGCCCAGAAGTACAAGACAGGATCTCCGACCTGCCCTGTATTGGTGACATCTATTCGGTGAACAGATTCAGCAAATAGTGGCTGAGTTAAAGGAACATCATGAGACCCTCAAAGAGCTCTCATTGATACCTTCTGACTTCTCGTCTAGACAGCCCTCCAAGAAGGACCCTAAGAAGTCATTCTTCCGGCCAAGGAACTACTATCCTCTACTGACAAGGACCCGAGTGACGAGGACTTATCATAAATCCCAACCTCGCCAGCCTCGCAAGCAAAAGTCACAAGCAGCTCCCCAGCCGGGGCCTGCTTCTGACTTTCACCTGGAGAGCAGCAGCCTAATTCCTTTACCAAGCATACCGGTGGGAGGTCGACTATGCCACTTTCATGGAATGTGGCAAACAATCACAACCAACCAATGGGTGCTGGCAATCATTGCTCAGGGTTACCATCTGAATTTTCTTGCTGTCCCATCGGACTCCCCACCGCTACAAGTGTGGGGAGTATCCGACCACTCTGACCTTCTGGAGCAGGAGGTTTCCCTTCTTCTCCAGTTAAGAGCAATAGAACCCTTTCCTCTTTCACAGCAAGGCCTAGGGTTCTATTCCCGGTACTTGTTGATTCCCAAAAAATCCGGGGGCCTTCGTCCAATTCTGGACCTACGTGCCCTCAACAAGTACCTCCAGCGGGAAAAGTTCAAAATGGTAACCTTGGGCTCACTTCTACCTCTTCTACAAAGAGGAGACTGGCTCTGCTCTCTAGACCTCCAGGACGCATACACTCACATTGCGATAGCTCCAGCTCATCGCAAGTACCTCCGGTTTTTAGTAGGCCCAAAGCACTATCAATACCGGGTGCTTCCATTCGGCCTAGCATCGGCTCCACGAGTCTTTACCAAATGTCTCGTAGTTGTCGCAGCCTTCCTCAGGAAAGAAGGTGTTCACGTCTACCCCTATCTAGACAACTGGTTAATCAGGGCCCCAACCCAGCAAGCAGCTCGATCGTCCCTGGATTTGAGCCTACACACTCTAATCTCTCTAGGATTTCTCGTCAATTACGAGAAATCCTATTTAGTCCCATCTCAAACCTTGTCTTTCATTGGGGCAGACTTGGACACCTTACAGGCAAAAGCCTTCCTACCTCAACAACGAGTACAAACCCTCGTGTCTCTCGCTCACCAGTTGCAGTCTCAGAACACAGCAACTGCTCGGCAATTCCTTGTCCTTCTCGGACACATGGCGTCCTCAGTCCATCTCACTCCAATGGCCCGCCTGGCCATGAGAGTCATGCATTTGACTCTATGGTCACAATGGACTCAAGCGACTCAGCCTCTCTCAACCATTGTCCACATCACCGACGCACTCCGTCTGTCTCTCGCCTGGTGGAAAGATCAGAACAATCTCCTCCAGGGACTGCCTTTTCATCTACCAGAACCTCAACTCATTCTCACCACCGATGCTTCCAACCTCGGCTGGGGAGCTCATGTAAACGATCTACTGACACAAGGATCTTGGTCTCAAGAGGAATCCAAAGACCAGATAAATTTCCTGGAGCTTCGAGCAATGCGATATGCTCTCGGAGCTTTTCAGGATTACCTATCAAATCACGTCATCCTGATTCAGACGGACAACCATGTGGCCATGTGGTCCATAATATCTTGAGGATACCAACTCAATTTCCTCTCAATTCCCACAGAATTTCGACCAACTCAGGTTCATCTCAGCAAACATCACATGCTTCAACTACAAATAGAATTATCCACCCTTCTGAAATCCAGGGCTGTAGAACCGGTGCCTCGGTCTCAGCAGGGCAGAGGATTCTACTCCCATTATTTCCTCATTCCAGAGAAAACAGGAGGCCTACGTCCCATCCTAGACCTCAGAAATCTCAACAAATTTCTCAAAAAAGAAAAGTTCAGGATGGTTTCTCTGGGCACCATGCTACCACTTCTTCAGAAAGGGGATTGACTTTGTTCTCTGGATCTTCAAGACACTTACACTCACATTCCAATATTCCCTCCTCATCGCAGATATCTACGCTTCATGGTAGGCCATCAATATTTCCAATACAGGGTACTGCCATTCGGACTTGCCTCTGCTCCCAGAGTATTCACCAAATGTCTGGCAGTAATAGCAGCACACTTATACAAGGAAAGTGTCCATGTCTTCCCATATCTAGACGACTGGCTCATCAGAAGTCAATCTCAACAAGGAGCAATAGCTTCCCTCAACCGAACAATTGCTCTACTTCACTCCATGGGCTTTCTCATCAATTATCAAAAGTCCCATCTCACACCATCACACCTGCTTCAATTCATAGGAGCAGAATTGAACACCATTCTCTCAAGGGCTTTTCTACCCGAAGATCGAGCAGAAACGCTTTCTTTGCTGGCAAACTCAATTCACTCACAGAACCAAGCAACAGCTCATCAGTTTCTAACCTTACTAGGACACATGGCCTCCACAGTTCATGTCACTCCTATGGCAAGGCTCGCCATGAGAGTTACCCAATGGACTTTAAGATCACAATGGATCCAAGCCATTCAACCACTGCATTCTACAATTCAAGTAACCCACCAACTATGTTCATCTCTCCTTTGGTGGGCGAACAAGGACAATTTGCGCAAGGGCCTACCCTTTCAACAACCAGTTCCTCAAATAACTTTAACTACATATGCATCCACCTTGGGTTGGGGAGCACACATAGACAATCTCCAAACTCAAGGAACTTGGACAAAGCTCGAAGCAACATTTCAAATCAATTTCCTAGATCTTCGAGCTATACGTTATGCGCTACATGCGTTCAAGGACTGCCTTTCACACAAGACTGTTATGATCCAAACGGACAACACAGTAGCCATGTGGTACATCAACAAACAGGGAGGTACGGGCTCGTATCTCCTTTGTCAAGAAGCTGCATAGATTTGGGACTGGGCCCTGAACCACTCAATGTTCCTCCGGGCCACTTATCTGGCAGGCATCCACAATTTAATGGCAGATCGACTCAGTCGTCAGTTCCAACCACACGAATGGTCCCTGGATCCCTCAGTAGTGTCCAGGATATTTCAACGTTGGGGACAACCAACAATAGACCTCTTTGCGTCACATCTGAATCACAAAGTGGACAAATTCTGTTCTCTTCACAAACAGACAAACCAGCCAGCCAAGGACACCTTTGCTCGCCCTTGGAATTCAGGCCTTCTATATGAGTATCCTCCGATACCGCTCATAACCAAAACTCTCGTGAAGCTACAACAGGACAAGGGGTCCATGATACTCATAGCCCCTTATTGGCCTCGACAAGTATGGTTCCCCACACTTCTAGACCTCTCAGTCAGGGATCCCATTCACCTGGGAGTAACCCCCACTCTCATAATTCAGGATCAGGGTCGGTTGTGCCATCCCAACCTCCAATCCCTATCCCTGACAGCATGGATGTTGAAAGCTTGATCTTACAACCACTCAATCTTTCAACCCATATCTCTCAAGTGCTTATAGCTTCACGTAAGCCTTCCACACGAAAGAACTACGCTTCCAAATGGAAGAGATTTACTTTGTGGTGCAAACAAACGAATATTGATCCCTTCACCTGGCCCACGACATCTCTTCTAGACTACTTATACCATCTTTCAGAATCTGGTCTCCAGACTTCATCTGTAAGGGTACATTTAAGTGCAATTTCCGCTTACCATAACAAGATAGCAGATGCACCAATCTCCACACAATCTCTTATCAGCAGGTTTATGAGAGGCTTAACTCAACTTAAACCACCAATTCGGCCTCCAGTCACAGAATGGGATCTGAATTTGGTATTGACAAGACTCATGCATTCTCCTTTCGAACCCATAGATTCCTGTGATCTAAAATTTCTCACATGGAAGACTATCTTCCTCATAGCCATTACATCAGCTAGAAGAGTTAGTGAGTTACAAGCACTTGTCACGTACTCACCCTACACAAAAATCCTACATGACAGAGTGGTTCTCCGAACACATCCAAAATTCCTTCCCAAGGCAGTTACAGAATTCCACTTGAACCAATCCATAGTTTTACCCACATTCTTCCCAAGGCCTCATTTTCACTAAGGAGAAAGAGCCTTACATACCTTGGACTATAAGCGTGCACTTAAACCGCACTGCAGTCCACAGGAAATCCAATCAGCTCTTTGTTTCCTATGATCCAAACAAACCGGGTAAAGTACTGCAGTGGGTAAACATACTCTATCCAATTGGCTAGCAGATTGCATACAGTTTTGCTATGAAAAAGCAGGTCTTCCTCTCCAAGGGCGAGTAAAAGCACATTCAGTAAGAGCAATGTCAACCTCAGTAGCACACTATCGCTCAGTGCCAATCCTTGACATATGTAAAGCAGCAACATGGAATTCTCTTCACACCTTTGAAGCTCATTACTGTTTGGACAAAGAAGGACGACAAGATTCAGCCTATGGACAATCTGTCTTAAAGAACTTGTTTCCAGTTTAATCCCAACTCCTTCCACATCCAACCTGCTGTAATCTTCGGCTGACTCATTTTCACCAACAATACTTCACTGTTGCTTCACTACAAAATGACTCAGCCTCTAGCTTGCTAATCACCCATATGTGAGGACTAGCATCCTGCTTGTCCTGGGATAAAGCAAAATTGCTTACCTTGTAATAGGTGTTATCCCAGGACAGCAGGATGTAGTCCTCACAGAACCCACCCGCCTCCCCGCGGAGTTGGGTATGTTACCTTTTATTATTTTATTTTTTGCTGAAGCTTATTGCTACATACGAGACTAGAGTGACACCCCTGTATCAGAGAATATCATGGCATGCTGGGCATGCTCAGTGGCCTCTCAGGGCCAGTCAAAAGTTTCTAGAAACTTTGACAGAAGTTTTTCCCGCACTAGGGCTCCGTTACTGACGTCACCCATATGTGAGGACTACATCCTGCTGTCCTGGGATAACACCTATTACAAGGTAAGCAATTTTGCTGTACCTTGCTTCCAAGGGTCTCAAATGGACCCAATACGAGGAGTTAGGTAACTTGTAAATGGCTTCCAGGACTGGAAAACAAGTACAGATCTCTTAGGCATAGCTGGTGTGAGAATAGAATGTTCCATAGAGCACAAACAGACCATTTTCCTGAACCAATGGTCGTAGCTGGGGTTCCCAGGGCTTAACCATTGCGCTAAAACAATTTGTTTCCCTACCACTCCAGCTTTGGAGATAAACAAGCGTTCTGAGCCTGGGAGTGGCCTTGGTATGGAGTTGTCCACTCCGAACAGCCAAAGGTTGGGGTCTGGTGGCAATGGGTTTTTCAGCAAATGTGAACAAGTGTGGCATACTCTCTTCCAGAAAAGGGAAATTTTCTCACAGTCCCAAAAACAATGAAAATAAGTTCCAATACTATTTGTACATTTGGGGCAGGAAGGTAACTGCGTTAGTTTCATGTGGTAGGCTCGTTGGGAGGTTATAAATCTTTGTGAAAAAAATTTATAGTTTGCCTCTTGCATTATAACATTTTCAGTTAACAATGGTAAATCCACAAAACATTTCTCGAATTCTGCATATGTTAAAGAAAAAAGTTCCCACTCTGTCCACCTTGTATATAGTGGGCGAAGAAGCTGTGGGTCGCCTAACTGCATTATTGCTTGGAAGTAGTTGGAAATCTTGGATTTATTTCGTGTCCCCACTTGGATAATGGCTCTAATTTTCTGTATTTCTGGAGTTTCTTCCAAAAATGGCTTCTTAGAGTGAATAAAGTGAGTTACTTGTATATATGCAAAGAAATCTGATATAGGCAGTGAATACCGTTGCTGGAGTATGGGAAAGGGAAGTATGCTCCCTGTCTTCATGTCATATATGTCATAGATATAAGTAAGGCCTGATTGGTTCCAGCATTGAAAAACCTCACTCCCCTTCCCCGGAGGAAACAAATCATTATCAGTGATGTTGATAAGCCAAGTTAACGTATTTGGCACATGTCCCCTTTTACAGAACAGTTTCCAGGCCTGGCGGCACGTACGCAATAATTCCTGTGTTTTAAGGTGTGGTGGGACCATGTGAGGTGGAAGTTGAATTAAGGGATTTAAGGATTGCACTCCATACCACTCCAGTAGGTAAGAATAAGGGGTAAATGAGGATGTGGCAAACAGCCAATCCCTAACATAGCGAATGCCACATGCTAGATTGTATAACTCCAAATTCGGTCATCCCAATCCTCCCTTTTCTTTAGTGGTCATTAAAGTTTGTATGGGAACTCGGGCTCGCTTTCCCCTCCACAAAAAGGATCGCAAAGCTATTTGTAACTTATGATGGTCTGTTTTAGACATCCAAAGAGGGGCCAATTGGAGAAGGTAGAGCCACTTGGGTAGAAAAACCATTTTGAAGAAATGTATATGACCGATTAGTGAGAGCGGCAAGGGCAACCACTTCCGTAGAGTGGCCAGCATGGTCTCCATCAAGGGATGGATGTTTACGGTGTAGAATCTACCTACTTTATGCGGAATGCGGAGACCCAGGTATTTTAAGTTATCCGTCACCCACTTAAGGGGAAATTTCCCTTGCCAGGACCTCTGTAGAGTGCCGGTAACATCCAAAGCCTCAGATTTTTCACAATTGATCCAAAGGCCTGAGAGAACCTCAAACTGTCTCAGGATTTCAAGAACTTCCAAAAGGGAGGATTAGGGTTTAGTAAGGAAGACCAACAAATCGTCTGCAAAAGCTGCGATTTTGAAGATATGGTGCGGACCGCCAAAGTCCCTCACCATCCTACTCTCATCGATTTTCCACAGTAGGGGTCAAAGGACAAGATATATAATAGTGGGGATAGCGGACAGTCCTGGCGGACCCCTCTCTTAATTTGGATTTCTCCGGACATACAGCCATTAACCAAAATGTGGGAGGTCGGGTCCGTGTAGAATAGGGAAAGAAAGTGAAAGAAATCCCCTCGGATACCATATCATTGCAAGACCGAAAAAAGATAATGCCACTCTTCTCAGTCAAAGGCTTTTTCTGCATCGAAGCCTATGACCAGAGCTGGTATATCCTGATGTTGACAAATATTCATGGCTGTTACAGTTTAATAATGTTCGCGTTTAATTTGCGGCCTCTAACAAATCCTGTTTGATGCAAAGATGTCAAATGCAGAAGAAAGACTTTCAGTCTTTCTGCTAAAGTTTTAGCTAATATTTTAAAATCACAATTGAGCAGCGAAATGGGCCTATAGGATGATGAATGTTGGGAGTCCTTGCCAGGCTTCGGGAGAACGATGATGTGGGCCACATTGAAAGAAGTAGGAAAACTGTGGCTTGTCAGCCCTTCCTGGAAATAATTTGTCAGTGTGTTGACTATGTAAGGCGAGAGAATTTTATAAAAGTCATATGTTAGCCCATCAGGGCCCGGAGACTTACCCGATTGAGCTGCTGTGATTACTTGCGTGATTTCATATAGCTGAAGGGGTCTATTTAGAAACGCTAGTTGTGAAGCTGAGAGTGTGGGGAGATGGAGAGTTTGGAAGAATGCCTCCTCTTCTGCTTCGTCTCCCTGCGTGTCAGTGGTGTATAAAGTGCTATAGTAGTGTCTGAAAACTTCGCTGATCTCAATATCGGAAGTGGTAATCACCCCTGAGGGGGTTTTCAGATAGCTACAAAGGATTTTGGCCGCTGTGTTTTGGTCAATCTGGCTAGTAAGCAACCTGGTTTGTTTCCAAATCAGAAAAAAACCTGTTGGCCTTTCCAAAGATAAGCCTTGGCTCTTGCATCTAATAGGGTGTTCAATCTGCCCAGCACGCTATAGAACTCAGCTCGTGTGCCATCAGAGTTGTGCTGGATCATTGCCTCTTTCGCTTCTTTTAGCAGGGATTCTAGTTGTAAAATTGAATGATTTTTCTGTTTATTTCAAGCATGGACATAGGATATGATTTCTCCCCTCAGTACCGCTTTTGCGGCCTCCCAAAAAAGATGTGGTGTGCCTATATGCTGTTGGTTGTGTGTTTCATAGTCTTTCCATTTAGTCTTTAAAAACTGATGGAATTGAACGTCATCTTTAAGAAACGAGGGGAAGCGCCACAAACGAGTAGTGTGATTGGAGGGAGAAGAGTGCAATTGTATGGAGATTGGAGTGTGGTCTGATATAGCCAAGGTTTCTATAGAAGCAGTAGTTACTTCGAAAAAAAACATGCTTAGAAATTAGTATGTAATCAATATGTGAAAGTGTGTTATGAGACCTCGTGATGTGGGTATAATCTCGCTCCGTCGGGTGGAGCGTTCTCCATATATCAAAGAGATCAAGATTATGACAGAGGTAGGCTATCCCTTTTTTACGCTTACCAGAAGGTTTCGTGGGAAGGGTATAGAGGTAATTTTCAAAGGATTACATGTGTTAATGTAACCACTATTGTAGCAGTTTTCAAAAGCTATTTATGTGCTTAAAGTGCACTTAAGTGAGTAAATCCTACGGACAATTCAATGGCATATATTGATGGAATTTTCAAAAGCCCACTTACACGAGTAAAGTGCATTTACATGTATAAAACCCAGTTTTATACATGTATACAAAAAAAAAATGCCCTTCGGAACACCTTCCCCAATTGCAGCTGTAAGTATGCATGCTGTGAAACTCCGCATGTACTTTTAGCTGTATTTAGGGTGAGCAGTTTTCAGAGAGCCAGTTATATCACTATTTACCTGTGTGCATGGTTTCAGAATTGCCCCCATTATGGCAAACTGATTAACAACCTTTTAATGAAGAAAATAGTGTTCAGTGGTTAGTGTAGGTGGAGAGAATGTATGGGTTGTATGTTCAGGTTTCCCCTTTTCTCAGAATTTTTACAATTCCTCCAGTATTTAATTGTCAGGAATGCCAGATACTTCTGCCACTTCTTCTTATCAATAATTTGTTTTTGGGAGGCAGCAGGATCACATAATGAGGATAATTTTCAACGTTTGTCAGCACACAATCACACAGTTCATACAATACTGTGAATCCCTGCTACACTTTTGGCTGAATGAAAGTTAAGGAATTAGGTGACTCAAAGTCAATCTGAACCAGAGCTAAGAAACTAATTGAATCAAATGATTGGGTCTGCCTCCTCTGATCTAGATTTACCTAGCAACCCTAGGCAAAAGATGGTAAATAAATCCACGTTATTTTTTTTTATTGTGTTGAATATAGCTGTGACTCAGGGCCCCCAAATCTTAATGTGGGTCAGAAGAATGTTACATAGGCAGGTTTCTTGAGTAACCTTTTAGTTCATATAAACTCTGACTAACTTGAAGAGCCACTCTTGTGACAGAGTAGTGACAGAGTAGAGACACTTGCTTAATGTCTTGTGACAGAGTAGAGACACTTTCCTTAATGTCAAAAATAAATTTGAGAGTTGCCAGAGATTCCGAAAAGTTACTGCATTTTGTCTAAGTAATGGACCATAGGTACTGTACTTTTTGGATAAATTACAAGCCTCAAGCTGACTTTGGTAGTCTTGCTATTTGTCCTTCCTAATGCACAGTATTTGTTTGTACATAACAAAAGGCAGGGACAGTAGACATTAAATTGGATCTAGAATACGTTTGTATGTCAGGACCCAATAAAAGGACAATAACTAGCAAATAAAAGGATAACTAGCAATTTATGTGTTTAAATTGGGCTGCCAGAAAAGTGCTTTCTCTCAATACACCTACAAGTCCACATGGTGTTTCACAGTACATGCACTATTATCCATATTTAGGGAAGGTATTCCCTGGGATGTGTTGTTGAGATTGAGGGAGGAAAATAGTGAATGTAGCTTGTATATTCAAGTCTTTACGTGGTGTTTTCCCTACAATATTTACTGCACTAAAAACAGATGCAACATTCCACAGGTACTTTCTGCCTATGGCAAGTTTTTCAAAGAGAAGGTATGCATGCACTTTTTCCTTGAAACTTGGTGCAAAGTCTGAGGGTAAACAATACCTACGGACTTTTCCTTAGAGGGCATTCTGAAAACTGATCCCTGAATGCAAACAGACCATTCTTAGACACGTGCACGTACTAAAGCTGATGTGTGAGGGAGGAAATTATCAAACATTTAGCTATAAATATGTTTCCTTTTAAGAATGCTGGAATTTCCAGCATATGTCTCTAATATAAAGACAGAGCAAAGTCATTATTGTGGAAACATAAGACAAGATGAATCAAAATATATAGGAACTTAGAGACAAAAATTAAAACCAGAAATGATCACAAATGTTTCTGGATTTATTGCAATTATGTGCCCCTACTTAACTATGCAGTGCATCTCATTCCCAGCAGAGGCCAAACTAGCCACTGACCTACTGACATTCCATCATAAGTTAAAGAGCTGGCTGTTCCACCAAGCCTGCCCTCCTCAGCCAACATTCATTGGCCTTCTCATCTCTGCAGCTAGCTGTCAAACATCCCCATGATTATTTTAGCAATGCTAAAACTCTACCTCATTACCTCTTATTGTTAATTGTTCTGTTTATAGTTATGTATCTATATTATGTACCCTGTATTTTCTTTTATATATCATGCTTATTGTATTATGTACCATGCTTATTTATTGTGCCTAATATATGTAAATTACTCTGCAATCCTGTACCTTCCTCCAAGTAGTCCAGTAGGGGACCGAATAACAAATCCTTATAATAGGTTTTAGGTGCAAAGCAGAGCTGTGTATGGGTCACATTACTAGAATATCCAGCTTTGTAATCTCTGTATTAAGGTGCTTTGCAGTAGGGATGTGCAGAGGGATGCCATACGCTGCATTTGGAATTCATATTCGGGGGCAGATATGTTGCATTCGGCAAGGGGGGCCCCCGATACGTACATGCATTAATTCTTATTTGTTTCCTGGCTAAAATTGAATTAAGTACAACCCCCCACCCTCCTGACCCCCCAAGACTTACCAAAACTCCCTGGTGGTCCAGCGGGGGGTCCGGGAGCCATCTCCTGCACTCACACCCTCGGCTGCCGGTATTCAAAATGGCGCCGATAGCCTTTGACCTTCTATGTCACAGGAGCTACCGGTGTTATTGGTCAACCCCTGTCACATGGTAGGAGCACAACATAGCAATTATTCACATAGGACAGTAAAAAAAACTAGCCCTGACTCTGATACAGTGATAAGGCCCAGATGTGAAATAAACATGCTGTATTATATATTAAAGTATTATAATATTAATATAGTATTATATATTGCAATACTTATATGTGTGGGGAGATGGCATGGAAGGAGTAAGAGGTACATCAGATCTGTAGTTTTTACCATTATAAATCAGGTGTTCTAAAAGTATATTTTCTGAGGTGTCTAGAGGAATCCTGCCTACTTGGAACCCCCTTTTCTCCCTCACCTAATGCTCTCAGAATCTTGCATATTCTATAGGCTTTGTAAATACAGTAACAAGTTCCTTAATCCAATACAGTTTAAACTTAATCCTCATTAAAATGGAGTTCTCTTTCAGCTCTTAGTCAATATTGTAGGGATTAAGGTAGAGATCTTAACATTTTCAGAAGTGCATTATTATCTCCTCTGGCATCATTGACAGGTGTCTACTGTGGTTGTGCTGTTCTTGCATTTCTGGGGCATTCCAGCATTATTCACAGCCTTCCAACATGTTTTGTCTTGTCCTGAGTGACCTCTCCACTATCAAGGTCTTCTTGCTAGTCCCTCATCCCCACCCCGTTCCTTGGTTTTCACCTGGGGAAACGGCAGCTCTCTTTGTTGAATCCATTATGTGTAGCTGGCAGGCAGGTCCTTCCAGAGCTTTCCTTTTGTTTTATCTCCAGCTATCTGTGAGATTGCCCCTTAAGATTTTTATCCACACTTGTCCTAGTCTGGGCAGTTTCTTGACTTTGGACTTCTTTGTTATGAGGTCAAGATTTGGGAGGGTGGAGCAAGCTATTTTTTAACTTTCAGAAATTACCAGTAGTAGAGAGTGAGAGTGAGAGAGAGTCCTAAAACACTGCCTGATAGTCATCGTTAAAGCTAGAGCTATTCTGTCAGCTATTTTTTCTATGGGTGCACTGTACTATATCTTTATATCCTCATTTCCAAAACTCCTCACCCCTGCAGACGACACTGCTTAAAACCATCCCTGCATTCATGCATGGAAAAGAAGATTACTCTTTTTATCAGCTGAGCTGTCTGTGGCAGCACAGTAGGAAGGTAGAAATACTGCAAATAAAATACTGCTAACAAGCAGACCAAGTGTGCATTGCCTATCGATGTGGTCTTTGTTTCTATGTAATTTTGCTGCAAGCATGTTTCATTTTCACATGGAATACAGTTACACTCGTTCTTGCACATTGAACACTTTTCGGGTACACAGGTAACAGTGGTGACAATTGCACTTCCGCTCTGGGCCTGATTTGTTAAGGTCTTTTATTTATTTATTTATTTATTTTTAGTTTTTATATACCGGGGTTCCTGTATAATATACATATCACCCCGGTTTACAAGGAAATAAAACTAACGCCTCGCAGGGCGATTTACATTGAAACGAGAAACATTGAAAAATAACCAGGCGGAAGTCTCTGTAGAGTAGTAGTGGTTTTAATTTCTTTATTACCTGTAATTTTTTCCCATAGGCACAAGGAAGGCAATTTTCAGCAACCCGCCTCAGCGTAAAGTCCACCAGTAGTTTTGTACCCATGGACCCGGTAGTCAGTTTTCAAAGAAAATAGTTTTGTTTTGCTTTTTTAAATTCACAGACACATAGGCATCTTCCACAGGCTTTTTCTGTAGGCAAAGGAAAGAGGGAAAAATACAGGCGGAGATTTCAAAATGTATTTTGTGCGCATAATTTATTTCCCCGCCCTCCAGCAATACCTTTTGTAAGATGTCTAAACATATGTGTTGTGATACCCATGGTTAATTTTAGCTGCTCTGAGAAGGACATTTTCAGGCTGGCCAACTTACCAGAGAAAATTGCTACTTACCTAGATGTCTAGCTTTGAAAATAGTCCTGAGACTGAGAGAAGAGCCTTGGTGTGAGTGAAGCCCTTTGTGCTAGTTGTGTTCATAATCATGGAAATCCTCTTCCCCGCCAGTATTGAAGTAATGAGAAGGCTATTACCAAATTTACCCACTGAACTCAAATAACTAAACATTTCTGATGAAACCAGGGAGGGGGGAGGGAGGCCAACCTGAGAACTCTAAATATTCTTTATGCAGTTTTGGGGGAGTGGGGGAGGGGGGGGGCGGTCTGGCAGGACTGTTTGTGAAATATTGGGGATGGAGGTGAGAATTGGGCCACAGGCCTGAACTGCACTTTTAAATTTTGTTGTTTTATTTAACAGTGCTAATTAACCATATATCTTTGACTTTATCTGGTTAAGTGGCAAGTTATCTGGCCACAAAAGGCAGGGTTTGAAAACTAACCAGTTTTTCAAATATAGGGGGTTATTTTTCAAAGCATTATCGCATGTGAAAAGGACCTTTTTGCATGTGATATAATGCAAATTAGGGGGAGGGGAGGAGTCGGCCGTGGCACCGCTGCCGGTGATAATGTGAGGAACATTATTGCCGGCAGTAGCACAGCGAATAGCGACACCTTTTACAGGGTCGTTATTCGCTACGAAAGACTGCAGTCAGCCCCACCGCAGTCGGCGAAATCATACTGCCGCCGTGCGAACAGCTGCGGCCTTTTGCAGGCCCGGGCCCCCCCCCCCCTCGACCCCGCCCCCTTTTTCGTGGGATTCATCATTCCGCGAGGAATGATGAATCCTGCCCTAAGTTATCTGTTCGCTGGCTTACTGAATATGACTCCCTTAATGATTGGGATACTTCACAAAAAGTTTTAAAATTAATTTAAATTTTAAAAACCTTTCCTGAGCTCATGCCACATCTTTTATGTAAACTGGGTGATGACAAAGAGCAGCTTCTGTTCATAGTTTATCTATTGATGGATGTCATGGCTCAGAAATCACATACACCATTATCAAACCAAACTACAAATTTTAAAGAAAAATGCATAATTTGTAAAAATATGTAAAGATATCTCCAGCATGGCATGGCAGCACAGAATCTCAGCACTTTGACTGTTTGCTCTTTGAGTACATGATGGAGTATATCCATCTTCCTTATCTTGGTCCTGTGCTGTCTCTGATGTCCTGTTGTGCCCTACCATAGTAGATACATAGGCAAGTTGCTAGACTTTGCTTTTTTTTTTTAATTTAGTATTTTTATTTTAAGCAATTCAAAACAGCAGAAGAAAAAGTTAAAAAAACCAAAAATATACTGGTAGTTCTCCTTATTAGAGATAAAAATATCAATTTGTATATGAAATGTAAAATAACCGTGGAAGTCATTCTTAATTTTTAGAATAAGCCACAAATAATGTTAACATTTCACAGGTACTTTTTATTTTTGAGAATTTGTGCCCATAATGAAATTTTCTCAGGAATGAGTCCCTTCATAATATTCAAGAACCATTCAAAAGACCCAAGGACCTGGAAAATACCATGCTGTGATCTCGAACAAAACTAAGAAATTGTTATGCCCGTCTGTCGCAGATGGCTGAGACCGCATTTACTTATTTCCTGCACCGCTCTCCTGCCCTCCCTGGGCCTGCTCGCGGCACAGGCCAGTCTCCACCGCCACGTTCCCTGGGATTCCTCGTGGCGGCCTGGACACTGCCGCCACCCACGTCGACTTCGGGCCTTCCTAGGTGTGCGCGTGCACTAACGGGTCCTCCTTTGAAGCCTCTTTGGCGGGAACCTCGGGAGTGTCCCTGATTGATGATGTCATCATACCTGGGTACTTAAGCTCCAGCTTCGCCCCCATCTAGCCAACTTGGCAACAAGTTCTGTACATCTCTACAGCTCCTGCCTTTGTGTTCCTGTGGCTATGCTATCGGACTCCTTGGACTTGGATTCTGTCTGGTATCTGATCCTCGGGGGCCAGTGTACGCACTCTATGGGGTCTTGGTCTCCTGGTCTTCCCCGCTCCTCGGGCTGGCCCTGCGCCTCCTGGGTTCTACCCTGCAAGGCTTTCCCGCTCCTCGGTGCTGCCCCTGGAACACCTCTGCAACATGGGAGTTCTACTTCAGGGCTTCCTCGCTCCTCGGGGTTGTGCCTGCTTGCTGTACAGACTGTCAGCGCCTCCCCACTCCTCGGGGCTGCGCTTACGTGTTATTCAAGAGACTTTCAGTGCTTCCCCGCTCCTCGGGGCAGTATTCTCGTGCTACACTGCGACTGTCTGCGTCCCCCCGCTCCTCAGGATCTCGCTTACGTGCTATACTGAGACTGCCAGCACTCCTCCACTCAGGGCAGTGCTTCCGTGCTACACAGACTGTCAGAGCTTCCCGCTCCTCGGGGTTGTACATACGTCATCAGTGGAGACCTGACTCGGGCTTCCCTGCTCCGCGGGTTGGCCTATGACATTACATCAACACCCTCTATGCTGCGCAGCTCTGCCCCTTGGGGTTGCCTCTCCGGAATACCTCCAGCACGGCCAGAATTGTGCCTCCCACTCTGCGGCCTGTCTGGCGCCTTCCCCTCAGGGTCTCTGCCCAGGCATTATCTCCAGCCTGCCTCCCTACTGGGGTAATTCTCCTGGCTCTTCTGGACCTCTCCATAACTTCACCTAGAGCTCCCCGCTGTGCCTGATCTCGCCTTCTGATGGTGTGGACATGTGGGGCTCCTCCCCATAGTGGTAACAACTCCCATCTCAGACCAAGGGTCCATATACCCACTAATCATCACAGAAATGGATCCCAAATAGCATAAAATGGATGTATCTTCTCTTTTAGATCTCATATTATTTTCTCCAGGACCACTATATCACAGACTTTATTAGGGGTGTGTAGGGAAAAAACTTTTGTTTCTCTTTTTTTTTTTTTTTGGCGGGGGGGGGGAGGAGGAATTGTTTTCTGTTTTAGCTTGTGCTAAAAAACAAAACAAAAAGGAAATGAAAATTCATTGGAGTTATATTTTTTTAGTCCTTTCATATTGAAAATGACAGAAAATAAAACAAAAAATGTCTTTGATATTTTTGTTTCAAAGCAAAAGTATATTTCTAGGCTTTATGGGACTATGCACATAAAACCCCAAGCTCAGTCCATGCAAAAGCACATGCGTAATCTGGTTTCACGCAAACTTCCATGTGAACTGGCAAAAGGCATCCTGGGGAGTGGAGTTAGGAATTATATTTTTATTTTAAAAAGTCTGCATGTAAATTAACGCACAAAAGTGAAATGCCTTCGGTAGAGCATTTATAACTTTGTGTGGGTAACTTTGTGCAAGTACTAGGGCAATTATGTGCAGATTTTCAAAGCAAACTTATGCACATATGTTTGCTTAGGAAATACTAGGGATGTGAATCGTTTTTTGACGATTTAAAAAAATTGTCCGATATCTTTAAATCGTCAAAAATTGTTAGAGTGCGCGATACAATAGAAATTTTCCCGATTTATCGTGAATAATCGTTACTCCTGTTAGTATCCACTAACGGGAGTTATTTGGGAGGAGGGCAGGAAAACCGGCCCACCAAAACAACCCCTAAACCCACCCCGACCCTATAAAACTAATCCCTTACCTTCTCCCACCTTCCCGAACCCCCCCAAAACGTTTTACGAGTACCTGGTGGTCCAGTGGGAGTGCGGGGACCTATCTCCCACTCTCAGGCCATCGGCGCCATTTTGGCTGCACTCAAAAATGGCGCCGATGGCCCGATAAAAAACCCCCCCACCCGACTCTTTAAAAATGACCCGATAGCTTCCCCCACCCCTCCCGATCCCCCGAAAACATTTTAAAATTACCTGGTGGTCCAGTGGTGGTCCCGGGAGCGATCTCCCGTTCTCGGGCCGTCGGCTGCCACTCATAAAGATGGCGCCGATGGCCCTTTGCCCTTACCATGTGACAGGGTATCCATGCCATTGGCCGGCCCCTGTCACATGGTAGGAGCACTGGCTGGCCGGTGCCATCTTGGTACTCGTAAAACGTTTTAGGGGGGTTCAGGAGTGTGGGGGAAGGTAAGGGGTCAATTTTAAAGGGTCAGGCCTCACTAAAAAAAAATTATCAATGTGAATCGGAACCGATTCAGATTCACATCTCCACCGATCAGATTTTTTTCTCCCTCCAGCAAAACCCGATCGTTAAGATGATCGGGCACACGATTCACATCCCTAAGAAATACCCCATCACGCACTGTTATAAAATTACCCTCTCTATACAGTTCAACAATGAAGGCGGATTTATTTTTTTTCCCCAACTCCTAGTCATCATGCAATAGATTTTTTAAAAATTAAAACATATCAATACCAGAATGAAATTTAATACAAATTAGCATGTTCCAAACAACCGCGCCTGCTTTCCGGAGACCCACTGCATCGTTACTGCTAACCGGAGGCCTACCTGCCTACTCGACCCTCTCTACCACTCGCCGACCGGAGGCCTACCTGCCTATTCGACCCTCTCTCCACCACGCACTGCGGACCGACCTGGTTCAGCACAGCCCAGCCCTACCGGAAGAATGAGAGCCGTGACCGGAAGGAGAAAGTGAGAGAGACGCAGTGAGAACAAGAGAGAGACGCGAGAGAAAGAGAGAGAGCACAAGAAAAAGAGGAAAAGATTTCAAAAACCCGCCGAGAAACCAAAAGAGCTGCCGACTTTGCAAAAAGGAAAGCGAGAAATCAAAAGAAAAGTAAGAACTGCGCCGAAGACCTGTGCCGCCCCCTAACCCTCCCTGCACCCCTGAGCCACCAGTAGGCTTTGGAGCTGCGTCCGATTGCCAACTGGGAGGTGGGCCTTATTGCCCTTTAAATCTGGGCTCACTTATACGGCACGTCCTTTTCCGCGCCACCACGCCTGCTTTCCGGAGACCCACCGCATCGTTACTGCTAACCGGATGCCTACCTGCCTACTTGACCCTCTCTACCACGTGCCGACCGGAGGCTTACCTGCCTATTCGACCCTCTCTCCACCACGCACTGCGGACCGACCTGGTTCAGCACAGCCCAGCTCTACCGGAAGAGTGAGAGCCGCGACCGGAAGGAGAAAATGAGAGAGACGCCGTGAGAAAAAAAAGAGAGACGCGAGAGAGAGAGCACAAGAAAAAGAGGAAAAGATTTCAAAAACCCGCCGAGAAAGCAAAAAAGCCGCCGACTTTGCAAAAAGGAAAGCAAGAAATCAAAAGAAAAGTAAGAACTGCGCCGAAGACCTGCACCACCCCCTAACCCTCCCTGCGCCCCCGAGCCACCAGTAGGCTTCGGAGCCACATCCGATTGATGCATGGGAGGCGGGCCTTATTGTCCTTTAAATCCAGGCTCACTTATACGGTGCCGGGCGTCGCGTGCACGAAGGAGCGCAACCTAAGGGGCTTGCCCCTTAGTGCGCCCCTTCGTGCGCTCCCTTTGGGCCTCTGACACCACTTCAAATTACTACTCTGTGACGGAGACACCCACTGCAATCTTCGCAACCCAACCCTTTTACAGAATCTACCCATCCACCACCCGCTTCAATCAAGAACAAGGATCACCTACTCTTCTTTACAACCTGCTGAAGACCCACACCACCCCTACAACATCGTAATTACACATATTTTATCCCTATCTTTGTGACTTTAAATCCATGTTCTGAATATCTGTTACCTGCCATCTAGCCTATAGTGCCTCACCCAGCTACTTGTATAAGCTTTTAATTATTGTAACAACTGTGTTGCTGTGCTGTGATTCCTTATCTCTATCCTTACTGGACCCTACCTCCTATCCAACACATACATGTGTCTACTTACAATACCCAGGCGACACTGCCCTTCACTGCGTAAACCCCTCCCAGTACGCATTCACCCATCTAACCACCGTAAATCCCTAGTGCCCATCATGATATCTCCCCTCACACAATTTTTGGGCCTAAATACAATAGCCATTACCCTTTTCAATTCTCAATCCATCCAAAAAAAAGGCCATATACTATATGACCTGCTTATAGAATATAATCCTGACATATGTGCAATCACGGAATCTTGGCTAAAAAACACAGACCATGTATTCCTAAACCAGCTCCCAACAAAGACCTACGACATCCTTTCGGTACCTAGGCCAAAAGAGAGAGGTGGAGGACTACTCCTAGCGGCCAAAAAAAGCCTCAGCCTCAAACTCCAAACCTTGCACTCCCCCCCAAATTAGAAATAGCACTGTTTAAATCCAACTCATTACAGATCTGCCTCGTCTACGCCCCCCCAGGCCTAATTGAACATGACCCTTCTCCCATCATAGAATACATCACTGACAACATCAAAACTGACCTCTCCACTATTATATTAGGAGATTTCAATCTCCACGTAGATGTCCGCCCTGCCACCCCAGCCTGCGAGATTTGCTGGACATCCTCAAAGCCCTAGGTTTTAGTCAAATCACCGAACCCACACATAAAGCAGGTCATACCCTTGACCTCATCTTTGTTAATTCTCAAATAACAACACCAACTCCATTGGTAGTCACCCCAGTACCATGGTCTGACCACTTCCTCATCAATGCCAGCTTCACGACCAACACCCCACATCCTGCTTCACAAAATCATAGTAAGACCATATCGTTCCATAAACCATGTACCACAGAGGATCTCACCCTAGCCTTCGACAAAATAACTAACAATCTCGACCTCACAAACCCTGACACAGCACTACTTTCCTGGAACAACCTCACCACCACTATTGCCAATGAGATTTGCCCCATTATCCACAAGGAAATTCCCCTTACTCAAATTGAGAAAAGAAAACCATGGTACTCTGCTGAATTAAAAAAGATTAAACAGGACCTAAGATCCAAAGAACGCGCATGGCGCAAACAACCATCTGCAACATACAAAGCCACATACAACAATACTTTACACACATAGGGGTAGATTTTAAGAGGCGCGCGAACAGCCTACTTTTGCTTGCGCATCAGACTCAAGCAAAAGTACGCTGGATTTTAGTAGATACGCGCGGAGCCGCGCGTATCCACTACAATCCTGGATCGGCGCGCGCAAGGCTATCGATTTTGTATAGCCTGCGCGCGCCGAGCCGCGCTGCCTCCCCCCGTTCCCTCCAAGGCCGCTCCGAAATCGGAGCGGCCTCGGAGGGAACTTTCCTTTGCCCTCCCCTCACCTTACCCTCCCTTCCCCTACCTAACCCACCCACCCGGCCCTGTCTACACCCCCCCCTTACCGTTGTCGGGGGATTTACGCCTCCCGGAGGGAGACGTAAATCCCCGCGCGCCAGCGGGCCTGCTGCGCGCCGGGCCGCGACCTGGGGGCGGGTACGGAGGGCGCGGCCACGCCCCCGGGCCGTAGCCACGCCCCGTACCCGCCCCCAAAACGCTGCCGACACGCCCCCCGCAACGCCGCGCGCTCCGGCCCCCGCCCCCCGACACGCCCCCCTCTGAGAACCCCGGGACGTACGCGAGTCCCGGGGCTCTGCGCGCGCCGGGAGGCCTATGTAAAATAGGCTTCCCGGCGCGCAGGGCCCTGCTCGCGTAAATCCGCCCGGTTTTGGGCGGATTTACGCGAGCAGGGCTCTGAAAATCCGCCCCATACCGTCTAGCTATCACCCAAGTGAAACGAGACTTCTACGCCAAAAAAATCCATGACTATCAATTCAACGCGAATGCCCTATTCACATATGTTACAGAACTCACAAACCCCTCCACCCCCACACTCAATGAGACAAATGCCAATGACAGATGCCAAGAACTAGCAGTATATTTCAAGAATAAAATTGATAACATCCTTACTCGCTTCCCTTCCAAGCCCCCCCTCTGCCCCACTACGCAACGATAACAAGAGCAACCTTAGAACCTTCAACCTCACTACAAACAAGGAAATCGAGGCTATTCTAAAAAAGATGAAACCAGCCTCCCACATCCTAGACACCATCCCCTCAAAAACCCTCCTCTCCATCCCATCCACCATCGCAAAACCCATTGCTGAACTAATCAATTGTTCCATCGCATCTGGCAGCATCCCAGACCCACTTAAACTTGCGGTAGTAAGGCCCCTCCTCAAAAAACCAAACCTTGACCCCTCAGACCCTGCTAATTACCGACCCATTTCTAACCTGCCTTTCATCTCTAAAATCCTGGAAAGGACGGTTAACAAACAAATTACTGACTTCTTAGAAGACTGCAACATCCTCCACCCTTCACAATTTGGTTTCCGTAAAGCTCGCAATACTGAAACCCTTTTACTATCAATGACAGATACTATACTCAAAGGCATGGACCACGGAAACTCTTACTTGCTCGCCCTCCTAGACATCTCGGCAGCCTTTGACACTGTCAACCACCAAATCCTAATGACCCGCCTGGCAGAAATAGGTATTGCGGACACTGCTCTTTCCTGGTTCTCCTCCTATCTCAACCACAGAGAATACCTAGTAAAAATTGATAGGCACCAATCCTCACACATCCCCATCTCTCAAGGTGTTCCCCAAGGATCCTCCTTATCCTCCACCCTGTTCAACATTTACCTCCTACCTCTATGCCACCTACTGTCCGACCTAGGTCTGAAATTTTCTTATATGCAGACGATGTGCAGATTCTCATCCCAATCCAAAAATCAATAAATGAATCCATGCACTTCTGGGAATCTTGCCTTACCTCCATAAACTCCATGCTATCCAACCTTCACTTAGCTCTAAACGCCTCTAAAACTGAACTACTCATCTCCAGTCATCCTGACCACACTCCCCACCACACACCCCAGAACACAACCACAGCCCATTACCAGTTGCATGCAGTAAGAGACCTGGGTGTCCTCATAGATCATCACCTAAACTTTAAACCCTACATCAGATCTCTCCTAAAGGGAGGTTTCTACAAGTTAAATGTCCTCAAGAAACTCAAACCCCTACTCCACACTCAAGACTTCCGTACTGTAATTCAGACCACCATGCTTACGAAACTGGACTACTGTAACTCCCTCCTACTCAGCCTTCCCACCTCCACCATTAAACTACTCCAGATTCTATAAAACTCCATGGCCAGAGTCATAACTAATACCTGTAAAACAGAACATATCACCCCTATCTTAAAGAACCTGCATTGGCTGCCCATCTCCTTCTGCTCACAATACAAAACTCTTACCATTCTTCACTGTTCATTATACAAATTCAATCATACCTGGCTAGATGAAATGCCTCGCTTCCGCGCCACTGACCTCCCCACAAGAAGTGCCCTTGTAGGTACCCTACACACACCTTCCCTTAAGTCTGCGCATCTGTCCCTCACCAGAGAGAGGGCCTTCTCCATCGCTGATGCCTCCCTCTGGAATTCCCTCCCCATCTCCCTCCGTCTAGAGCCGTCTCTGCAAAAATTTAAAAAAGGAGTCAAAACATGGCTCTTCAAGCAGGCCTACCCTGATACAAACCAAACGTAGATTCTTCTCCCTGAACTGTACTTCCACAATGGCCTCCCTCCCATCCGCCTGCCCCTCCCTACCCATGTGCTACCTCCCACCATTAGACCCGCCATAACCTCCCTTCCTTTCTTAGCCTTTCTCAGGTATACGCACTTTGTGAACAGCCCTGACATTAAAACTCCATAGATAAAGATAATGATTATAGGTTGTACATAGTTCCTCTTTGTTTGTTTTCACCCCTGTTCTGGTATATAGTGTTTCATTTGATGTATAGTTCCTCTTTGCTTTCACTTCTATCTGGTACTTCGTTTTATTGTATTTTCCTCCTTTCAGTTTAATGTAAGCTGGCATGATGTACCATACGAATGTCGGTAAAGAAAAGCCTATAAATAATTAAATAAATAAATAAATAAATACATCATGCCAATAAAATAAATTTGTTGATGCAATGATTAATCACAATCAATGCCAGCATTAGAAGATTTCTTGCCCATGGATTCCACCTCTGCTGTTCCTCTCTGGTTTTCATGTTTGTATGTTGAGAGGAGAGATCAGGCATTAGAAAAGGGTGAAGCATTAGGGGTGGAGGAGGGTAATGAAGGAATGGAAATATTTAGTTATCTATACAAGGCCATTAAAGATAGGTACTGTACCAGCGGAAAACATCTGGAAGGATTTTACTGATCCTGTCTAATAAGGAGACTGTAAATATTACCAGTCTTCAGTGAAGCTTCATCAAACGAGCATTTAAATGACGGAGCTACTGGCAATGCATAAACAGCATTCACAGGAGGTGAATAAGCTTCCCTTTCAAATGGTCAGCAAACAGCAGCTGGGATGTAGATGTGAGTAAGAAATAGAAGAAAAAAGATTCCTTAGCTGACTGAGGTCTCTGAATAACTGACTCTATGAGGAAAGATTCTTTTGCAGTAAAAAAAATATAGACGGTAACTTTAAAACAGGCGTGCATCCATTTTAGAACATATGTGCATGTATGTATGCATGTTATAAAATAGCATGGATGCAAATACATGTGCGCACAATATGCATGCAAATGCCACTTCTACCAAGTAAGTGGGGGAATTTTATAAAGGATACGTGCCGATGCCATTACCAGTTTTCCCAGTTCGCTCACAGTTTGCCCGGGTAAAGGATAGGACTTCCTAACCTCCCTAATTTAATAGCCTCCTTTTCCCTCTGTTAGCCCCAACCCTTAAAACCCTGCTGACTAGACTAGATTTCTTTGTTTTATTACTTACACGCCATCCATAGCAATAGTAAAGTTAAGTGCCTGTGCACATAAGTATTTATTAGAGATGTGAATCGGTACCAGACTCGTTTCCGGTATCGTGTTCGTAGGGTTCTGAGCGCTTTTGTTCGGCTGTCCCGAGCAGAAGAACCCCCCCCTGCCCCCAACCCTTTACATTTAATTATTTAGAATCCCCCACCCTCCCAAACCCCCCCCCCCCCCAAACTTTTCTAAAGTATCTGGTGGTCCAGCAGGGTCCTGGGAGCAATCTCCCGCTCTCGGGCCATCGGCTGCCAGTAAACAAAATGGCGCCGGTGGCCCTTTGCCCTTACCATGTGACAGGGGCTACCGTGCCATTGGTCGGCCCCTGTCACATGGAAGGAGCATAGTTTTTTTAGGATGGCGCCAGCCATCCATTGTTCCTACCATGTGACAGGGGCCAGTCAATGGCACCGATAGCCCTTGTCACATGGGGCCATCGGCGCCATTTTGATTAGTGGCAGCCGACGGCCCGAGAGAGGGAGATCGCTCCCGGGACCCCCGCTGGACCACCAGGTACTTTAGAAAAGTTTTGGGGGCGTTGGGAGGGTGGGGAATTCTAAATAATTTGATTTAAATGGTTGGGGTGGGTTTGGGAGTTGTTTTTCGGTGTGCCCTTTCTTCCCTCCCCCACATGAAAATTTTGTGGGGTTTTCCTTTCGCTTTCGGGGACCTCCCGATACCTGACAGATGAGAAAATATCGTACGATATTTTCATCCGTCAGAAAAAGAATTCACATCCCTTGTATTTATGTGTATATCTCTTGGCCTTCCCCAACATGTCTACGCCCAGCCCAGACCATGCTCATTCCCCGCCCCTTTTTGCAAACGTTTTCCTGGTGCACACAGCACGAGATATACATGTCCTCAGGAGGCTTTTAAATCCAGGTGATGCATGCCGGCTCGACTTGTGCACGTATCCCTCAGTTTTGGCATATGCAGGGCTTTTAAAATTAGCCTTATAGTAATTCATTGACAAAAGTGTACAGTAGGGTACTGTGTGCAATAACATACTGACTTTCGCCAGTGTGGCGGAAGATTGGTGGTGAAGGGTGACCCTATAAACTGATATAGTCAACACATTTCATCCATAATACATCAAGGATATGTTACCAGCCCGTGGATGGATAACAAATGGTATCTGTATGACCTAATTTGGGCCACTAGTTTACTGTGTTACAACACTTAATCTGCTTTTATTTGGAGTTACATCGAGGGCTTGATTTTCAAAACAACTTGGAGTAGATTTTCAAAGGGTTGAGCGCGTAAGATACGCACGCAACCCCTGAAAACCTACCCCTGCCTTCTCCTGCGCGCGCCAAGCCTATCTTGCATAGGCTTAGCATCTCGCGCAAGCCCCAGGACACGCGTAAGTCCCGGGGCCTGATAAATGGGCGTTCTGGGGGCGGGGCCATGGGTGGGCCGCCGGCCCGGGGGCGTTCCAGGGGTGGGACAGAGGCCTCCGGAACAACCACCTAGCCAGGGGATGGAGAGCCAGTGCGTGCAAGTTAAATCTTCAGTAAAGGTCAGGGGGGGGGTTAGATAGGGGAAGGGAGGGGAAGGTGTGGGGGGGGGGGAGAAGGAAAGTTCCCTCTGAGGCCACTCCGATGTTATAAAATCTGGCCCGAAATCAATTAGGGAATGGAGGCAGGCTGCTCGGCTCGGCGCGCGCCTGTTGCACAATTGTGCAACCCCCTGCGCGCGCCGACCCTGGATTTTATAACATGCGCGTGGCAGCGCGCGCATGTTATAAAATCTGGCGTAGATTTGTTCGTGCCGGGTTGCTCGAACAAATCTATGACCGCGCACATGTTATAAAATCTGGCCCAAAATCAATTAGCATCCAGTGTGTGTAAAAGTCGGTTTGAAAAGAGACATTCCAGGGGGTGGAGGTGAGGTAGGGAAACCATTTAAATGCATATTTTCAATTTCTGAAAGTGTGTGCCTAAATCTACATGCACATATTTACATCTGCTCCTGAGCCAGTGTAAACAAGTGTATGCGTATCAGCTCTGGTTCTGCGCAAACTCAGGAATTTTCAAAGCAGACTTATGCACATAAATCCATTTAAAATATTTTCCTAAAATCTGCATGTGCTTGCATACTTTAGTCCTACACAGGCTGTTGAAAATTACCTTCCCTTTGTTGTATATGGAGCATCTAATAGCTAAAGATTAGTTTCCATGAAACTGGCTGGATAATTATTTTGTTGGAGGGAGGAAAGTGGTTGACTAGGGGTGGGGTTTAATGTCTGGAACATGAGACATTGTTAGGACTCCAGCTGTCTGAGTAAGTCACTTTACTTTTCTATGTCTCTGGTTGCTCAGCTTTGATTGGATACTCTAATATCTGTTTATTCTGCCTTCTCTCACATAAAAAGTATACAACCCAATCAGGCTGATGCAGTATCATACACTGGCCGCAGCGCATGGCTCACGTGCGATTCAATGCACGTCAATAACCCCCGATGCAAAATGGGGATTAGTGTGTCCAATTACATGCTTAGGTAGTAGCACTCATCACATTTATATTTATTTAGATTTTTATACTCTGCTTTTTGGCACTTCACAGTGTACATCAAAGTGGATTACATTCAGGTACTATAGGTATTTTCCTATCCCCACCAGATTTATAATCTAATTTTGTACCTGAGGCAATGGAGGATAAAGTGACTTGCCCAAGTTTACAAGGAGCAGCAGCAAGATTTGAACGCTGGTTTCCCTGGATTGTTACCTGCTGCTCTAACCACTAGGATACTCTTCTACTCCAACATGTAAATGCATATTGATGAGGCTATTATCTATTCCCCCCAATGCAAAAAAATATGTGCACCCGACGCACACTTTTTTACTCACCAAAATTAATGCCTAATTTTGGAGGAGCCAATAACGTGTACAGAAAAGTAGAAAATACTGCTTTTCTGTACTTCCTCCGACTTAATATCGTGGTGATAGTAAGTCAGAGGAACTAAAAAATTCAAAATGTTGGCCCCCCCAAAAAAAAGGGTACAGGTGGTCAGGTTAGGAAAATGGACACTCGTTAATTGAGCAGCCATTTTCCTAACCCGCTGACAGTCACCCCTCCTGGGCGCCTGCTGCCGAGAAGCTGCTAGGGGCATGTATTTCCCTTAGTGCCTCCTTTTACTGCAGCAGCCCATTTGCATTTTGCATCGGGCGCCCTCGAGAGGTGGATCAGCGCACGTTAAGAGAGCGGGCGCTCAATTAATGTGTGCCAATATTGCATCAACCTGAATATGTTCACATATCTGCCTCAGGCAGACAGTAGAGTACCTTTTATCTGAACACCCTAAACAGGAAATTCCCATTATCCTGAAAAATCCACACCCCCTGCAACTCGAACCAGTCCTTTTTGCCCTGTTGCAGCCCAACCAGGATTCCCACAATGAGCAAAGCCAGCAGTCTGGTATTCTCAAAATTGCTCTTTCACCATCTCGCATTTCCATGCAGTTCAAAGTCTCAAGTAAGCTGTTTGAACCACTCTGTAAATGGTCAGGCAGTGAGAGGTTGTACTTCCATTATCTGGAAAAAAAAACCATTATCCAGAATGGCCACAGTCTCAAGCATGTCAAATAAATGGTACTTTACTATAGGCATATGTGTGATTGCAAAGCTCCTTGTAATTCTACTTGGTAAAAAAGCATTAAGTGAATAAAATTATTGGTGTTATGCATTTAGTATGTTAATTTATGAAGTTCTTTTTACTAAAGTGTTTTAATCATCACTAGATTGGAATCCAGTAAGGTTATGAGTGATTTTCCTTTTAAGGGAAATGTTCAAATTTCATTTTTCCCACCAACTTTCTCTTTCTCTCTCTCTGTAGGGTGAATTTGGCCTACAGGGTCTTCAAGGATTTCCGGGCATCCCAGGGTGTGATGGTTTCCCTGGATTAGATGGAAAGCCAGGACCACCAGGAATACCAGGAGAGCAGGTGAGAACCAAAGGAAATGTAAAGGTTAGTTTCATGAGATTAGTGCAAATAACTGAAGACAATAATATATTTGTATTAAATATAAATATATAGTGTATTAACAGTTTTTCTATAATGGACTCAACCATGGGAATCTGAGGAAGCTCAACTTCTCAATACCAATAAATATATATAGATCCCTGTACTCTAACTTGCTGTTCCCTTATGAAATTTATTTCTAAGGTCCATGAACAACCATGCTACTTCTTCTTTTACTTACATAAATATATTTTGGCCATTTAAAATCACATTTGGTTGAATCTTCCTCTGTCACTATCTGATAATTTTTAATATAGAAAGTGTAAAAACAACCTGTGGTACATGGGCAGGTTCCGGGTAAAGATCGGCCTGGGAATTTTCTGCCCAGGCTAGCCCAGGAGATACCCTGTGGTCTGCCGAGCGTGGCTCTGTCTCGACCATGCTCGGCAGACCACATGACCAGAGCGAACGGCCCACCAGGGGATAAACATCCTGCATGAAACTAAATGCACAATTGAATCTTTATGGGTAGAAATCCCTTGTGTTAGAGAAGACTATAGTGATAGGAGTATACTACCGTCCACCTGGTCAAGATGGTGAGACTGATAGTGAAATGCTAAGAGAAATTAGGGAAGCTAACCAAATTGGTAGTGCGGTAATAATGGGAGACTTCAATTACCTCAATATTGACGGGGTAAATGTATCATCGGTACATGCTAGAGATACAAAGTTCCTGGATGGAATAAATGACATTTTTATGGAGCAATTGGTTCAGGAACCGACTAGAGAGGGAGCAATTTTAGATCTAATTCTCAGTGGAGCACAGGATTTAGTGAGAGAGGTAACGGTGGTGGGGCTGCCTGGCAATAGTGATCATAATATGATCAAATTTGAAAATGACTGGAAGGGGGACAGTAAGCAAATCCAAGGCTCTCGTACTAAACTTTCAAAAGGGAAACTTTGATAAAATGAAAAAAATTGTTAAACAACTGAAAGGAGCAGCTACAAAGGTAAAAAGTATGCAAGAGGAGTGGTCATTGTTAAAAAACGATTACCGGCATGGTTAAAAGGGGAGGTGAAAGAAGCTATTTTAGCCAAAAGATCTTCATTCAAAAATTGGAAGAAGGATCCAATAGAAGAAAATAGGATAATGCATAAGCGTTGGCAAGTTAAATGTAAGACATTGATAAGACAGGCTAAGAGAGAATTTGAAAAGAAGTTGGCCGAGGATGAAAAAACTCACAGTAAAAACTTTTTAAAATATATCCGAAGCAGGAAGCCTGTGAGGGAGTCAATTGGACTGTTAGATGATTGAGGGGGTTAAAGGGGCACTTAGAGAATATAAGGCCATCGTGGAAAGATTAAATGATTTCTTTGCTTCGGTGTTTACTAAAGAGTATGTTGGGGAGATACCCGTTCCAGAGAAGGTTTTCATGGGTAATGATTCAGATGGACTGAACCAAATCACGGTGAACCTAGAAGATGTGGTAGACCTGATTGATAAACTGAAGAGTAGTAAACCACCTGGACCGGATGGTATACACCCCAGAGTTCTGAAGGAACTAAAAAATGAAATTTCAGACCTATTAGTAAAAATTTGTAACCTATTATTAAAATCATCCATTGTACCTGAAGACTGGAGGATAGCTAATGTAATCCCAATATTTAAAAAGGGCTCCAGGGGCGATCCTGGAAACTACAGACCGGTTATCCTGACTTCAGTGCCAGGAAAAATAGTAGAAAGTGTTCTAAGCACCAAAATCACAGGACATATAGAAAGACATGGTTTAATGGAACAAAGTCAGCATGGCTTTACCCAAGGCAAGTCTTGTGTCACAAATCTGCTTTGCTTTTTTGAAGGAGTTAATAAACATGTGGATAAAGGTGAACCGGTAGATGTAGTGTACTTGGATTTTCAGAAGGCATTTGATAAAGTTCCTCATGAGAGGCTTCTAGGAAGAGTAAAAAGTCATGGTATAGGGGGAGATGTCCTTTCGTGGATTACAAACTGGCTAAAAGACAGGAAACAGAGAGTAGGATTAAATGGACAATTTTCTCAATGGAAGGGAGTGAGCAGTGGAATGCCTCAGTGATCTGTATTGGGACCCTTACTTCTCAATATATTTATAAATGATCTGGAAAGAAATACAACAAGTGAGGTAATCAAATTTGCAGATGATAAAAAATTGTTCAGAGTAGTTAAATCTCAAGCAGATTGTGATAAATTGCAGGAAGACCTTGTGAGACTAGAAAATTGGGCATCGAAATGACAGATGAAATTTAATGTGGATAAATGCAAGGTGATGTATATAGGGGAAAATAACCCATGCTATAGTTATACAATGTTAGGTTCCATATTAGGTGCTACCACCCAAGAAAGAGATCTAGGCGTCATAGTGGATAACACATTGAAATTGTTGGTTCAGTGTGCTGCGGCAGGCAAAAAAGCAAACAGAATGTTGGGAATTATTAGAAAGGGAATGATGAATAAAACGGAAAATGTCATAATGCCTCTGTATCGCTCCATGGTGAGACCGCACCTTGAATACTGTGTACAATTCTGGTCACCGCATCTCAAAAAAGATATAATTGTAATGGAGAAGGTACAGAGAAGGGCGACCAAAATGATAAGGGGAATGGAACAGCTCCCCTATGAGGAAAGACTAAAGAGGTTAGGACTTTTCAGCTTGGAGAAAAGATAGCTGAGGGGGGATATGATAGAGGTGTTTAAAATCATGAGAGGTCTAGAACGGGTAGATGTGAATTGGTTATTTACCCCTAGTGCCCCCTAGTCTTTCGGATAATAGAAAGACTATGGGGCACTCCATGAAGTTAGCATGTGGCACATTTAAAACTAATCGGAGAAAGTTCTTCTTCACTCAATGCACAATTAAACTCTGGAATTTGTTGCCAGAGGATGTGGTTAGTGCAGTTAGTATAGCTGTGTTTAAAAAAGGATTGGATAAGTTCTTGGAGGAGAAGTCCATTACCTGCTATTAATTAAGTTGACTTAGAAAATAGCCACTGCTATTACTGGCAACAGAAGCAAGGAATAGACTTAGTTTTTGGGTACTTGCCAGGTTCTTATGGCCTGGATTGGCCACTGTTGGAAACAGGATGCTGGGCTTGATGGACCCTTGGTCTGACCCAGTATGGCATGTTCTTATGTTCTTAACTAATCCGCCCCTGCTGTGGTATAAGGAACATAAGATATGCCTTACTGGGTCAGACCAAGGGTCCATCAAGCCCAATATCCTGTGTCCAATAGTGGCCAACCAAGTCACAAGTACCTGACAAGTACGCAAACATTAAATTAATAGATTCCAAGCTACTAATCCTTATTGATTATTAGCAGTTTATGGACTTTTTGTTACGAATGGGCTTAGGTCAGGAGTCGTGAACACCTCTAACAGGGGTGTCTCAGGGTGGAGAGAGGCAGGGCTGCAGAAGAGTCTAGATGCTGGCTGGTGCAGGCAGGAATGGGTGAACCCTATGGGCAAGTGGGAAGGTGGAATAGGCAGATGAAGTCTAACACTGGCTGGAGATATCTGATACCAGATGCATGTAGGTAAGGGTGAATACTGGAACTGCTTGGAGGTATATGTGAAAGTGAATGCAGGTAAAGGTGTACAGAAAACTGGAACTGGGTGCTGGTAAGGATGAATTCAGGAAGCGTGCAGGTAAGAGTGATAATGGCTGGAGGTATAAGTGACTGAACTGGAGAAACAAGACTGACAAAGAACTGAACAGACAAACCAGGACAGCACTAACAGTG
Source organism: Rhinatrema bivittatum (assembly GCF_901001135.1). NCBI lineage: Eukaryota > Metazoa > Chordata > Amphibia > Gymnophiona > Rhinatrematidae > Rhinatrema > Rhinatrema bivittatum. Next base: position 130,803,789 of record NC_042622.1, on the reverse strand, counting down.
AACATGAAACACATAAGCCCGAAGGCAGCAGAACAAGGCAAAGGCCCGAAGGCCACACACACACACAGTAATGCGAGGCTGAAGGCCCGTAGGCCACACACACACAGTAAGGGAAGGCAGAAGGCCCGAAGGCCACACATACTCAGTAATGCAAGGCAGAAGGCCCTAAGGCTACACACAGCAGGCTGAAGGCCCGTAGGCCACACACACACAGTAGACAGCCCGTAGGCCACGACAGCAGGCAGAAGGCCCGTAGGCCAAACACAGCGGGCAGAAGGCCCATAGGCCACACACAGAAGGCGGAAGAGGCTAGAGCAGGGAGCCCAGACGAGCTCGATGCCAAAGCACCAAGGGAACTGCTAGGCAGAGTTATAAAGGGAAGTCTGGGATATGGAGTAGACAGAGAGGGAGGACTGGGCCAGCCAGGAGAGCATGCTCGTGGGGGACCTCTGGTGGTGAGACGGCTGCATAGCAGCCATGGTCGTAACACTTTTGCTCAAGGAACTTATCCAAACCTTTTTTAAACCCAGCTACACTAATGTCCGGAACCACATCCTCTGGCAATGAATTCCAGAGCTTAATTATGCATTCCCTGTACGTACCTGGATCAGTCCAGACCCTATGTTATGTCACCAATCCAGCAGAGGGAGGCAGAGAAAACATTCTAATGACTCTGACGTATATCCTGGAGCACCACCTGCAGCCAATCAGTATTTCTCTGTCTCCCAGCAGAGGTGAACGTTCCTAACCCCTGAAGTCTGTGGTAGTTTGTTATTTTTTAGTCAGGTAGTTTAGGAGTTAATTTTTTGCAGACTTTATTTTTCTTTTGAAGAGAGCCTGTTCTTTTCATTTAAGTTATTTAAAAAAAAAAAGGGTTTTATTTTTCTTCACAGCCATTTCACTGCCTCCCGGGAGGTTGCCAAGTCCTGGGAGGACTATCCCTTCTGGTTTTTGAGGCTGCCGGAGTTGGGGAGATTTTGAACCCAGCAACCACTCCTGGCAGGGGTGATACCGGGGGGCCCGGCTCACTCACCCTACTTGGAGCAGCTCCTGGAGGCCGTGGCGTTTCGGTCAGGTAAAAAATAAAAATAATCCTTCACAGCTGAATCGTTGTTTACTTACCTTTTGGTGTTCGGTGGGCCCGTGCCTTTGTTTTTCGCCGCGGTTTCTTTTAGTTTTTTAGTTTATTTCATACTTTTTATTTCGCACCGTTTTTTCTTGATAATGCCGCGAGGCGTGGCCTGCCGCACTTGTGGACATGCACACGCACGCATCTCTCCAGGGAGAGTCTCTGTTCATCGTGTCTCCCCGGGGGGGGGGGGGGGGGGGTAGGCTCATCAAGTTTGCTGATAACAAAAGGGACTCGGCCACTTCGCGCGGCCCCAAAACCTCGGCCCAGCTGCTCTCCTGCCCCGGACTCATTTCGCTGCAGTGCTGGAACTGAGGCACTCCTGTCTACTCTGAGAGTGGCGACACAACAAGCTATTCAGGGTGCTTCTGACCCGCCTCCGCTGTCGCTGCAGCCAGCAGTCCCTGGGGGGGACAAGCCGCGCGAAACAGGGCCATATTTCTCGGCTGAAAGCCTGGAGGAGATTTCAGATTCTTCTTCCTCTTCTACTGCCTTTTCAGGGGATTTTCTTTGTTTTCTTTGCAAAGCTTACAAATCTAAGAAATTTCATAAGAGACATAAGAGTCTCTCATCTGAACAGAGGTTAAATCCACATTCCTCTAAAAGGGCTAGTTCCACGGATTTGGCAGTAGGGTCAGCTCCGAAGCGTCCCCTTCGTCTGGGTCCGGATCATACAATTTTTTCTTCTTCAAATGATTCTGAGCATGGCTCTTTACCTATCCCGGAAAAGTCCTTGCTGGAGGGGGATTTAAATGAAGACCCTGCTTGGAGTATTAGTTCAGACCCTCATGTTGCGGATGGGGATGACCCCAAAGTAGTCCGCCTGTTTAGAAGAGAGGAACTTAGTCCCTTAATTCCAGCAATTTTACTGGAATTGGGTCTCGAGGCTCCAGTGAAAGATTCTCGGATGGGTGGCGTTGACCCAGTGTTGCTTGGCCTTAAAGGTCCCACGACATCATTTCCTTTTCATCTTTCTCTCACTGACCTTATATACCGGGAGTGGGATATTCCTGAGTTGGGGGCTTAAGGTAGCACGAGCCATGGAAAAATTGTATCCATTACCTGAGGAAGCTTTGGAAATTTGAAAATTTCCTAAGGTGGTTGCCGCTGTTTCAGCCATCACTAAGAAAACAACTATTCCAGTAACTGGGGCTATGGCTCTTAAAGATCTCCAAGATCGTAAGCTGGAGGTTCAGCTTAAGCGAATTTTTGAGGTTTCTGCTCTTGGTGTGTGGGCGGCCATGTGTAGTAGCTTGGCTTTGCGAGCTGGACTAAGATGGGTCCAGGCTTTACAAAACAATTCTTCCCTCTCTGAAGAGGAAGTTGCTCAGGCTGGTAGACTGGAAGCTACAGTTGCTTATAGTGCAGATGCTTTATATGATCTCATTAGGATCTCTGCTCGCTCTATCGTTGCTTCTGTATCGGCTCACAGACTTCTCTGGTTGAGGAATTGGTCCGCAGACGCATCCTCCAAAGCTCAATTAGGGGCTTTACCCTTTAAGGGAAAATTATTATTTGGTAAGGAATTGGAAGATTTAATTTTGTCCCTAGGGGAAAATAAGATTCACAAATTGCCAGAGGACCGTCCTAGACCTAGAAGCTCTTTTTCATCTCGCTCTCGTTTTCGGTCTAACAGAAGATTTCGTTCTTCTCATCCGTTGGCTCCTCCAGCTAAACAGTCTTCAGGTAGACAACAGAATTGGTCTCAGTCCTTTTGTGGCCGCCGCTTTGGTAGACCTGGAACTTCCCAAGTCTCAGGAGGCACAAAGTCTGTCCAATGAGATAAGGCCGGTCTTTTCACTTGTTCCCGTCATAGGGGGCAGACTGTCTCTGTTTTACGGAGAATGGGCCATATGTACGTCGGATCAATGGGCTCTATCCAAGACTTACTACAGCATTTAAGCAACCTAGGAGCTATAGTTCCAGTTCTAACGTCGGAAAGGTCGTTATTCAATTTTTCTTCGTCGTTCCCAAAAAGGAAGGAACCTTTCTTCCCATTCTCGATCTCAAAAGGGTCAACCATTGTCTAAGGATTCCATAGTTCCGGATGGAGACTCTTCAGTCTGTCATAGCTTCGGTTCACAGAGGAGAATTTCTAGCATCTCTCGACCTCACCGAAGCTTATCTTCATATCGGCATTCGATCCGATCATCAGAAGTTTCTCAGGTTTTGCATTCTAGGGCAACATATTCAATTCAGGGCTCTCCCATTCAGATTAGCCACAGCTCCCAGAACATTTACCAAGATAATGGTTGTCGTGGCCCGCTCAACTCAGGAAGGAGGGCCTGTTGGTACATCCGTACCTGGACGACTGGTTGATTCGAGCGAAGTCAGAATCTCTTTGTTATTATACAATCAACAGGGTAATCAGCTTTTTGAAGTCTCTAGGCTGGGTGATCAACGAAGACAAGAGTCACCTATTACCTTCCCAATCTCTGGAGTTTTTGGGTGCACGGTTCGACACTCTCTTCAAGGGATAGTGTTCCTTCCGGAGCATCACCTTCTCAAGTTCAATCACAAATTTGAGACTTACAGTCTATTCCTATTCCTTGTGTGCGGGATTACTTGATAGTTTTAGGTTCAATGACCTCTACTCTGGAGTTGGTTCCCTGGGCCTTTGCGCACATGAGACCACTTCAGTCTGCATTGCTTTCACGCTGGAATCCGGTTTCGGAACTATACTACCTTCCCCTTCCTCTTACAGAGACGGCTCGTTCCAGCCTAGATTGGTGGTTACAGACAGCGAATCTGCAACAACGTGTACCGCTAGAGATTCCAGAATGGACTGTGGTCACTACCGACGCCAGTCTTTCAGGCTGGGGAGCGGTATGTCAGAATACATCTGTTCAGGGTCAGTGGTCCGAAGAGGAAGCGCAGTAGTTGATCAATCTTTTAGAGACCAGAACAGTTCATTTAGCCTTAATCGCTCTTCAACCTCTCCTTTGCGGGAAGTCAGTACGGGTTCTTTCTGACAATGCAACCACGGTAGCATACATCAACCGTCAGTGAGGAACCCGAAGCTTCCTGGTAGCTCAGGAAGCACAACAGCTGCTCAGCATCTGCAACATCTGCTCAGCATCGCAGCCTCACACATTGCCGGGGTGGACAACATTCAAGCCGACTTTCTCAGTCGGCATCATCTCGACCCAGGCGAGTGGGAACTGTGCGAGGAAGCCTATTAAATGATATGGAACACATGGTCCACTCCGGCAATGGATCTCATGGCCACATTTCAGGATGCCAAAGCCCCTCGGTTCTTCAGCCGCAGGAGGGAAAGAGGAGCGGAAGGAGTAGATGCTCTGGTACTTCCTTGGCCAAGGGATGTTCTTCTCTACGTGTTCCCTCCCTGGCCTCTGATCGGCAAGGTTCAGCGTTGGATAGAAGTTCAACAAGTCGACATTGTTTTAGTGGCTCCGGAGTGGCAACGCCGACCGTGGTTCGCGGACCTGGTCAGACTAGCACTGGACGGTCCCCTTCGATTTTGAGATTTTCCGTGCCTTCTGTCTCAGGGTCCAGTTTGTTTGGAAGAGGTTGAACGCTTCTCTCTAGCGGCATGGCTTTTGAGAGGCGTCGGTTAAAGAATAAAGGTTATTCAGATGCTGTAGTGACTACTTTATTGCGTTCTAAAAAACCTTCTACATCTTTGGCTTATGCAAGGGTGTGGAAGGTTTTTGAATCTTGGTGTAATGAGCATCAAGTAGATCCAGTTCACTCTTCTGTATCCAATATTTTATCTTTTTTACAAGATGGATTAGCCAAGGGTTTGTCCTGTAGTTCCTTATGGGTACAAGTGGCAGCACTTGGATGTTTTCGTGGTAAGGTTCAGGGATTATCCTTGGCTGTGCATCCAGATGTAGCGCGTTTTCTCAAAAGTGCGCAACATCTACGTCCTCCATTTCGGAATCCTTGTCCTGCTTGGAGTTTGAATTTGGTTCTTAGGGCTCTGTGTTCGGCTCCCTTTGAACCCCTTAATCATGCGACTTTGAAGGATCTCACATTGAAGGTGGTGTTTCTTGTGGCCATTTCTTCAGCTCGTAGAATTTCAGAGTTGCAGGCCTGGTCTTGCAGAGAGCCTTTTCTTAGAATTTCTGATACAGGAATTTCATTACGGACTGTACCATCTTTTTTTACCTAAGGTAGTATCTTCTTTCCATTTAAATCAGTCCATAGAGTTTCTGGCTTTTCCGTGTTTAGATCGTTTGGATCCTTCCTCTGGGGATCTTAAAAAAATTAGATGTACAACGAGCTCTGTTGCGTTATCTTGAAGATACAATTTTTGATTGTCTGATCATTTGTTTGTTTTGTGGAGTGGCCCTCGCAAAGGTCATAAGGTTTCGAAGGCTATGATTGCTCGTTGGTTAAAAGAGACAATTCGTTCAGCTTATCTTCTAGCTCGTCGTGACCTTCCTGAAGGGTTGAGAGCTCATTCTACTAGGTCACAGGCTACCTCTTGGGCAGAATGACAGTTAGTTTCTCCTCAGGAGATTTGTAAAGCAGCGACTTGGAAGTTGTTGCATACTTTTGCTCGTCATTACCACTTGGATGTTCACGCTCCAAGTTCGGCAGCCTTCGGAGAGAGTGTTCTCCCAGCAGGACTCTCTGGGTCCCACCCTAATTGAATCAGCTCTCGTACATCCCAGGGTCTGGACTGATCCAGGTACGTACAGAGAAAGGAAAATTGGTTCTTACCTGCTAATTTTCATTCCTGTAGTACCATGGATCAGTCCAGACGCCCACCCTTTATGTCTGTGTATTATATTTATCTTTTCGGAGAGTCCGCTCGTTCACTGTTTGGGTGATTAAACCGCCTTTTCATACTGTCTATTTTTCTTCATATTTTCTTGTTTATTCCCAAGATTTTTTGGGGGGGGATTCTGCTTCCATTTAGGATTTGTGAGTTGGAAATTCGTTCTCCCGTTTAGATAGCTAGTTAATATGTTAGTAGTTAAATTTCTGCTTTGATACTGGTCAATACTGATTGACTGCAGGTGGTGCTCCAGGGTATACGTCAGAGTCATTAGAATGTTTTCTCTGGCTCCCTCTGCTGGATTGGTGACATAACCCAGGGTCTGGACTGATCCATGGTACTACAGGAACGAAAATTAGCAGGTAAGAACCAATTTTCCTTTGAGTGAAAAAGAATTTTCTCTGATTTGTTTTAAATGAGTTACTTGCTAACTTCATGGAGTGCCCCTAGTTCTTGTATTATCTGAAAGAGTAAATAACATTTAGTTGTTCAAGTTCTTTCATGATTTTGTAGACCTCTATCATATTGCCCCTCAGCTATCTCTTCTCCAAGCTGAACAACCCTAACCTTGAGATTACAGGCAGATAAGAAAAAAGTTTACAGCAGAACTAAAAACATGGTTATTTAAACAAGCTTACGCAGAAAACGTGCAATAGAAGCTCTCCAGCCTGCTTTTACTTTTTCTTTTAATCTTTTAATATGTACAAGATTTGATGGTCATGGGATAGGTGGCAATGTCCTTTCGTGGATTGCAAACTGGCTAAAAGACAGGAAACAGAGAGTAGGATTAAATGGGCAATTTTCTCAGTGGAAGGGAGTGGACAGTGGAGTGCCTCAGGGATCTGTATTGGGACCCTTACTGTTCAATATATTTATAAATGATCTGGAAAGAAATACGACGAGTGAGATAATCAAATTTGCAGATGACACAAAATTGTTCAGAGTAGTTAAATCACAAAGCAGATTGTGATAAATTGCAGGAAGACCTTGTGAGACTGGAAAATTGGCATCCAAATGGCAGATGAAATTTAATGTGGATAAGTGCAAGGTGATGCATATAGGGAAAAATAACCCATGCTATAATTACACGATGTTGGGTTCCATATTAGGTGCTACAACCCAAGAAAGAGATCTAGGTGTCATAGTGGATAACACATTGAAATCGTCGGTTCAGTGTGCTGCGGCAGTCAAAAAAGCAAACAGAATGTTGGGAATTATTAGAAAAGGAATGATGAATAAAACGGAAAATGTCATAATGCCTCTGTATCGCTCCATGGTGAGACCGCACCTTGAATACTGTGTACAATTCTGGTCGCCACATCTCAAAAAAGATATAATTGCGATGGAGAAGGTACAGAGAAGGGCTACCAAAATGATAAGGGGAATGGAACAACTCCCCTATGAGGAAAGACTAAAGAGGTTAGGACTTTTCAGCTTGGAGAAGAGACGACTGAGGGGGGATATGATAGAGGTGTTTAAAATCATGAGAGGTCTAGAACGGGTAGATGTGAATCGGTTATTTACTCTTTCGGATAGTAGAAAGACTAGGGGACACTCCATGAAGTTAGCATGGGGCACATTTAAAACTAATCGGAGAAAGTTCTTTTTTACTCAACGCACAATTAAACTCTGGAATTTGTTGCCAGAGAATGTGGTTCGTGCAGTTAGTATAGCTGTGTTTAAAAAAAGGATTGGATAAGTTCTTGGAGGAGAAGTCCATTACCTGCTATTAAGTTCACTTAGAGAATAGCCACTGCCATTAGCAATGGTTTCATGGAATAGACTTAGTTTTTGGGTACTTGCCAGGTTCTTATGGCCTGGATTGGCCACTGTTGGAAACAGGATGCTGGGCTTGATGGACCCTTGGTCTGACCCAGTATGGCATTTTCTTATGTTCTTATGTTGATTTATTTATATTGGTTTAGGAATTTTATTGTGTTTATTTTTTTAAATATTTTATTATTTTGATGTAATTTTAACAGCTAATGTTGCGTTCAAGTGGAGTTGTGGACCCTTGGGCCGGCCAGGAGGTTGGTAAGAGTATGGCCGCTAGGCAGAGGGGGTGAAGGATGGTAGAGAACATCACCCGCGTGGTGCGGTGCCCCCCAGGAGGCGCCCGTAGGGACCGACCACGGGTTTTGGCGAGAGACGTAGCAGGTAGCTGCCAGGCAGTGGAACAAGGACTAGGAAACCAAGGACTGGAGCCCCAAGTCTGAAAGAGTCCGTGGGCAGGAGCAGGGGCTGCAAGGAGGGCTGGACCTAGGCTGGCTGGAGTACTAAAGTCCAGAGCACAGGGGCCCCGCCGGACCACTCCCGAGGGTAGACGGGAGGTCAGGAGCACACAGGAGCGGGCCTCGGGAATCAGCATCAAGACTGGCGTCCAAGGTCGAGAGGCCGGGGACAAGGCCGGAGATCAGCAGCGGAACAGAAGTCCCGGGTCAGAAGGCAAGCCGTGGTCGAGGCAGGCAGCAAGCGGGAATGTCAGGAACAAGCCAGGGTCAAGACCAAGAATCAGCAGCAGAGGTGTAGTCCGGAGTCAGTAGGCAGACCGGGGTCGAGGCAGGCAGCAAGCGGGAGTCGTCAGGAACACGCAGAAGTCAAACCAAAGATCAGCAGCGAGACGAAGGATAAACAGCAACTCAAGGCACAGGGAACTGTGTGAACCTCGTTGCAAGGCAAAGTGAGAAAGTCCGGAGTCTGCTTTTATACTTTAGCCGCAGCGTGACATCACCTCGGGGGTGGAGCAGCACTTTCGGGTGCCGGGGCTGAAGTACCCAGCCCTCGCGCACGCGGCCGTCGAGGTGGGCGGAGTCCAGAGAGGTTTTGGCGGCGTTTTCGTGAGGCAGGGCTGGAGCCATGCGGTTGGGCCCGGGCGGAGACCGGCGTCCGTCCCCGTGGCGCGGAGGAAGGCAGGAGAGCCCCAGTTCGAGTGGAGCACTGCCAGGTCCCAGCGAGGAATCCTCCGAGGGGAGTCCGGGTGTCACGCGGTCAGGCAGGCCAGGAGCAGGGGATCCTCCTCAGCGGTCCGTGGGAAGGTAAGAGGCCCCGAGCCCGACAGGGAAGGAAGCGGTGGGGACCGCAACAGCTAATGTATTTCTGTGCTTCATCTTTTATTATTGTTAGCTGTTATCTTTTTATACATTTCTGTATTTCTTATGTTTAATTATAAACTGTACACCATTGTGAAGGCTACAGCTGATATGATGGTTTAGAAAATCAATAAACTATAACTTTTTTAGCCTTTCCTGATAGGAAAGCTGTTCCATCCCTTTTATCATATTGGTTGCCCATCTCTGTACCTTCTACAGTGCAACTATATCTTTCTTGAGATGCGGTGACCAGAACTACACACAGTATTAAAGGTGTGGGCTCGCCATGGAATGATACAGAAGCATTATGACATCCACCATTTTATTTGCCATTCCCTTCCTAATAATTCCTAACGTTCTGTTTGTTTTTTTGATCACCACAGCACATTGAGCCGACGATTTCAAAGTATTATCCACTATGATGCCAAGATCTCTTTCCTGGGTGGTAACTCCTAAAGTGGAACCTAACATCATGTAACCACAGCAAGGGTTATTTTCCCTATATGCATCAACTTGCACTTGTCCACATTAAATTTCATCTGCCATTTGGACACCCAATCTTCTAGTCTTCCTGCAATTTATCACAATCCACTTGAGATTTAACTACTCTTTATAATATTGTGTCATGACACAAATGTAAGCACCACACTCATTTGCCCCTTTCCAGATCATTTATAAATATATTAAAAAGCACCGGTCCTAGTACAAATTCCTGAAGCACTCCACTCTTTACCTTTTTCCACTGTGAAAACAGACCATTTAATCCTACTCTGTTTCCTGTCTTTTAACCAGTTTGCACCCGTGACTTCTGAGTTTTCTTAGAAGCCTCTCATTAGGGACTTTGTCAACCGCCTTCTGAAAGTCCAAACACACCATACCTACCGGTTCACCTTTGTCCACATGTTTATTCATCCCTTCATAAAAATGTAGGAGATTTGTGAGGCAAGACTTCCCTTGGGTAAATCTATGCTGGCAGTGTCCCATTAAACCATGTCTATCTAAATGTTCTGTGATTTTATTCTTTTTAACATTTTCTATGATTTTTTCCAGCATTGAAGTTAGGCTAACCAGTCTATAGTTTCCCAGATCTACCCTGGTGCCCTTTTGTGAATCGTTTTTGAACGATTAAAATTATCATCAGATAATTTTTAAATCGTCCTAAATCGTCAGCGTGCACTATACAATACAAATGCCCCCAATTTATCGTCATAAATCATCCTAAATCGTTAAATAGGGCACGGGAATTATTTGGGGGAGGGCGGGAAAACTGGCACACCAAAACAACCCCTAAACCCACCCCGACCCTTTAAAACCAATTCCTTACCCTCCCCCACCCTCCCGAACCCCCCCCAAAATGTTAAATTATCTGGTGGTCCAATGGGGGTGGTCCCGGCGCGATCTCCCGCTCTTGGGCCATCGGCGCCATTTTGGCTGCCACTAATTAAAATGGCGCCGATGGCCCGATAAAAAAAAAAAAAAAACCCCACCCGACCCTTTAAATCGACCCTCCTTAGCCTCCCCCACCCTCCCGACCCCCCAAAAACCTTTTAACATTACCTGGTGGTCCAGGGGGGCCTCGGGGAACGATTTCCCGTTCCCAGGCATCAGCTGCCCCAATAGGGGCTGATGAGTAAAGATGGCCGGCGCCATCTTTAAAGATGGCGCCGGCCATCCAGTGCTCCTACCATGTGACAGGGGCTGTCCAATGGCACGGATACCCTGTCACATGGTAAGGGCAAAGGGGCATCGGCGCCATTTTTTTTTAGCGCAGCTGATGCCTGGGAACGGGAAATCGTCCCCCGAGGCCCCCCTGGACCACCAGGTAATGTTAAAAGGTTTTGGGGGGGGGTCGGGATAGTCGATTTAAAGGGTCGGGTGAGGTTTTTTTTAGCGGCGCGGGCCTCCCTAAAAAAAAAATTAGCGATGTGAATTGGAATCGGAAACGATTCCAATTCACATATCTTAACGATCAGATTCCCCCCCCCCAGCCGAACCTGATCGTTAAGACAATCTGGCACACGATTCACATCTCTACTGGCCACCCTACTGTCTTCAGGTACAATGGACAATTTTAATGATAGGTTACAAATTTGTACTAATAGGTCTGAAATTTCATTTTTGAATTCTTTCAGAACCCTGGAGTGTATACCATCTAGTCCAGGTGATTTACTACTCTTCAGTTTGTCAATCTAGCCTACTACATCTTCCAGGTTCACCATAATTTGGTTCAGATCATCTGAATCATCACCCTTTAAAACCATCTCCAGAATGGGTATCTCCCAAACATCCTCCTCAATAAACACAGAAGCAAAGAATTAATTTAGTCTTTCTGCAACGGCCTTATCTTCCCTAAGTACCCCTTTAACCCCTCGATCAGTCCTGCTTCGGATATATTTTAAAAAGTTTGTATTATGAGGTTTTGCCTCTATGGCCAACTTCTTTTCAAATTCTGTCTTTGCCTGTCTTATCAATGACTTATATTTAACTTGACAATGCTTAAGCTTTATCCTATTTAGCCTCTGATGGATCCTTCTTCCAATTTTTGAATGAAGATCTTTTGGCTAAAATAGCCTCTTTCACCTCACTTTTTAACCATGTCAGCAATCGTTTGGCCTTCCTTCCACATTTCTTAATGCATGGAATTCATCTGGATTGCACTTCTAAGATGGTATTTTTAAACAATGTCTACGCCTATTGCACATTCTTTACCTTTGTAGCTGCAACTTTCAGATTGTTTTTTTTAACTATTTTCCTCATTTTGTCAAAGTTTCCCTTTTGAAAGTTTAATGCTAGAGCCATGGATTTACTTACTGTCCCCCTTCCTGTCATTAATTCAAATTTGATCATGTTATGATCACTATTGTGAAGTGGCCCCACCACTGTTACCTCTCTCACCAGATCCTGGTCTCCACTGAAAATTAGATCTAAAATTGATCCCTCTCTTGTTGGTTCCTGAACCAATTGCTCCATAAAACTGTCATTTGTTCTTTCTAGGAACTTTATCTCTCTAGCATGTCCTAATGTTACATTTACCCAGTCAAAATTGGGGTAATTGAAATCTCCCATTATTAATACACTCCAATTTGTTTAGCTTCCCTAATTTCTTTTAGCATTTCACTGTCCATCTCATCTTTTTGGCCAGGTGGATGGTAGTATACTCCTATCCTGATACTCTTCCCCAACACACAAGGGATTTCTACCCATAAAGATTCGATTGTGCATTAACGACTAGATTTTAAAAGCCCTATGTGCGCAAATTATGGCCTTTATGCGCGTGGCTGGGCCTTGTGCGAGCTGAGCGAATGTTTAAAGAGGCCTGGCCTCTTACGTAAAGGCCTGTATGCAAATAAGTGCCCGGCCTCTTCGAAGAGGTGGACCGGGGGCATGATCTGGGTGGGGCGGGGGGGGGCCGGGACAGTGCCATTGTTGGCTGTCCCAAAGACTCATGTGCTGGCAGCTGAAGTAATTTTCAAAACAAAGAAAGAAACAAAAAAAGGTAGGGTTTAGGGGGTGGGGAGCAGATGGGAAGAAGGAGGGAGTTTAGATGTGGGGGGTAGGGAAGTTTCCTCCCGGTCCACTCCTTAATTGGAGTGGACTGGGAGGGAACTGGGGCGGCCCAAATGCATTGCAATTACAGAGACATAATTAAGTGAATCCCATGAATGGGATATGGCCATACCACGCTAAAACCTGTTGAGGAAGAATAGGGATGTCAGAAAAGGGGGAGGAGTTGTTCTCTGTCAAAAACAATATCAAAGCAACTGAAATGCAGGAGGCATGGAGAAAGGAAGAAGCACTGTAGGCAGTCTTTAAAAAAGACAATGGCACTTCCATTTACAATGCTGTGGTCAAAGGCCACCGACTCAGAAGAACTGGACAGAGATCTGGCTGAAGACATCCAAGAGGTTCTGCTCATCAGATATTTTAATCTATCAACTGAATACGGATTGAAGTATTCCTACTACAGAATATGGTAAACGTCTAGAGTATGTGTGATGCCCTTCAAGGGGCTCTGCTCAGACAAATGGTGATAGAACTCAAGAAGGGAGGAGTGATGCTGGTCCTGGCACTCACAAATGAAGACAGCATATCTAATATTTAGTGATCATCAGACAGTAAGATTGGGTATAGAGACCAAGAAGGAAAGAAGTCACATGAAAAACAAAGTCCTGGATTTCAAATATACAGATGTTGATAATATGGTTAGATACCTTGAGGAGGAGCTAGAAGGCTGGGAGAAACTACAGTGGACCAAATTAAAAGGAGCTATAATAAAAGCAACAAATCTTTACGTAAGAAAACTAAATAAATGTATGAGTTAAATGAAACAGTTATGGTTCACCAAAGAGGTGGCTGAAAAACTAAAGGAACTGAAAAAGAGAAAACTAACTGATGAAGCTGAAAGAGACAAAGAAAGAAATCAGGAGAGCAAAAGCTCAAGTTGAAGAAAGGATAACCAAAGAGACAAAGTGAGGTCTTTAAGATCATGAGAGGTCTTGAACAAGTAGATGTGAATCAGTTATTTACACTTTCGGATAATAGAAGGACTAGGGGGCATTCCATGAAGTTAGCAAGTAGCACATTTAAGACTAATCAGAGAAAATTCTTTTTCACTCAATGCACAATTAAGCTCTGGAATTTGTTGCCAGAGGATGTGGTTAGTGCAGTTAGTATAGCTGGGTTCAAAAAAGGTTTGGATAAGTTATTGGAGGAGAAGTCCATTAACTGCTATTAATCAAGTTGACTTAGGGAATAGCCACTGCTTTTAATCGCATCAGTAGCATGGAATCTTCTTGGTGTTTGGGTACTTGCCAGGTTCTCGTGGCCTGGTTTGGCCTCTGTGGGAAACAGGATGTTGGGCTTGATGGACCCTTGGTCTGACCCAGCATGGCAATTTCTTATGTTCTTATGAGGTGACAAAACATTTTTCTGATATATCAGATAAATGAGAAAGATCAATGATGGTATTGGAAGACTGAAAGGAGCCAAGGAGCAATGTTTAGAGAAAGATAAGGAAAAAGTAGAAATATTAAACAAATACTTTTGATCAGTGTTCACTAAAGAAGACCGTCAAAGAGAACTGTTGCTAGTTGATAAGTGTATGGATGGGAGTGGGGTAGATGCAACCCCATTTACAAAAGAGTGTGTTTGGGTGGAACTAGCAAAACTGAAAGTGGACAAGGCCATGGGGCCTAATAAATACATCCTAAGATACTAAGGGAGATAAGAGAGGTGCTGGGAGTCCACTGATTGCTCTGTTCAATAGATCCTTGGAGACGGGAGTGATGCCACAAGATTAGAGAAGGGGCGATTGTGGCTCCGCTTCACAAAAGTGGTATGGTAGCAAAGAGGAGGGTAGAAAATACAGGCTGGTAAGCCTTACCTCGATGGTGGAAAAAAATAACAAAGATTATGCTGAAGGAAAGGATAGTTCACTATCTATAATCCGGTGGTTTGCATCATTGTTTTACCAGAGGAAGGTCAAGACAAATGAACCTGATTGATTTTTTTGATTGGGTGACTAGAGCATTAGACAAATGATGAGCACTTTATCTAGATTTCAGAAAAGCTTTTAAAACTATCTCACATAGTCTCATGAACAAAATGAAATGGCAAGGAGTGGGTTCCAAAGTGGCGGAATAGATTCCAAAATTTGTTGATGGACAAAAGACAGCATTTAATGATAAATGGGACCCACTCTGAGGTGAGAAAAGTGATAATTGGAGTACCTCCAGGGTTAGTTCTGAGATCTGTTCAGTTCAATATCTTTGTGAGCGATATTGCAGAGGGATTAGAGGTAAGGTTTGTCTTTTTGTGGAAGACACTAAGATCTGGACACCTCTGAAGGAGTAGAGGGGCAATAGCAATTTAACAGCAAATATTTAGTGCTAAAAAGTACAAAGCCATGAATTTGTGGTGTAATAAAATCCAAAGGAATGTGATGGGGGTGGAGGGCAAAAGATTGATGCATACAGACCGAGAAAGAGATTTTGCCGTGAGAGCATCTGATGATCTGAAGATAGCAAAGCAATGTCACAAAGCGGTGGCTAAGGCTAGAGGGATGCTCGGCTACATAGAGAGAGGCATAAACAGCAGGAAAAAAAGAGGTGGTAATGCCCCCTGTACATGTCTT
Organism: Rhinatrema bivittatum; assembly: GCF_901001135.1. Lineage (NCBI taxonomy): Eukaryota > Metazoa > Chordata > Amphibia > Gymnophiona > Rhinatrematidae > Rhinatrema > Rhinatrema bivittatum. The sequence goes on along the minus strand of NC_042622.1, from coordinate 130,788,691 downwards.
TTGTGAGGCCTCACCTGGAATAATGTGTTTAGTTCTGGAGACTGTATCTCAAAAAGGATAGAGATAGAATGGAAATGGTCCAGGGAAAGGCAATCAAAATGGTGTGTCTGCATCGAAAGACTTATGAGATGAGACTGGATGACCTAAAAATGTCTGCATCTGGAAGACAGGAGATATGTTACAGAGTTTTAAATATCTATAAAAATGAAGGTGTGGAACCAGGGGTTATGATCTGAAACTCCAAAAGGGTAGACTCAGGAACAATATCAGGAATTATTTCTTTATGGAAAGGATGGTGGATGCACAGAATGCCCTGGAAAAAATGGTGAAGAAAAGAACAGTAATGGAATTAAAAGGTCTTGTGATAAATAGAAAGAATCCCTAATGGCTAGAAGATGGAAATGAAAAAAAGAGTAAACTTTGTAACTTTAGGTGCAAAATTTCTATATGGGCATAACCTGCATGGAGCGGCAGTTGCTACCCTTAACAGAAAGAATGGACAGACTGGAGGAACCATTCTGTCTTTGTCGGCCATCATATACTGTGTTACTATATTACTATGATGTATTGCTGCTTGGTACGGCAGGAGAGGGATTGCTGGAGTTGCTGTAGCACACAGAGCTGTGCCGCAGAAACAATCCCAATGGATTAGATGCACTATCAATGATGTATCAAGAGATATATACCTTAAGACTCAATTCTACAAGATATCACCTCCTTTCTCAATATTTTTTTAATTTTTCTTGTATATATTTTATTTTATTAATCTCCTACGTGAATGTATGCTTACTTTTTACACTATTATTAAATGACATACAAGTGACAAGCACAAGAAAAATATTTTTTGAAAACATTTTTTAGGAAAGAGAAGGAAGGTTTCAAACAATTTTCTATATCACTACATCCAGTAGTGTATTTAATATAATCATTAACCAACCTCCTCCTGCCTGGTATTTCTTTATCTCTATATTGTAGCGTGTGTTAAACCTTTTTAATTTTATTAAAAGGAAAAAATCTTTTAATGTGAAAAAACTCTTTAAAAATCTTCGCTGTTATTCATCCATATCTATGCGTCAGTTTTACGACTGTAACAATTATCACCTAGACCATTAATCACTATGAAAATGCCAAAGTCATAGATTGTTAAGCTGTTATCACCAACTGAATTACATAGAAAAACTTTCCCGATTTATCAGAATATCTCTGTTTTCCCAAATGTCTCTGTTTTCCCAACAAGGCCTTGTTTCAGATCATGAGATCCTTCATCAGGGGATTTTCATGTACTTCCAGTTCATCAAAATCATTCAGCGTTTCACGGAGCTGTCTATTGTGTTTTCACGGTCGCCATGTTGTGTTTGTAGCCCATATTGCTGACTGCTTATATATTATCCTCTTGCTCCCAAATATCACCAATCCTAGTCCACTTAAATTCAACGTCATCTCGTCCATTTAAAGGACCACGCCCCAGTCGAGTTACTCATTGAGTGACTGAGTTTGAAGCATGAAAATCCAATAGGCTTCTCTACAGTTCAACAAATCAATGCGATTGCCACCACGTATTGATGATTTAACCTGATCAAGAATGGTCCATTTTATTTGGGTAAAAGTGTGCCGATGCTGTACACCATGAGGCAGATTTTCAAAGGGTTATGCGCGTAACCCCCGAAAAGCTGCCCCAAGCTGCCCCTGCGTGTGCCCGCTCGGCGGTGTGCGCAATTCCCGGGATGCGCATATGTCCCGGGGCTTCGAAAAAGGGGCATTCTGGGGGCGGAGGTGGGGCGCTGGCCCGGGGGCATTCCGGGGGCAGGACCGAGGCCTCCAGAACAGCCGCTGTGCTGGGGGATGGCGCGCCGGCAGCCAGCCGGCGCGTGCAAGTTACGCCTGCCCGTAGAGAGGCTTAACTTTCCGGATAAAGGTAAGGAGGGAGTTTTAGATAGGGCTGGGGGGTGGGTTAGATAGGGGAATGGAGGGGAAGGTGCGGGGGGCGGAGGGAACGGAGGAAGGCTGCGCAGCTCGGCGCACGCAAGTTGCACAATTGTGCACCCCCTTGCAGGCGCCGACCCAAATAAAATGGACCATTCTTGATCAAGTTAAATAATTAATACATGGTGACAATCGCATTGATTTGTTGAACCATAGAGAAGCCTATTGGATTTTCTCGCTTCAAACTCAGTCATCTAGCGGGCTCATTGAGGAACTCGACTGGGACGCGGTCCTTTAAATGGACGAGATGACGTTGAATTTAAGTGGACTAGGATTGGTGATATTTGGGAGCAAGAGGATAATATATAAGCAGTCAGCAATATGGGCTACAAACACAACATGGCGACCATGAAAACACGATAGACAGCTCCGTGAAACGCTGAATGATTTTGATGAACTGGAAGTACATGAAAATCCCCTGATGAAGGATCTCACGATCTGAAACAAGGCCTTGTTGGGAAAACAGAGACAGTCGGGAAAACAGAGATATTCAGATAAATCGGGAAAGTTTTGCTATGTAATTCAGTTGGTGCTAACAGTTAACAGTTAACAATCTATGACTTTGGCGTTTTCATAGTGATTAACGGTCTGGGTGATAATTGTTGCAGTCATAAAACCGACGCATAGATATGGATGAATAACAGCGAAGATCTTTAAAGAGTTTTTTCACATTAAAATATTTTTTCCTTTTTAATAAAAATAAAAAAGTTTCACACACGCTACAATATAGAGATAAAGAAATACCAGGCAGGAGGAGGCTGGTTAATGATTATATTAAATACACTATTGGATGTAGTGATATAGAAAAATTGTATGAAACCTTCCTTCTCTTTCCTAACAAATCTTTTCAAAAAATATTTTTCTTGTGCTTGTCACTTGTATGTCATTTAATAATAGCGTAAAAAGTAAGCATACATTCACGTGGCAGAAACAATCCCAGCACAAAAAATGAAGCACAGCTCTTATGCTATGTCAAGGGAAACAATATAGATATGTCAACAAACCCCCATGCTAGGATATGCTTCTCTTTCATCAAAAAAGTTTTGTGGGACCATCAATTATAAAGGTAGCAGGAATTTGTTACCCAAAACTCTATGATGTCATTTCAGATCCCTGTTTTTTTAATGTTCTAGTGCAATGCAGTAGCATGCAAAAAAGTGTTTCTAAAAGTCAATGTTTCTAATTTCTATTTCAAAGGGCAAAGAATTACTTAACTTAATCAGTAACAACACCATCATCTCCTTGGTGAAACCCCAGACATGGAGCCGTGTTTCAATGTATATCTGTTGCAAGGGGAGACTTGAATTCCATTTTTTTTTTACAACATCTTAGATGTGTATTTGATGTTACTTACCCCCATTAGGACGATGAATAAATGGTCCACAAGGTATCTGAAAAGACAACCTGTTTTTAATGGAAGGAAACCAGATGTGATGTAATTAAAACACAACTTTATGTAATGGAAATTTCAGAAACAAAAAAGCAAAGCTATATAGTAAAGAGTTAGATCAGAGACTACCACTCTAACTGGTCATTAAGGCCTGATGGGCTAACAGTACTCAAAATAGAAATCCACTGTTGCTCCCTTAAATTCAAAGTCTATTGAAGATCTCCTCGTGCAGATGTCCAGACTTGCTCTAAAATCACCCAATGTAAATTCTGGAAAGAATGATGATGTTTTTCACAGTGGGAGCCCACTGGAGTACTTCTTACTAAATTGTTGTGTTGACTGCCATGTTTCTGTAATCGGATCCTAATAGGTCATTTTCTCCATCCAATGTACAGTAATTAACAGGGACATTGAATCTAATAAATTACCCCTGCAGTGTTATAATCTGTATGACTTTCATCACTGTCTGCATTGTAGAGTGGACACCTGCAAAGTTGTAGCACACATGCAACATTTTCCATCCGCTTAATGCCCAACTGTATATTCTCTCCCTCTCTGTTCTAATGTTGGCAGTGCTGATCTCACTAAAATATCTTTCAAATTGTGGCCTCTGGTGTATGCAATCCTCAAATGTTCTTGAAATCCTGTATTGAATAAGGGAACATGCCAGTGTCAACAGGCCATTTTCAGTTTGCCCAGGTAAAGGATAGGACTTCCTAACCCCCTAGTTAATTTCTCCCTTTTACCTTTTTAGCCCAAACCCCTTAAAACCTTGCTAACTATTTATTTTATTTATTTATCATTTTTATATACTGACATTTGATCTCAATTGAGATATCACACCGGTTTACATGCAGGTACTGTAGGTATTTTTCTATCCCCAGAGGGTTTACAATCTAAGTGTGTACCTGAGGCAATGGAGGGTAAAGTGACTTGCCCAAGGTCACAAGGAGTGACAGCAGGACTTGAACCCTGGTCTCCTGGTTCATAGTCCACTGCTCTAACCATTAGGCTATTCCTCCTCCCCTACTAGCCTTGTTTTTTTGTTTCATTACTTATATGCCATTCATAGCAGAAATAAAGTTATGCAGTAGGGAACCCCAGCGTGCGCTTGTGCAAGTAAATACTTATGTGCACATTTCATGTTAAATGCCCGGACCCCACATGTCCCACCCATGATCCACCCCTTTTTTGCATTTCCCATTTGTGCGCATACTCAGGTGCTTCTTAAAATCCACATGGCACATGCCGCCCGAAATACTCACGTATTTCCCGACTTTGGCATGCATAGGGCTTTTAAAATTTGCCTTAAGGTATTTAATTTACAAGAAATTTGGAAAGCAGGAGCAGGGTTGGAAAAATCTTTCTGAATAGATACATCATCTTTCTGAACATTTTACTTGCATAACATGTTTGAGACTTTGGAAAATGCTGCAAAGTTTCATAACTTACATTTCATAAGAACATAAGAAATTGCCATGCTGGGTCAGATCAAGGGTCCATCAAGCCCAGCATCCTGTTTCCAACAGAGGCCAAACCAAGCCACAAGAACCCAGCAATTACCCAAACACTAAGAAGACCCCATGCTACTGATGCAATTAATAGCAGTGGCTATTCCCTAAGTAAAATTGATTAATAGCCGTTAATGGACTTCTCCTCCAAGAACTTATCCAAACCTTTTTTGAACCCAGCTACACTAACTGCACTAACCACATCCTCTGGCAACAAATTCCAGAGCTTTATTGTGCGTTTAGTGAAAAATAATTTTCTCCGATTAGTCTTAAATGTGCTACTTGCTAACTTCATGGAATGCCCCCTAGTCCTTCTATTATTCTAAAGTTTAAATAACTGAGTCATATCTATTCATTCAAGACCTCTCATGATCTTAAAGACCTCTATCATATCCCCTCTCAGCCGTCTCTTCTCCATGCTGAACAGCCCTAACCTCTTCAGCCTTTTCTCATAGAGGAGCTGTTCCATCCCCTTTATCATTTTGGTTGCCCTTCTCTGTACCTTCTCCATCGCAACTATATCTTTTTTTAGATGCGGCGACCAGAATTGTACACAGTATTCAAGGTGCGGTCTCACCATGGAGCGATACAGAGGCATTATGACATTTTCCGTTCTATTAACCATTCCCTTCCTAATAATTCTTAACATTCTATTTGCTTTTTTGACTGCTGCAGCACACTGAGCCGATGATTTTAAAGTATTATCCACTATGATGCCTAGATCTTTTTCCTGGGTGGTAGCTCCTAATATGGAACCTAACATCATGTAACTACAGCAAGGGTTATTTTTCCCTATATGCAACACCTTGCACTTGTCCACATTAAAATTCATCTGCCATTTGGATGCCCAATCTTCCAGTCTTGCAAGGTCCTCCTGTAATGTATTACAGTCTGCTTGTGATTTAACTACTCTGAATAATTTTGTATCATCCGCAAATTTGATAACCTCACTCATCGTATTCCTTTCCAGATCATTTATATATATATGTTGAAAAGTACCGGTCCAAGTACAGATCCCTGAGGCACTTCACTGTTTACCCTTTTCCACTGAGAAAACTGACCATTTAATCCTACTCTCTGTTTCCTGTCTTTTAACCATTAACTTCCCAAAGATTACTTCTGTTTCTGCCCTGGATGTATTGAAAGGATATCTGCTAGAGATATTAAAAGTTCAACCTGAATCTATTTCCCTGGCCTCATAGGTATATATTATCTCCCACTTTAAGAAAAGGAAGAAGGAAAAGCAAAAGGTGCAGGTCTCTGTTATCATTTGATAGTTTGGATTTAGTGATCCTGGAGAAGTTGGGTGAGGATTTAGCAACACCACCTACCCTTGTAGGGGCAGTTTTCAAACTAACTGCATTGTGACCAATTCTCTGTCTCCATCTGCTGGAGGGGAGGCAAAACCAGGAGTCTGGATTGATTTGGGTACGTACAGGGAACTGCAGAGATTTCCACCTTTTTTTTAAATCTGCGGATAGATTTTCTGACCAAAACTAGTTACAGAGTTTTGAAAATCCAAATGCATGTAAAAGTACACTTTCTGGAACATCGTGTGTACTTTTACTGAAGCAAAATGTGGATAATTTTCAGTTAAGTGGATTACACATTTTTCATGTGTAATTTCATGGAAATCCGTTTGAAAATTGCCCTCTGTAAGAGTTTAATTTCTACAAATATTTTATTTTTCTCTATACTCTTTATTTTAATAATATTGTTTCTTTTCACTTTTCCACAGGGGCTGCAGGGTTTTAAAGGTGATCAAGGCCTAATTGGAGAGAAAGGAGATGAGGTAAGACTGTGTGTGTATGTGAAATTGAGAACAGATGCAACCGATGGGGCTAGTAGCATGTGAAATGTTCTGTTTACCAGGTTGCTGGTGTTGATCAAGAACGGATGATTGGCAAGTGAAAAATCACTTCACAAATGCCTTGTGCCATGTAGCCAAGAAGAGAACCCACCAACTTTAGCAATTCAGTCTTCCTGCAAGTATGTTGATACCAGAGGAAGGAAGAGAGGGCAGCATGAGTTCCAGAGAATCGTAACTCAGAGAAGAGAAGCAGCAGTACAGCAATTCTGCCTCTCCTACCTCCACTTGTGGCTTGGAGATTTGAGAACTGAGGCATGGTTGTTGAGGATTATGAATTTGGTGGTAGGAAAAAAAGCAATGCAGGAGGAAATGTTGAAAATAGATGGAGAAAGTAGTTAGAATTATTTTTGAAACTTTGCAATGCTTCATATTAAATTTAATCTGTACTGTAGTGAGGAGAAGAAAGGTCTTTGGACTAGTGAGCTGATCCAGATCAGGAGCCTTCCAGAACTCGCTAAATGATCTTTTACTCATTGTTATATATATATATTTGTGGTGTATAATTGCAAAAGTGTCTGCCTTGGTTACAATGCAACAATTGTGGAGCTTATTTCCCAAGGCCTATCATTTGGAGAATCAAAGGCTGTGCAATTAAAATGGAGCTGATTCATCTTCTAAGGGAAGAATTGTCCAGGATTCAATTAACTTCCCCTTTCTTGAACTATCCAGTATCTCTTGCCCATCTCCCACAGAGCTTACAGACACCCAGGAAAGAAAAATGGTTTACAGCAGGCTCTGGTAGAACAAGACATGTGACAAATAGACACCCACCTTTTCCAACTTTTCAGCATCCTGTGCATCAACCTCCACTCCCCCAGAAATGTCGGACGTCCAGGATTCAAAAACCCAGGAGCAAGTGGATAAAAGTGGGCTCTGGCAGAATAAAGTCTATGATGAAGAGACACCCACTCTCCCCGCTGTTACCCTTACAAAATGCTTTTTCTGCATTGGAGAATGAAGAAACCTCAGCATTAGATTTTGAAGTGATTTCTAAATGTGAAGTTACCCAATGCACCCAGAAGCCCTTCAACAGTATCAAATGTCAAAAAAGAAAGCTGCTTCTGCTGGGAGACTCGATCATCAGAGGAACCAATTTGGGAGCACATTTTGATGGCAACACAACAGTTAAATGCCTTCCAGGATCCTCAGCTAGTAGAAATACAAACCAGTTAGTCCAAGTCATTGAAGTAAGAACTTTGATATCATCCATCTGGGGGTCAATGACCTTGATAGAAATGGCTGCCAAGATTTCCAAAATCTAGGAAAGATGATAAAGCACACTGCAAAGACAATTGTCTTTTTGGAAGTACTACCTGTTCATGGAAAGGGAAAAGAGAAGTCTTGCCATATAGATAATTTCAATTCCTGGCTCAAAACCTGGTGTATAGAAAGTGGTTGTGGAAACATTGGAGACTAGGGTCATGTATGGAGCAATAAAAAGCTTTATGGAAAGGATGGCCTTCATTTGTCTCTAGCAGGAAGGAGGATGCTAAGTGAGAAATTCAGATCTTATATTATCAGACATTTAAACTAAATAATGGGGGTGGCAGGAAATGGCCAATGAAATTAACATGACATCCCCAAGCAATACAGAAAGTGGGAGGAGAAAATAACAAAATCAATCAACTCGAGAAGACAATATAGTTCCTCCAGTCTCTAGGCTTTCTGGTCAACTTTGAAAGATCAGACCTGGTCCCACCTCTAAGAATTCAGGAAAAAGTTTTTCTCCCTGTTGAAAGAATTGCATTGCTGATGGGCCTGGTAAGGTCTTTTCTTCACCAGCATTGAGCTAGGTCTTCTCAGACATGTGGCAGATGCAGTACATGTGCTTCCTCTGATTCATCTGCACATGCAAGGCCTTCACTGGGGCTTCTGAAGCCAATGAGATCATCCCTATTTGCCATTATCTTACTAAATCTCGTTGATTCCTGGAATGAGAGTAGCTTTCAGTGGTGGTTGAATATAGAAGTTCTAAAGGTGGATCTATCATTGTATGTTTCATCAAGTGACTGTCCACTGACACTTCCACCAAGGGGTGAGGGGAGCAGACTGGTGGGGTGTATAATCTAAGTATTGTGGTCCCCAGCAGCAAATCCTTTGCAAATGAATTACCTGGAGCTGAAAACTAACTGCAGGACATCTTAATGCCCATCTCTATAGCATATTGGTGGACCACCTCAGCAGTGTTACATCCATATGAGTGGTTCCTAGATCAGGGATTGCAAACAACTTGTTTAGGCAAAACAGTGATTGACCTGTTCACCTTAGAAGGAGAAAGATTGAGTTCTGCTCCATGAATCCAAGCAGCTGACACTTTTGTGCTAGACTGTAGCTTTAGTCTGCTCTATTTGTAACCACCAATTCATCTAATTGTCAAGACAGTTCAGAAGATCCTTCGGGTCAAGGCAAGGATAATCTGCATAGCACCAGCCTGGCTATAACAAGGGTTATACTCATAGGGGTAGATTTTAAAAAGGTGCGCGCGCTACCCAGCGCACGCCCATGTACACCTGATTTTATATCTTGCACGCGCAAGTTATAAAATCAGGGGTCAGTGCACGCAAGGGGGTGCACAATTGTGCACTTTGCGCATGCCGAGCCACGCTGCCTTCCCCCGTTCCCTCCTTGGCTCCTCTGAAATTGGAGCAGCCTGGAATTGAACTTCCCAGACTCCTAACCTGACCTTCTCACCCCTTCCCCTAACCTTTCCCCTCCCCCAGCCCTACTCTAACCCCCCACCCCCGACCTTTGTCTTACCTTTTGCGCCTGCCTCTGGGCAGTCGCAAGTTGCGCACGCTGGCAGGCTGCCGGCACACAATCCTCCGACACAGTGACAATGGTTGCTCTGTCGGAGGCCTCTGGCCCCACCCCCGCTCCTTTTGTAAAGCCCTGGGACTTACACGCGTCCCAGGGCTTTACGTGCATCGCCGGGCCTTTTTAAAATAGGCCCAGCGTGTGTAGACCCAGTTACACGCGTAACACGCCACCTTCGCACCAGGTAGGCATGTTACCAGCCGATCCTCACGCCCACCAGCCACCCAGCTATCTACATTCCTAATAATCGAATCACCAACTATGACGGCCGACCTAACCCTTCCCTCCTGGGCAGTAGGCCTTGGGGAGATATCCTCAGTGCGAAAGGACAATGCATCACCTAGAGAGCAGGTCCTTGCTACAGGATCCTTTCCTGCTACACCTGGTTGGTGCTCTCCCATCATGAGACCTTCTTCCTCCAAGGCAGCACCAGGGCTTCCAGTCTGAAGTTGGGACTTGACTACTATGCCCCTGAAGGTCTCATCTATATACCTCTCTGTCTGCCTCAGCTCCTCCAGGTCTGCCACTCTAGCCTCCAGAGATCGGACTCATTCTCTGAGAGCCAGGAGCTCTTTGCATCGCATGCACATGTACAACTTCTCACCGGTGGGTAAAAAATCATACACGTGACACTCGATGCAAAAGACTGGGAAGCCCCCCTCTTGCTGCTAGACTGCTGCCTTCATCTCAATTTTGATCAGTTCCTAGTTAAGTTTTAGGTTGCTATGGGAGTAGGAATGTGTCTAACTTCCTTTAAATGTATTACTGAATTCACTATGGGGCAGATTTTAAGAGCCCTGCTCGCCTAAATCCACCCAAATCCGGGCGGATTTAGGCGAGTAGGGCCCTGCGCGCCGGTGAGCCTATTTTACATAGGCCTACCGGCGCGCGCAGAGCCCCAGGACTCGCGTAAGTCCCGGGGTTTACGGAGGGGGGCGTGTCGGGGGCGTGTCGGGGGGCGGGACCGAGCGCAGTGCCGTTTTGGGGGCGGGTCCGGGGGCGTGGTTACGGCCCGGGGCGGTCCGGGGGCGTGGCCGCGCCCTCCGGACCCGCCCCCAGGTCGCGTCCCGGCGCGCTAGCGGCCCACTGGCGCACGGGGATTTACGCCTCCCTCCGGGAGGCGTAAATCCCCCGACAAAGGTAAGGATGGGGTTTAGACAGGGCCGGGCGGGTGGGTTAGGTAGGGGAAGGGAGGAGAAGGTGAGGGGAGGGCAAAAAGAAAGTTCCCTCCGAGGCCGCTCCGATTTCGGAGCAGCCTCGGAGGGAACGGAGGTAGGCTGCGTGGCTCGGCGCGCGCCGGCTATACGGAATCGATAGCCTTGCGCGCGCCGATCCCGGATTTTAGCGGATACGCGCAGCTCCGTGCGTATCTACTAAGATCCAGCGTACTTTTGCTTGCGCCTGATGCGCCAGCAAAGTAGGCCAAATCGCGCGGTTTGAAAATCTACCCTATGTGTCTGGTAGTGGCCTACCGGGGTCTGATCGAATTCTCAATAAAGTTTTTGTTGATGTTTTGTTTTTTTTTGGTTTTGTTTTTTTTTGTGAAAGTGGCACCTGCCTAAAAATTAAGGGATGGGGTAGGGGGGGGGGGGGGGGGGGGTGGGAGGGTTGGGAAATACAGTCTAACTTCAGTTAGTCAGCCTGAGTGACTCACTGCTCCCTTGATTAACAAATGTTGGTCCCTATTCAAACCCAATCACACTACCTCAACACCTTTCCAAGGTGAGTAACTGAGCTGAACTATTCAACTTTTTTACTTTGGTATATACTGCTCCTAGCTTATTTCTAGCTTCTGGCTACTTTTTTTTTTTTGGGGGGGGGGGGGTTTGTGGTTTTTTTTTTTTTTCAATACAAGCACTCAGTTAGTATTAAATACAAACACTCAGCTCTTTAAAAGTCTGGAGAACACTCAGTTCTGCAGACTTTTAAAAATAAACACACTACCTACTGCTACCTTATTGACTGACTAAAAATACAAACAGTCTAACTTGTTATTCGCTGCCTGCCTTCTGCTACCTTATTGACTGACTAAAAATACAAACAGTCTAACTTGTTTATTCACTGCCTTTCTGACTATTAAAGGCACAAACACTCTAAATAATATTCCCAAATAGTTAACTTTGCCCCAATACTTTTAAAAAAGTCAATGTCCCAAGCAAAAACTTACTGATTCCTTTCAGCCACCAGCAAGGTGATCCTCTCCTCTGTGTTTCCACTGGAATGTCTCAGTGACCTATTAGCCAAGAAGGAGCCTAAGCAAAATGCCTCCGCAGCATTCCCAGTCCTGGCTGACTCTGGGAATGGAGGACCTGACTGGGAATTCAAATGCAGGTCTGCATATTACAGTGCAGAGAACTGTCACTGAGCCACTGGGCTGGGCTTAGCTATAAGAATTCTTAAGGAACCATCCACAAAATTACAGGGGGTAATTTTCAAAGCTATTTTTGTGCATAAAACCTGATTTATTGCGTGTAAATGGGTACTACAAGATCAGCCAGGGCTGTGCATTTAAAGTCATGCATGTACTTTTACATGAACTGAGCAGAGGTGTTCCAGTGGGACAGAGAGAGAGGAATAATAGGGACAGTTGACACTTACGTGCATATGTTTTGATTTTAAATGTGTGCACTTAAGCGCATGCGCACAAGTTACATGCTCCAAAGCAGAAGTCTGACTTTACTTGAATTAATCTCTGTGCATACTCAATCACTTACCCACAACTTTTCAAGCAAATTTATGCACATAATTTCATTTTGAACTCTTCAGTTTTAACCACTATATGGGCTATTTGAAAATTACCCTCAAAATGTAAAGGTTTACAACCAAGTACTTTCATTTTTAATAATTTAGAATATTTAGAGGTTTATATTGAAGTAGTGTGGGTGAGCAAGAAATTATCCGAGTAAGCGTACAGCTAAATATATACTTGGTTAAAATTATCCAGGTAACTTTAAGATGGTGATTTTCCTAGACCAGATTTAAGCAGCTAAATTTATTTCGAAGTAGTGCTAAATATTGGTGCTGCCTGGATAAATTTAGGCCATGCCCCTACCATAGGCACACCCTACCTCTTCTTTCCAACTAAATTGTACCTAGGCAAAAAGTTACCCAAGTAAAATTTTGGCAGTTTGATGGGGGGCAAATTTAAATCTGAATGTTTGCCAAGAAACTTCAGTTATCTTGGCAAGCGCTCTTTTTCAATTTCTATCTTTTATTTTTCAGTTTTATTTAGAGGGCACGCACACTTAAAATATATTTTACTTCTCGTGATATACACTGCGTATGTATTTTCTTAAGGTCACCTTGGACTTTGACTAATGTAACTCCTTAAGTTTTTATCAAAATATGAGTACTATATATAGGGCCAGATTTTTAAAAAATACGCGAGCGCGTACTTTTGTTCGCGCACCAGGCGCGAACAAAATTACGCTGGATTTTATAAGATACGCGCGTAGCTTATAAAATCCGGGGTCAGCGTGCGCAAGGGGGTGCACATTTGTGCAACCTGCGCGCGCCGAGCCCAGGGCGAGCTGCATGTTCCCTCCGAGGCCGCTCCGATTTCGGAGCGGCCTCGGAGGGAACTTTTCTTCCCTCCCCCCACCTTCCCCCACCTTCCCCTACCTAACCCCCTCCCCCGGCCCTTTCTAAACCCCCCCCTTAACTTTGCGCGCATTGCCGGCAGCCCCGCTCCGTCCTCCGGTCCTGGGGGCTGGTCCGGAGGCCTCGACCATGCCCCTGGGCTGGCGCCACGCCCCCGGGCCCGCCCCCGAAACGCCGGGGCACGCCCCCGAAACGCTGCGTCATTTCGGGAATGCCCCCGGACACACCCCCTCCCTCCCCTTTTCGAAAGCCCCGGGACTTTCGCGTGTCCTGGGGCTTTACGCTCGCCGGCGGCCTATGCAAAATAGGTGTGCCAGCGTGCGAGGGCCCTGCGCGCGTAAATCCAGAAGGATTTACGCGCGTGGGCCTTTTAAAATCCGCCCCATACTGTTTATAAAGATGTATCTCTATATTGTCATGATATTCTAAAGAGTTTGTTGGATTAACTTTATAAATTAACCAGACAAACCCTAGGTTTAAATCTCACACCCTGTCAAGCAGCTAAATTTTAATCTGATAAATCAGAAATGAATTCTGAATAGGGATTGGTCTCTTCACTGACAGGTATTAGTGAATGGACCCATCACTGCGTGAGTATATTGAATAAATTAATACTAAGTGCTGGTAGCTGTCAGAGTTATCAGCACTTATTATTTGGCAGAGCAGAGCAGGTAGCCGCCTTTCCTGTTCCCATTCTGCTTTTGAAATAGTTTTGGAGGTTCAGGAATGGGGATAAGGGAGTGGGAATTTTTGGTAAATTTTTTAGCGATACAGGTTGGGGTAGTGATCAGCACTACTTACTGCAGGACAATTTTAAATTATATTGGAGAAGCAGGAGCGTGGTCTGGCTTGACCATTTTACCAGGTTTACATATATCAGAAGAGGAGTCCACTTGTTCATGAAACATTTTTTAATTATATTGGGGGTGGGTGGAGTTCAGCCCTTAGGTTTTTTTTAAGAATATTCAGTAAGCTGGTGAGCAACAAAGATACCCATATAAGTTTATCCTGGTAAATTAAGCTGAATATATCAGCAGCATTTTTACCCAGATAAGTGCTACTGAATATGCTGCTGAAGTTAGCTGGGTCACTTTATCTGGATAACTTTTTTGCTTGCTGCGCTTATTGAATATTGACCTATGTGTGTATAGTAAAAAAAAAAAAAAAAAAAAGCTGAGGGGGTGGGTGGGGGACTCAAGTAGCAATGAAAAGAAATAATTTACCTTGAGATGAACCAGGAGCAGTAAGCTGAAAGTTCCCAGATTTAACAGCAATGGAGAAATTGAGTTGTGGCGCTTGTCTCACAGTAGGTAGCATGTTGATCACCTCCAGGAGCTTTACTTGGTCTTTTTCAAACACTGTCTTGTGCTTCTGCTTTAGGGATTCTTGGGGGCTCCTGGACCACTTGGTGAGAAAGGCGAGAAAGGAGAGAAGGTGAGTAGTACTTGTGAAAGTTTCGGTAGGAAGTCTCTGAGACGATGAGGATGAAATAGAGACTTTGTGGTTACTAAGCAGGTTTTAGAGGTATCAAGCTTTGATAAGAACATAAGAACATAAGAAAATGCCATACTGGGTCAGACCAAGGGTCCATCAAGCCCAGCATCCTGTTTCCAACAGTGGCCAATCCAGGCCATAAGAACCTGGCAAGTACCCAAAAACTAAGTCTATTCCATGTTACCATTGCTAATGGCAGTGGCTATTCTCTAAGTGAACTTAATAGCAGGTAATGGACTTCTCCTCCAAGAACTTATCCAATCCTTTTTTAAACACAGCTATACTAACTGCACTAACCACATTCTCTGGCAACAAATTCCAGAGTTTGATCTTTGATTGTAATCCCTGTTCAAGTCTGCCTGTTGCACACTCACTTGGAGACTTACTTTTCTCCCAGGCATGTCCTTAAAGTATTTGCCTTGGCACAAGGAACATCCAGAAGATTTTTTTGTGCTTTGTGTGTGATCATTTCCTGGACAGTGCTATCAAAATTCACTGACATTTCCCTGGATTCTTTAAATTGTGATGCCTTTTTTTAATTGGAGCAAAATGTGAATCCTTCCTTCTTTAGATGACAGAGACTATTTGGTCGTGAAAACTCTTGTACATCATCTTTGACTAACACTTATATTACATACTCTACCAAGAATGTAGATTGTGAACTCTTCACTATTGTAATAAGAATTTAATTTTAATCTGATCATAATCCATTTTTAGACTAGTTTGGTAAAAGAGAACTATCAAATGTTTATAGATAAATATGTAACATTTCCATTTGTCAGGTGTCACCTTCAGCAGCTTCAGTCCTAGAACCAGGATTCATTCTAGTGGATGTCAGCAAAGCTGTAAGGGGAGATTTGCGTTCAACAAAAAAAAATAGGAGCCCACATCAAAGGAAGTTTATTCCAAAACAGAGAGAGATAATTTATTAAAAGTCCAAAAAGTAAAGTCCAAGGAAATAGCAGGTAGATAATAGAACAGTCCAGGAAATCACAAGAAAAATCCTATCAGTCTTTACACAGGTCAAGACATTCTGGAAATACTCATAGTTCTTTCACTTGGCTAACTAAACCCAAGGTCTTTGGACAAAGCCCTCTTTTCAGCTTCTTCTAAAGGTCTTCTGTTCTCCTCTAGACCCACACAGGAACACAGTTCCACTTTTTTCTTCTTCATCCTTTTGTGACTGTAGGCTTCCCCAGGCAGGATGGTGCCCCCTTAGACCTTGGGGTCTTTATCCTCCTAGATGGTACCCATTCAGTACTGGCAGTAATATGGGCACTCGTGACCACACTCGCTCGTCTCCCTTCATCTCATCTCAATAACTCACCAACAGACAGAGTCGGGTTAAATAAGGCCGCAGCTTTATTAAATACACAGGCCCGAGCCATCAATAACAATAAACATTGCATCCGGGTTTCAGCATCCAAGTACCCTGACCATCCGCCGCTCCTGGCAGGATGGTCACTAACAGCCGTCCGGCTCACTGATCCGGCCTCACACCCCGGCTCGCACTCCCGCCACTTGTTTGCAAGGAGCCGAACCCGGGCGGGCTCCCGCCGCCAGTCTGCAAGGAGCCAGGCCCCCCCGGGGTCTCCCGCCACCATTGCTAGCAAGGAGCCCCCAACGTTGACAACGGCCCCCTGTTGTCAACCTCCGTCCCGTACCAGCTGAAACCCCATAGTCTAACAACAACAGTCTGGCTCGGGCCAACCGCCCCCCCCCACTGCGACAAAAAACCATTGCCCCACCCGTTGAATACATAGGGCGGGAGGGAGGGAACAAAATTCCCCAGCCGCTCTCCGCCGCGCCGCCGCACGAGTCCGTTCGCCGCGCGCCCCCCTCTCGCTCGCCTAGCTCGTCCCCTTGCACGACTCCACCCCCACCTTGCCGACCCAGCCCCTCGTCCCCCTGGCCACCCTCCTCGTCCAATCCCCTGCCCCCCTCCGGCGTCCTTCCTAACACCCCCCCCCCCCTTCGCTGCCCGCGTGCTGACCCTAACCTTATCCTGCCCCCTGCTTACCCCCCCCCCCCTATCTTTCCCTTCCTCGCCGAGGGCACGGGCCCACATTACCCCGCTCGACCGGAAACAAGTTCCGGTCGAGCGTCCAGAACATCCCTTTACTCCCCCAGCAAATCTCAGTCATCCACTCTAGCTGCCGTGTAGTCTTTCAGGTTGTAGTACAGGACTCTTTAGCTCTTATCAAAAACTTCATACCACATTTGTGCCAGATTGCAGCACAAAACCTCTGTGCAAATCCTCAGCACTGGCTCCTGAGTATTCTTAGTAAGAATTCCTCTCTATAATCTCCTTCAAACTCCACCCTGTGCCTCGTGGGAAGAATTTTTATATCACAACAAAATCCATCCCCCTATGGGGAAGAAATCTCCCTGTCACTTAGATAAACTGCTACACCTCCTGAACTCTACTTGAACCTTCTGCTGCTGGAAAATTCTTAGAGCTGAAAACACAGAGTACATTTCAATGGCTGCAAGGGGCCAAAATAAATAAATCAATTTAGTTTTCTCTAGGACCAAAATGGCTACTATAACTCTGCTCTGCACTTACTATTGGGAGAGTCTTTTCATGAACGCCGGTATAGAAAAGCCTTTAAATAAGTAAATAAATAACCCCCCCAAAAATGGATCCTGGTAGTTTTGTGGGGGGGGGGGGCAGGTAGACTATCACCCCTAACCCCCTAGTACCTCAAAATGTTATCTTCAATAGTCAACTGAAGGCTCAGGGTGTCCCCTAACCCTGAGCCTGATCAATACCATTTTCAAAGTTTTTCATTTTTCAGGGTCTGGGGTTTGGACCAAGGCTACGTGGCCTGGGTCCAGTCCCCAGACCTTGCCCCTATCACGTGATGGGACAAGGCCTGGTCAGCCTTACCAGAACAGGGAGTCCAACACTCCTCCAGTCTCGCTCTATTCTGGCTTATTCCTGCTGCAGTAGAATGGGATTTAAATAACATAACCCTTTTTTGTTGTTTCCCTCCTACCTAATTTTCACAAGATAGAATTGCTACTAAACCCTCCCACCCACCTCTGAAAACGTTTATTATAGGAGAATGTAGTGAAAAGCAGTTACCTAAGAAAAGGTATTTGAATTGATTCAGTTCTCATCTGTCATGGCTATTCTCTCCCAGGAAGTTCAATGTGAGCTCACCCATCCTTTTTAGAGATTGTTCTCTTTATTAACAGCACACAGACAACTATGAGTTCCATAATAGTTCCTTTTCTTTCTTTCACTTTTTTTTTACAATAGTTTATTTGCCTTGTGTTGTGTCTATGGTATGCAATGATTTTTTTTTTTTTTTAATATCTAGTAATTTTGGCTTGTCATGCTTGCAAGAAAATCATTGGCAAGGGTGACTTTAACTATTATATAACTCTCACAACACCTTGGGAATAAGAAATACCAGCAACTTGAGTTTTCTGAGGAGAGTGCAGCACTTCCTATTAGGGCAGGATTTCCAGTTCAGTCACCATATT